>NW_026571447.1:26033814-26368814 GCF_026225935.1 Boleophthalmus pectinirostris
TTTCCATAAGCCCTTAACATCCAATGGAGATGAGAAAAAGTACTTCTTAATGTGCAGATTTTGTTGTATAATGGTGCGTTCAAGGGCCTGGTCACCATTAATGCTCATGTTCAAGGAGTGTGGATTTCCCTTTTGTTTGTTTTTTCTTAATAGACACAAATAGAAGCAATGGCTTTTGTGCGGATTGACTTATCACATTTTAGAATCTGAAAACCACCAATGGATCATCAGTATATGGAACTTTATTCTTCACTTAGTTTTGGAGGAGAATTGTTGGCATTAATGCTTTTCTGTACCCTTTTGTCTACAGGTGTTTCTTGGTCAGCATGGCAGTCGTCATCCGTTTACAGGGATTGTCGATAGCAGCGGGTTCTCAGGACATTCGCAAGTTCTTCAGTGGCCTTAGAATTCCAGATGGGGGAGTGCATATAGTTGGAGGCGAGTTAGATGAAGCATTCATCATTTTTGGCTCAGATGAGGATGCAAGAATTGCCATGACTAAATCTGGTGATTATATCAAAGACTCACCTGTTAAATTGCTGCTGAGCAGCAAAACAGAAATGCAAAATGTTCTGGAAAGAAGCTCTGTGAATATGGTCATGGATCAAAGAAAAATGCTGGATGAAAAACCAAGACGTATGAAGATGGAAGAAAAGAGGGGACTCAGACATTCAACTGATCGTGGAAGGCCTTCTGGCAGATTGGGCTACTCTCCAACACAACACAGAAGGACATCAGGCTTTGAAAAAGACAGACAACTGATGCTGCGAGGGATGCCCTTCTCTGCCACTGAGAAAGATGTGCTTAAGTTCTTTGACGGTTTGGCTGTAGAAAAGGTGGTTCTTGTGCAGAACAATAGAGGACAAAACAATGGGAATGGCCTTGTAACATTTGCATCAAAGGAAGATGCAAACCATGGGCTAAAAAGGCACAAGCAATACATCGGTACAAGATTTGTTGAGATTTATACATTGAAAGAATGGCAACAGGTTTTTGGGAAGATACCATTGGTGTAGCTCCGTCAGGAATGTCTGAAAGGCAGCAACAATCACAGCCTCGCAGTCAGGAGGCTTCACAGTATCATGGAAGATCAAGGTCCCCCCCTTTAGTCCGTAGCTCCTCACCCTCAAGTGGTGAATACTGTGTTCTTTTAGACAATATGTCCTATGCTGCAGAAAAACATGACATCATGAAGTTTTTCTCTAGAGCCAGGCTTGGAAGTGATCAGATTCTCTACCTGCTGGATGGCAGTGGCTCAAGAACAAGACGTGCATTTGTGCTTTTTAGAAGTCTGCAGGATTACCGTGATGCTTTGGATCGAGACAACCGAACTATGGTTAATCGAAATATTAGCGTTCGTCCAATCTCAAGAGAAAAAATGATCAGTCTTTTGGAAGATCAGAAGCTCGATTCTTCCAGTGACAGAAACAGCATCCACATAAGGTCCCTTCCATTTGATGTGAGGAAAGTTGAGGTCATGGACTTCTTAATTGGGTTTAATGTGGCTGAGGATGATGTTATTCTCCTGCGTGATCATAAAGGAAATGGCCTTGGTGAGGTTATAGTTTCTTTTCAGACTGAAGAGGAGGCTATTGAGGCCCTCTCGCTCAATGGACGAAGGTTTCTGGGGTCAGAGGTTCGACTACGGGGAGTTTCACAGTCCGAAGTGCAGGACTTGATTAAACCAAAAGTGTCTTCGAGAGAAGATCGCTATCCAGAGAGGAAATTTGAAGCATCCTTTGTTCAGGAGACAGACTTTGTTCCTAAAAGACCATTGAGAGAAGAGCGCTCTCGTGTCTCTAGGGACTTGACACGAGGCTCACATAGTGAAGGCAGAGAGAGTGCACGTGGCGGAACCAAGCTCTCCGGTCATGATGGTCCTACTTGTATAAAGCTAATCAATTTACCATTTAACATTAAAGTAGAAGAGGTTTATGACTTTTGCTATGGCTACAGCATAATCCCTGGGTCTGTTTCACTGCAATACGATAAGAATGGGGCTTCAAAAGGCACTGCAACTGTGGTGTTTGAATCCCGGCAGGAGGCTCTCGCAGCCATTGATGATCTTACTGGTAGACCAATTGGCCAAAGAAAAATTCAACTTGTATTTCTATAATATTACACATTTTATTGTCTTAGGTAGACAAGTGTGCCATTTATGTATATATGCAACATGCTTTTCTTTTGTAAAATAAATGGTTCTGTGAAATTGTTTTGAAATAATGAGTTATTTACTTCTTTAAGTTCTGAAAGTTGCATTTTTGTCATAATTACATGAGCAAGGGGGGAAAAAGGAAAGAACACAGATATAGCAAAGCATTTATTTTTAATGAAAATATTCAACAAAGCTATGTATTATGATATCTCAAAGTATGTCGATTACCAGTGTTGGGAGTAACGCGTTATAAAAGTAACGAAATACAGTAATGCATTACTTTTTGCTGTAACGCAGTAATGTAAGGCATTACAGGGGAAAAAATAGTAATATTTTACTCGGTACAAATGTGAGTAACGCGCGTTACAATGTTTTTTTTAACCTGGATTGAAGTGGTGAGTTTTTCTTCATACAAATTCGCTAAAATCACCTCGATATCAGCAGCGGTGAAACGCCGGAGATGCGCCCTCGTAGAGCTTCAGGTAACCGCGGGCGAAAGGACTGACAAAGAACTCCACGCTGTTTAGACCTGGTTTAGACCTGGGTCAGTTCTGGTTTAGGCCTGGTTTACACTCGTCCCTCCCTCTATCGCAGTTTACTTTTCGCGGTCTCGCTGTTTCGCAGATTTTTTTTTTTTTTTGTGTGCAATTTTGCATGCCCTTTTTTTTTTTTTTTTTACATTGTATGAATGCGTATTGCGTCCCTCCCGCTGCGTCCTGACTGGCCAAGGGACTCCTGTCTCCTGTACAGTACAGTACAGAATGTGTTCAGCTTCCAAATTTAAATACATGTTCAGTCTCTAGCAGTGTGATTCTGAAGTGCTGTACGGTTGCAAGTTTTCTCCCCGACGAAACCCACAACGTCGACGAAACGTTCTGAACCGACAAAGGCTCCTGCGCTCGCACCCAAAAGGCAGAGGAAGATGCTAACATCACACAAAAAGTTGGACTTCTGGACACGCTGAAGGAAGGTAGAAGTTACTCGCTGTAACAGACTCTTGCACCGGCTCGGGTACCTGCAAATAGTTGCTGAAATCAGGGCCGCGAGCCCGAGCAGCAGGGTACAATAAAGAGCGATCGGGCGACAGCCGCTCTTACCTCCGTGAGGTGCGGAGCAGAGCCGCTCCTTTCTCCTGCGGTCACCTTCTAGCCCGTCCCTACAGTGAGTCCTGTTTTAGTCCTAGTTCAGTTCTGGTTTAGTTCGAGTTCAGTTCTGGTTTAGTCCTAGTTCAGTTATGGTTTAGTCCTGGTTTAGACCTGGTTTAGTCCTGGTTCAGTCCATATACAGCGCAAAAGTTATTTTGGTGAGAGTAACTTAAAGTAATGCAATAGTAATGTAATGCCTTACATTTTAAATGCAGTAATATTGTAATGTAACGAATTACTTTGAAATGACAGTAATAGGTAATAAATGACGCATTACAGTTTCAAAGTAACTTGCCCAACAGTGTCGATAACATATCAAGGTGATGAAGAAAGATGGGTATCTCCATAGTTACAAATGAAGATTAACTAATAAAGGAAAAAAGGAAATACAGACTGAAAAGCTTCCTTATTTTAAAATATATATTCATTAATATTTGTATACAGTTATGGGTCCCGTTGATGTATTTTGTTGGGATTTAAACTTCACTTCCGGAGTAGTTATTCCGAAGGTTTATTTTCAGTTACCAACAGGAAGTAGATTTTTTTTTCGCTGGCATTACAAGACCTTCACTGATCCACGCCGACAAAGTTTGTACAACAGGTGAATACTAAATTACACATTTCTAACTTGATTTCAACAATGAAACAACTTCATTTGAACGTTTTCATCTTAAGAGTAAACATAGCTAAATCTAAAATATAGGTTAGTACGTAATTGTTAATTGGAATTTGAAATATAACATCACTGTTAATTTTTGGAGCACTAAGATGTTTGTTTGAACGTTTTAGATCAAGTTTATATATACTTCTGCATATCCATTCTACGATAAAAGGAAAATAACTTTGCATGCACCCATAAAGTGTCTATGCTTACACCCAACTCGTTACCTGAAAATTTGAGTTTATCGACGCTAGCTAGTTAAAACCACAGTAAGACACTTTACCCAAACAAACAAAAAACTAAAATAAACGCTTTTCCCCCTCATCAGAATCAGAATAATTTTTGGTTTTGGTTTAATGCACTGAAAAACCTGACTCTTAGCCTGTAGGCGGGCCTCCATCTTCCACTGTATGGCATACAACTTATTTATCCTCATGAAAAGTTTTCTGAAGTATCAACTTTTATTTCCATGGAAGGTGATGTCCCACCGCCAGAAAGTAACAACGTTCAATAACAATTAAAGTGTGTTTCTCATTGGCGTCAAACTCCCTCAAAATTCTTTCAAAATATTGTGTGACATTTTTAAAGCAACATTTTAAAGCTTTACAATGGCTAACATGTCTGTAAAGTAAATTGTTGTATTGCCAATTGCAAACAACTACTTAAGGTTCAGATGTATAACAGTGCCAATTAGTGTTTGTGGTAATAATGTAAGTTAAGTTTGAAACACACATGTATACACCAAGCTTTTAAATGGTTAGATTTTAAATGGTTTATGTATTGAATGTATGAAATGTTAGCCTACAGAATGGAGATTTCAAGAAGAAGAATTCTGCAAAAGCATCTAGAACCTGCAAGGCCCCTTCGTCAGTGCTTTCCGTATTAATATTGGTGAGTATTTCTCTGTCGAAGGTATAGGACAACACCAGAATATTAACATTATTTATTATGCATCCTCCATCATCGCAGAGCCCACAATCCACCCTGTCACATGCGCACAAGCACAAGCCAAGATTGAGGTGGCAAGTCAAGAGGTAAAAGTCAACATATTGTGCCCCCTTTGACAAAAATGCCAACAGAGCTCGGTATCAAACGTTTACAAGCAACAAGCCACAGTGCAAAACTTCCATTGAGATGCATTAGCTGCTGGGTCACTGATGGTAAATAGATTTATCTCTGTGTCAAACACTTTCGAATGAATGGCAAGTTGAATATTTAGTATTGTAAAATCTCTGTAGGTTTAAGATTATGCTAACTGACAATTTTATGTTGCTTTATGACAAGGTCCTGAGCGCTGCTGTTCATCTAACTAAAAAGTCTTATGAACTATGTCTAATATTATGATGCTCTATGTCTCTAATATTATTTACAGCCCTTCATTGGCATTGAGCAGTTCTACAAGATCCTTGACCTTCACAAAAAGAAACAAGGTATGCTTTAATTTATAAAAGCAACGTGTATCCTTTGATAAGGCCACTGTTCTCAACTTAATGTGTTCTTATACCAGAACGGATTGCTTACTCAAGGGACTTTTTAATTAGTCTGGCAAATTGTCCTGCGTCTAGGAAGAGACCAAAGTTCTTACCTGAGCACTCTATTGTCTTATCAACTGCAGTAAGTTTAAATGAACTAAAACAAAGGTTTATAAGTTGTTCATGTATGCACTATATGCTGTGTGTATATTGTTTTACCAGAGAGACCCTGAGTACCTGCAGATCTCTGACAAAAATTGGAGTAAATATTGAACAGATGTGAGTGAGATTTTTCTTACCTTATTTTGTATTTCTTGGCCTGACAATCAATGTTTATCATGTGTACATTTACTTTGCATTTGTGGATAATGTTTTCACATTTTTCATGCAAATAACCTTAGTAACACTTTTAATGTGATATTGTGTACTACAAAATTATATTGTGAACATGCTGTTTTTCAGGAACTTCATGCTGTTTTTCAGGAACTTCACCCAAGTCCCCACCCCAATTTCTTATCTCTCTTTATGTAAAATGTGCATGTTTATTTTTATTTATCTAAAAACAGTTTGAAGAAGTAGAAAATAGTCATGTTTGTTTTGTTTCACCTTAAAACACTGTGTTAAGCCTTTGTTTATTTTTGTTGATGTGTGTGCTGTGTGTTTTTCAACAAGGATGTACCGTGCATCTTATATTCCAAAAAATTAGGATAACACATCTCAGAGAAGACCTCTGTAATTAGTGGGAAGAACTTAACTTGGAAGTAACTGTAATGATGTGGTTATTTGGAAAGGTATAAGATAAACAAAGTGTGTGCTCACATTTTGGTTTGTTTGGTCTTCATTCTCACATACTTTCAAATTCACTATAATCTTTATGTACAGCAAATTCTACTGTTTTCTTACTGTTTCTGTTTCATTCAACAGCTTCATGATCATCAAAAATTAGATGATTTTAAATTTAGTTGAATATCATGTTCCCCTTATCTACTTAAATGGTCTGTATCAACACTGTCTGTTTGGGGATAGTAATTGATTTCCAGTTGTTAGTACACTCACCATTTTCTTGTCTTAAAGTGCGACTGAAAGAGGTAATTAAGTGTTGAGTGTAGGCTATTATATAACAAATGCTCCATGCATCCAAATACAGTGGAGGAAGTAAGTATTTGATGCCTTTCTAATTTTGTAGATTTACCCACTGACAAAGAAATGAACAGTATAATTTTAATGGTAGGTTTTAACATTGAGAGAGAATATCAAAAAGAAATTCTAAAAAATCACATTATAGAAAATATATGAATTGATTTTCATTTCATTGTGTGAAATAAGTATTTGATCCCCTACCAACTATTGAGAGTTCTGGCTCACACAGACCAGTTAGACACTCCTGATCAACTCATCACCTGAATTAGACCCCTCTATAAAAGACACCTGCCCACAGAATCAGTCAGTCAATCAGACTCCAAACTCTGCAACATGGGAAAGACCGAAGAGCTGTCAAAGGATGTCAGGGACAAGATTGTAGACCTGCACAAAGCTGGAATGGGCTACAAAACGATAAGCAAGAAGCTGGTGTTAAGAAGACAACTGTTGATGCAACTAGGTACTCGAAAACTGAATAAATATAAAATGACCATCAGTAAACCTCGGTCTGGGGCTCCACACAAGATCTCACCTCGTGGGGTTTCAATGACCACGAGAACAGTGAGAAATCAGCCTAGAACTACACGGGAGGAGCCAGTCAATGATCTCAAGGCAGTTGGGATCACAATCACTATTAGTAAACCATTAGTAAGACTTTAAGACGCAATGGATTCAGAAAACACATGTGCAGACACGCCTGAAGTTTGCCAATGAACTCCACTGAATGATTTAGAAAGGGAGTGAGAGAGGTTCTGTGGTCAGATGAGACCAAAATCCTGCGCTTTGTCATTAACTCAACCTCGCCATGACTGGAGGAAGAGAAATGCTGCCTATGACCCCAAGAATATCATCCCTACCATTGTGCTTTGGGGATAGTTTGGGGGAGAGGGGGGACGGGCACAGGACAACTTCAGCGCGTCAACAGTCACTGTTAAAATAAACCTACCATTAAAATGACAGACTGTTCATTTCTTGTCAGTACATAAACTTACAAAAACAGCAAGGGATCAAATAATTATTTCCTCCACTGTAGAAATCAAATACAAGTAAAACGGGATTAGGAAATGTTCAAATATTTTGTTCATATTTTAATACTAACAGATACTATCACCAGAGCACAGTGTTCAGGGTATTTCATAAAGGGCGTGTATCAGCTGGGAGGAGGCGGGTGAAAGGTGGGATCACAGGGAGCCGCATGCTGCGTCAGGGCCCCCATCCCTGACGTCGCATTGGTGGGAGGGGCTACGTGCCTACTAAGCGAAATTAATTTCAGTAGCGAAGGCTATAGAGGTCATTCTTCGCAGAGACATCTTGTTTTATCTACCTTAGTCAGTGTACTGTGTTTTGTTTTAGGCTGTAGGTGCGTAAAGCCAACCTGCCGTGTCTGAGCCAGACAATTTGGGGAAAATAGCCATCTATCCATTTCCTCGTTTATTTAGACAGGATAGCCCGTTCTTTCTACCGTCGACAAACTGTTATTGATTGATTTTATTTTATCTCTAAAGATAAAAATTTGTCTGATTAATCTGTTGAATATTTTCAAGAAGATGAGTGGAAGAAGCGGACAGCGACCAGCGTCATGCACTACGTAAGGATTTCCGGTCACGTAGTTACCAACATTTTCTTTGATTTCTATCGATTCAATCTTTTTATAGGATTTATTTAATTAACATCGTATTCATGATTTAGAAAACAGCTGCCAGTCTTATGTCATTTTTGTTGACTTTGTTATATGAACACTGAATCGTTGTTAAAGTCCAATAAAACGACTAAATTAGACTAGAATTAGACGTGACTGCCCTACACCCAATACGATAGAGTTTTGTAAAACTTTTGTATATACAGCCCTGAGCTTACTCTTCAACATACAGTTTTATTTCCACACACCATTGTAATAAAATAATACATTTTGTAACATAGTAAAACAATATAAACCCAGTGACAGGTGCTTTACAATGTTATTATGTCCAGGGGTTAACTTGTAAACGCTTTTGTCTTTTCACATAGGCCTATACTTGTGCATAATCCTCACCTGGATGGAATGAAAGATGATGTTCTCTATCACTTCAGTCTTGGAACAGAAACCCATGATCTCCCTGCTATGTTCAGTGATGTAAAAGTAAGAAGCACTACGATTTTGCCTTATGTTTTTTGTCTCATTTACATTATATTATTATCATCATTAACGTCTTGTGTACATTTCAGTTTGTTTGTGTCGGTGGCAGCCCATGGAGAATGAAATCTTTCATCGAATACATTGCCAGTATACTAGGGATGGAGGACCCAAAAGCGGAATATCCAAATATCTGTGCTGGAACGGACCGCTATGCTATGTACAAGATTGGACCTGTACTTTCAGTTAGTGTAAGTTAATAATTTACAAATATTATCAGTAATATACCTTTTTTTTAACCCTTTTTTTTCTTTAGCTTGACACAAAATACCCTTAAACAGTCATAGACACATGATAGGTGTGTGTGTGGGGGAGGGTATGAACACTTCATAATGGTGTTGTAATCTATTGGTGATTTGATATTATAGTAGCAGCAGTTACATTAGGTGTAGGTTATTTAATTTAATGTATTAGTTGTTATCAGTTATATATATGTTTACAACACACATCAAAAGGGGTAACCTGTTTATTTTCTAGCATGGCATGGGGATTCCCTCCATCTCCATAATGTTACATGAGCTAATAAAGCTACTTCACCACGCCCACTGTACTGATGTTACGATTTTCCGCATTGGGACCTCTGGTGGGATAGGTAGGTACATTTATAAACACATTATAACCATAAATACAACTTCTGCCATTCTACATTTGTTCTTTTTTCTCTGTTGTTAGGACTTGAACCCGGCTCTGTTGTTGTCACCAAACAGTCGGTTGATGCCAATTTTCTACCAAAGTTTGAGCAGGTGATACTTGGTAAGACTGTCATGCGTAACACAGATCTGGACTCAGAGCTGGCCCAGGAGTTACTGGAGTGTAGTAAAGAGATAAACCAGTTTAACACACAGATGGGAAACACCATGTGTACCATGGACTTCTATGAAGGTAAATCCACTCAGGATGATCCTAGATGAGAAGCTAAAATACTGTTATTTACAGATTATATTATGTACTCAGGTCAAGCCCGTCTGGATGGTGCTTTCTGCTCATACACTGAGGAAGATAAACAAGAATATCTTCGTAACGCTCAAGAAGCTGGAGTCTGCAACATAGAAATGGAGTCTTCTGTGTTTGCGGCTATGTGCAAGATGAGTGGCCTGCGTGGTAAGAAACTGTTCAAGTCCAACATAGCATTGAATGTTATTACAATGTTATCTTATGTTTATGTATTTATGTTTGTCTAGCGGCTGTGGTGTGTGTCACGTTACTAGACCGCCTTAAAGGAGATCAGCTTACAAGTTCTCATGACGTCCTCAGCAGTTACCAACAGCGGCCGCAAATCCTGGTCGGTCACTACATCAAGAAGCACCTTACCCACAAGAAAGACAGTTAACACCAAAGTGCAAATAGTGCATTTAAAGATATTATAGATCACGGTTTTATTTTTAAATATTTTGTTAATCTGCCTTTCCTTTCACTCTGTGGTCTTAATCCTATCACTGCATAACATGAATATGATGTTCTTAAATATTGCTCCACAAAATTTGTATATATATATATATATATATATATATATATATATATATATATATATATATATATATATATATATATATATATATATATATATACACACATGTTTCATGTATTTAACTCTCAGGTTGTTACATAAATTTACCTATTTAAATAGAAAGGTATGTTTATCTATATCACATATGATTTAATAAATACATATAAATAAAATATTGTAAACGTTAGTCTCATGTCACTTTTATTTCCATGAACATATTCTGTGATGCTATGACACAGTATGAACATTAATTTATATGTTTAACGTATCTTTCCATTATGATATATTTGCATACCAGCACAGTCCAAGCCTGGTGCTTGACTATCATAAATATTGAACGTTCAATATCTATGCTTGACTATAAACACTGTAGGCCTCTATACTTCAAATAAACGATACATTTACATGACCAGATAACTAGATTAATCAGTTAACCCAGTAACAAAATCTGATTTTGGCATATAAATAGCTACTGTCTCTTTGCAACTGACTTCAGACGATAGAGTTTCAAATGTTATTTTTTATATTAGGCCGATTTACTGTAGAGTTAGTACAGTTACAGCTTCATCTCCATGAGTCACTGATGACGCTAATGTGCCCGGTGACCGGTCCCGAAGTAATGGTGCTGATTTATTGAAATTCTGCAGCCTGTTCCCAGAAATAATCTAACAGTGGGATGAGGATATCGCAGCACACTGGCCCACTGCTGGTCGCATAGAGCTGAACTGCGTCTGCGCGTAAGAGGAGTGTCCGTGTGCACGCGCTCTTGCCTCCTACCATCCATCCGATCTGGACTTGCTGTGTTCGCTGACTCAGTGCCTTAAGCAACATCCCTGTTCACCTGAATACAGCTCCACAATCCTCTGCGGTGAAATACCATCCAGCATGGCCAAAACAGCAGCAGGTAAGCCTTCATTATTTCAATCCTCTTCCTAACCAATGCGTAGGCGTAGCATTGCGCACATGAGCATAGGTTATTATTTCACCTTTTCGGCCTGATGTATGTGGTACGCCTTTTCCAAAAGTGTAACATTATTCTAATATATATGGAGTTAAATTTTCTGTCATCACGTTTAGTCATTTGAAATTGCGTTTTTGGTGCGTCTCTGTGCGTTTTGGAATGTAGTCTCAGTCTATGTAATTAGCCAGTGTGTTAACAACCCATGTGTGTTTGCTTTGGGATTTCTTCTCTTTCCTCAGTTGAATAATTTGGATAATCTATTATATCATTTCATATTATACCATTGTTTAGTTCGGGTACATTGTTATTTTTGCTAGAGGCTTCTTTATTTACACCTGCAGTTGATGCTACAGCGGTCTGACATGCAGCATAATGCAGACGGACCCCACCCAAGACGCGAGGATGCGAGCGTTTAGCCCTCATACAAGCGAGGGGCGTTTTATCAGTCATCCCTCTACAAAAAACTACAATAACCTAAACACATTTCACACAAACCTGGATGTTATTAAATATGAATTCATCTTTTGTTGATAGACAGTCTTTCGTGATTTACAATAGGCTATTTTAGGCCTTGGGACGAGCCTCCTGTCTCATTGTGGTTAGTGGTTCAGTTTGCATTCCATTCATATCATTCCTTATAATAAGTGGCATATAAAAGAACCTGTCTTTTAGATTAAATGTAGCTCTGAATGGTAAAATGCAAAGGAAACAGGTGCATGGCAATGTGGGAGGGCAAGCCATCACTGCAAGGGGCTTTCTGCAACACTAGTGCTGCGAACTCAAAATATTTATTAGCATATGCACAGTGAGGAAACATGCCAAAAGCTAAATACCTGAAAACTATAACCCAAATAAAAATGATGATGTTGGATCATATTCTTTGGTTCAAAACAGATCAGTCTTGTGCACTGTTTGAAAAGTACTTCGGGCAAGTTTCTAGAATACCCCACCCACCCTCGTAGCATGAATGAGGAATAATAATTTTTGCCAGAAACAACAATTTCTCAGACGTTCTAGAGATGTAAGCTCTTTTTGCTTGATGAAATCTGTTTTGTTCACCATATTAATTATTCAACAATGCTGTTTCCTTTGGTTGCGAAAGAATATTGACAGATGACTGATGTTAACTGGTATATTGACTTAATTTCCTTGACATAAACGCAGAGATTTTTGTGAGCGCAGAGACTTATTAATCAGTCCATGTGTCACAGTTTCAAAGGCTCATCTATGTGATGTTGTGTTATTTACCTACAGCCTACAAAGAAAAGATGAAGGAGTTGTCCGTCTTCTCCCTCATCTGCTCCTGTTTTTACCCTGAATCTCGCAAAAACCTCATTTGCGAATTTGAAGGTATATTGATCCATTGTGTTTGCCTATTCCCTTTTTTCCTAATACATTAATTGATTTAATTGATTGGAGATTGATTTTCGGGGTGTTGTCACTGTGTCATTTACAGACATGGAGGTGAAACCAATAGACAAGCGAGCATCTGGACAGGCTTTTGAGGTGATTCTTAAGCCTTTATCTCCGGTGTCAGAGGTGTCCCCAGGTCTGCCCTCTCCACCCAAGAGGGACATCTCACTGGAGGACATCGAGAAGAAACTGGAGGCAGCAGAAGAGCGGAGGAAGGTGAGATGCTCCAAATAGTACAAGTTAACAAAGTACAAAACTGTGCAAAAGTTTCAGGCAGGTGTGAGAAAAGAGCCAAGATAGCCCTTTATAAAAATCTTGAATTTTAATTTTTATTTTGGTTATAAGGACTCTGCAGTGGTAATAAGGAATTTGCAGAGTTATAAATGTGTCAGGGACTGTATTTTAATGGCTCCAACTTCCTGTTAAAATGCATAAGTGTTTCGAGGGAGTCTTCACCATTTTGAATTAAAGCACAGAAACTGCACTGCAGTGGCCCACTGCTCCTGACATTGAAGGATGGGTCAAATGCTAAAAATAGATTTTTCCACAGGGACAATATTTTCAACCTTAACCTCAACCTTAATAGAACATAATGTAATTTATTGTTGTTGCAGTTGTTACATTTTTTAATCTTTCCCCCATAGACTTTAAACTATACTAAATACATTTCTGAATACAATATTACAAGCCTGAAAGCTTTTTGACTAATAAACTATTAACTTAATGATTAGTGACTTCTTAAAACATGTAACAAAATTTTATTTCATTAGTTAAAACTTTGAAACTGCAAAAAAGAAACTGCCAAACATACTTAAACATTTTATTGGTTGAGTATCTTTAGACAGTATGTCTATGTTGAAAAAGCAAAGGTAAAAATATTATTTTTACTTGCAGAACCACATGTCCTGCCATCTGATAAGCTCCATGGACAGAGCATTTACTTCAGAAAGTCTGAGCTCTGCTGTTGTCAGATTGCAACAGTGTCATGAAATAGGTCTTTCATGATGTTACACAGTTTGCATCCTTCCTCTGGTCCAGAGTCCTTTTATACACACATATTTATGGACTTTCTGTTATAGGTGATATCACGAGGACTTTTCACAATTCAAAAGATATAATATTTTGTTTTAATTTGCTTATTGCAATGGACCTAAATTTGAATCTTTCTTAAACCCATGAATAGGATCATTGTTTGCCTTGTCTTTCAGTCCCAGGAGGCCCAAGTGCTGAGGATGTTGGCTGAGAAGAGGGAGCACGAGCGGGACGTGCTGCTCAAGGCCATGGAGGAAAACAGTAACTTCAGCCGGATGGCCGAGGAGAAACTCATGATGAAGATGGACCAGATCAGGGAGAACCGCGAAGCCCACCTGGCCGCCATGATGGAGCGTTTACAGGAGAAGGTAAAGACAAAGTGCTGCATATGGACATGGATAGATAATAAAGACAATACAATCATAATATTCACGTAGGGCTGCAAAGATTAATTGACTCAATGTGAAAAAAAAGTATTTTAATGAGTATTTTAATAATGGTAATTGTTATCTGGACTATACAGATTCTCTATCTAAAAGCCTTCAGTCATCATATTGTATACCTAATTTGGTTGATAATGTATTCATCAGCTAATCGGCTAATAAAAAATTACTAAAATAATTGCTAGTTACAGACCTAGATTCACACTCTGACATTGTTTAATCTTGTTTTGTGCAGGAAAGACACGCCGCGGAGGTGCGCAGGAACAAAGAGATTCGGGAGGAGCTGACAGCATGAGCCCAGTGCTTCTACAGTGAAACTCCATCTCCCTGAGTCCTGAACATCACCTCCTCCACACAGCATCACTAGTACAGACACTTGCAGTCTTATTTATGGATACAACTACAGTAACAATAAATTCAACTGATTAGAGTAGAGAGTATTATTGAGTATTTATCTTGACTGATTTATTCATATCTGAGTGAAGTGCATTAAATGTACAACACAGTATTTTTTACTTTGTGGATATTTATTTAATTTATTGAAAGGCCTTTGATGGGTGAGTTGGTTCTAGACTGAGTGTGTTATGTCACGATTATGTATGATCATGTGTTTGTGTCTTTTGTGAAGAACGATGGTTGGTGAATTGTAGATAACAGACTTTTCTCACTGTTTTCATCCATATCCCACACTTACATGGAAACGAAAATGCCAAACACACATTTAAACGTGTCCACTTTCTCTATAGATAGACCTTGAGGTGCTTTATTAGAATCAAGAATGTTTCTGCCCAACTGGAGCAGCTCTTTGTACACCTGTTTTTTTTCACCGTCCTTGTCATTTTGCTCAATAATTTTGTAAAATAGGCTACACAGTATTTGAGAGCTCATTGACGGATTGTTATGCCACACTAAAGTTCTCTGAATAGTCTTGGACAATGGAATGTGCTTTTTGCTCCAACCTTGGTATCGGTATTAGTGAAAATAATTATGTCTGGTCTGGCTTTCTGAATGTGAATTATCCATGGCGCACCTGTATTTGTGTCTGCTCCAGTCAGGGGCTTACAAAGGGACAGAGGCACTCTGAACTAGTCTCTTTTTAAATTCACTGGTATGAACACACTGCTGCTTGTATTTCCCCCTTCATAAACTCGCTCTGTTAAAGCTTTGATGAAAAAAAGCAATCGGTTCTGTAAATCTGGCATGCAAATTTGGGTTATTTTCTGTGCTTAAAGGGAAAATGTAACAGCTAATAAAATGACAAGTTATATAAACATCTTGAAAAGCAAGGGCTCCTGAATTTCATTCATCTATTGTGATCAATGAATGTGGGTCACACTGATAATAACAAATAATCCAGGCTACCCTATTTGTCCAGCAGATGGCAGTGTTTGTTAAATAAATAATAATACGTTGCTGAATGGCCTACACGACACTTCACATTCATAACATTGACCACAAGCAAGATTCATTAATTTAAAAAAAAACCTCATCTATTGTCCTTCTTGTATGATAGTATTGGGATAACATTAAATGACAAATGATTGCCACACATTAAGCTGAGGGTATATTGTTGTCCTTTACCTTTTAGTTCAGTGTCCCCATCCTGTTCACACTATTGTCTTTATTTCAGAACAACCCAATCTGGTGAGGTCAGGCCAACATTGTAAAGGATTTCCTCTAGCTCTTAATGATTTCCTGGGTATTCAAAAGGGCAACAATGTAGTCCGATTTAGTTACCTACCTGGCACATCGTCAGGGGGTGGCATTGGAGCCCATAAATTGTAGATTTCGACAGGTTCTTATTACCCTTTGTTCAGCCTCCATGTGAATATGAAGTCCTATCAGAGAACACCATCATGAGACTGGTCATAAGAGTAAACACACACACAGTATTCCATATTTACATTGAGCACTTTTGTGTTTATTGGTACAAAAATACATTTGAATTATTAATATCACCCTATCAGCAGGATCTCGTTCATTCTGTGGGGTATTTCTCTCAAACTACAGGTTCACCGAAACAAGTTCTTGACAAATGTAGAAGGCAAATCTACTTAATCTATACAAATCTGAGCAGCACTTCTACTTATTCATGGGCCATAAATCATGTTTCATTCATTACAATAAAGGCATGTTCACTTCATTCTGTCACAACAAAAATAAAATACACTTTTATCGTTTAACAGCCATTCACACTTCACAAAAGAGCAGTTCATAAATCCTGTGTTTTCTTGTGTGTGGTTATGGCCCGGCTGGCTGCTTTCAGTTCTTGGATCACTTCAGAAGGCTCCGATCTCTGTGCCCCACGGCCGGTACGGCTTAGACAGAGTAGAGCTGGAGCTCAGAGCGGCAGGGGCCACCAGAGGTAGAGCCCCAATGGACAGAGGGAACGTGAGGGAGGACAGCGACGACAGCAGAGGAGGAGAGAGCTTAGACCCTGGGACAGTGAGGGCGAGCGGCAGGGCTCCATTAGGAGGCACCCTCAGAGAGTCTGTGTGGGACAGGACAGTCAGGCTGGACACTGGGGACGCCTCAGAGGACGAAGAGGGTGAGGATGAAGAGGACGAAGGTGAGCTGCTGCTGCTCCTGGGGGCCAGAGTCCTGCCCTGCAGCAGGAGCTGGTGTGAATGGGCCGAGCCATAAGGGCCCCAGGCCAAGTGTTCCAATCCAGAGTGCACCTCTCTCTGTGAGGCGTAGTTACTGAGGTGGGACACCAGTCGTAATCTCAGAGGGTCTGCGCTGTCCCGTCCCTCCATGATGCTCAGGTAACGGGCTGTCTCTGCCAAGCACTCCCTGAAGCCCAGACTGTGGTAGTCTTTAGCCAGAGCGTACGCCTCAAAGTAACCTGCCATAGAAACAGTCCTTAGTGACAAACAGTGACTGTATTTTCTCATATTATTCAGTTAATACATCGGTAGTTACCTTTCCCACCAGAAGCATGAAGCATCTTCAGATGGTCCACAGTCATCTGCAGGATTTCAGCTTTTTCCAGTTTAGCCGACCCCTAAAATAAAGGACCCCAGTTTTATTCACCTTTTGTTGACACTTGTACAGCTTCTATACTGTACATTAGGGCATGTTACATTTACCTGTTTCTCAAAGGCACTTGGCACCAGTCTTCTCAGTTCTGACAGGCTGTTATTGATTCGGTCACGTCGCCTTTTCTCAATAATCTGAAATGAAAAAGACGCCCCTTAATTTTACCATATAATTAACACAACTACAGCAGATGGAAACTTTAGAGACAAAGATAGACTGCCTTACCCCTCTGCGTCTTTTTCTGGCTTGAACCTGCGTGGTGGTGGTTGGTGACACCGAGTCATGCGAATCCAAGTGACTATAGAGTCGTAAGAGAAAATGCAAGTAGCTTAGTATTGTATTTCAATCACACAAAAATAAACGAATCTAAAAACGCACGCACGCAAAAACGTACAAAATGTATATAAAAAGTATACTCTAATAAAAAAGTACCAACCAAATCTCATCGCTGCTGTCCTTCTCCACCTCCACATTATCATCAAGGTCGCTGTCCGAGGAGCTGTAATTGTGGCTTCGCTTCATGTCGCTTTCCAAACCCGCGCAAAAGAGCGTCTTGGAGAAGTGCGTGCGTCCCGGGGCGCAGTGAGAGCGGAGGGTCTCAGAGCATCAGTTTAAACCGAGACTTGTTTCACTTCACTCCTCCGTGCGCGAGGGGGCGTGACGGGGGCGGGGCTCCCGGGGGGTTTAGACCTGCTGAAATCAAGGTGGCAAAAGGGTGACGTCTGTTTTAAAGTTGGCAAAAGAGAAAGAGAGAGAGAGAGCGGATAATGTCTCTCTGTAAATGAAGAAAAAAAAAAAAAGGAAATGGGAATATGAAAAATGTGTGCGTCTCTCTTACTATAACCTAACTCAAGTTGCTAATAGCCTAGTGAATACATATGTGTATAATCTCTCAGTAGCAAAATGAGTTGTGCCAGTGTCAAAGTAGTCAGCTATACTAGTACAAAAAAGTTGCAGTGGTAGCAATAGTAAGTATTACTAGAAGTATTGCAAAGACACACAGCAATCATTAACTTTAGACCTTTATTTTTTGACCAAGTTCGTAAACTGTACAATAATCACTCACAAGATATAAAAAAGTGGGGAAAGGTAAACACAAGTTATGTATTTTTGTGTATTTTGAATGAATTATGTAGGCCTACTTAAACATATAAATAGTCACATTGAGAAAGCCTGATTTTGTTTGATCTCAGAAGCAAGAGTTGGCAACTTGATCTCCACATGGATCAGTGCATATTGTTGTTGTGTCCTTTGGCAAGACACTTTTCCCCACCTTCCCTTTGTATGAATGTGGTGTGTGTGTGTGATTGGTGATGGTTGGTGGGGATGATGGCACAGATTGGCAGCCTCATTTTTCCCTGGAAAAATTGACCATGAATGCTTGTATTGACCAGAGGCTCACCAAAATGTATAACTTAATTTAGTATTTTTTCAGACCATCTTAAAACCGTATCAGGCAGTATTTGCTGTGTGCAATGTGTCACCATGGTAGCTGATGAACATTCCACCATGGACATACATGTAGACCCCCCCAGTGAGATGTCACTGCAAAGTATCAATAGCAGTATCAGTGCACACGCTGTCTGAAGTATATATAACTTCTTCTGGTTTGCGTCTGACTGGTGCACCCTCGGGCCTCTCTCCCTGTATCCCGCTGTGAGCCCAGTTCATGTGCAGCAGGTCCCATTGTGGCTCTGGCTCTCCCCTGGTGCTCAGCTCTCAGGGACACATGGCCTATTAGCAGAGTGTGTTGTCATTGTGGCTGTCAGCTGTGAGGCTCCACAACAGCACGGATCAGCCGGGAGGCCCAACACGCAGCGCTCAGAGTTGCCAGGCGCTCCTTGGAAACCCCCTTTTTACACGACACAAACCGGTCAACTGACTGGCACCGAGGCCACTTCCCATGGATCCATTCATCCTGGGGAGATGGAGAGAAGAGCAGAAATATTTTACTTACAACAACAATTGAATAACCTAAAAAACATGGACAAGAGAAAGTGACCTAGATTACACTCTCAAGGAGTCAATCATTGTGTTTATTTACTCTATTTAATTATATTACTGGTATTTTTGCAATGAAGATACAACAGATGCTAAACTATTTTATGTCCCACAAAGCACAAATATTCACAATAGGTACAGAAAACAATTTTCCTGTTTACAATTTCATAATAATCATAGCAGAGCAAACTCACGTTGGTGGACATATGTGAAATTAATATGAAAACTACCTGCATGTGGATTATATGTCGTTTGAAAATATAAACAATGTAATGCATACTGATTCAGGGTATATAACCATAAACCTTGTATATTAGAATCCATTCATCTCTGTTCATCAAGTCTATTTCATATATTATCATTCTCTTTGCCTTCAACTAGTATTAATATTATAATTATGGTACATCTGAGCAACTGTGACCAATAATTTCCCTTATGAATTGATACAGTTTTAGAAGAGGGTCTCTTATTTTCTGGCACAAACCACTTGGGAACGGGACCCCTCTTGTTACTTCCTGTTGCGTGTCTGCTTAGGCTGTCAGTGAGAGTGTTGCCCATTACTGTGCCCAGTCTGTGCGCAGCTGTCTGTGTCCTCTGTCCCTGAGGTCAGCTGTTAATGTGGTGCGCTGGGAGAGAGAGCAACTGCGGGCCAAAACGCTGTTCCCAGAATGTCAAAGTAGCACTGGTGACAGATACAACATGCAAGCCCCAGTCCAGAGTGGAGTGAATACAGGCACTATGAACTTTGACACCATCCCTGACACATACATAACCTCCCTTTGGCCCTGTCAACACACGCTCTCACTCAAAATCACGACCATCTTTAGCGATTTCATGCATTTCCGCCACACATTCTAGCCTTTCCACAGTTCCAAAGACCCAGTGATGAGACACAGGCTGTTCATAATCAAAAAAAAGTATACGGGTACTTCAGTACGTGTACTCAGGCTGGACAGGCTGGTATAAGTGAGAAAGTTTGAGATAATGATCACTGAATTAAAGTGATAATGTGTCACTCAAGTTATTTGGAAATTTCATATATATATATATATAATATATATATGAAAGTCAAATTTTTATGTGACTTTTTGGTGGGTGGTCCACCATCTCTTTGTCTTCACGGAGGTGTTATTTATTAGCCTGGAATGCATTTTATATTATATGTACCCATCTCCAAGAGGAAATGCAGGTGATACCACCAGGCCATGTTACAGGTGACCTGTAAGAATGTATGCTTTTTTTATTTTGTGAATTTTAGAATTTTCTATTGTTTCTATTGTATTAGTATTTTCCCTGAAATGCATACATCCGAGATAGATGAGTGTAATAGAAACAAATATCCCCAGAAAAGTTACACAGTGCACCTTGAATGCAAGAAGACTGAGGTATGCAGTGCAATATGCATTAATACTGTGGCTCTCAAACTATTGTCCTGGGTGTGCAGCTGCCCTGGGACTGACTGCAAGAAATACGGCTGCCGATCTGTGCCAATGGCTCCTTAAATCAACACACTCATACACCACATTCCCATAAGCAAGATGCAGTGCCTGAAACAAGAATGTAATGATGACAGGATAAAACGAAATTTAAACCACCCACAGTCTGTGCGCCTTAAATCTAATGTTATAGTCAAAAATGAAAACATTCACATTTTTTGTATGGTTTCTTTTTACACAAAATTCCATGGCACTATTTTTCCACAAAGATTCTTCACTTAATCCTCTTCCCATTGAATTCAGTTGTTGTAGAGTGCTTGTTGACCAGGAGGCTCACCCGGCACCAGTCTGTAGTGCAGAAAGCTGAGAGGTATAAGCAAGTATTTGTTTGAACCTGGCGTGTGCCCAGCTGCCTTCCTCAATCTTCCCTGAGGTTTCCCCTGGTGACTCTTTGTGTTCTCGGTGGAGTGTGCATAGGGCTGTGTGCGTGTGTGTGTGTGCGTGCGTGCGTGTGCACGGTGCAGAGTGTGTCGGAGGTGCCGTTTCCCACAGCCTCGATCTAATTCTGTGGTAACTCAATCTCCGTGTGAGCGCTGCCCGTCCAGTGTTCTCCCGCCCGTGCACCGTCTCTCCGCGGCCGCCTGAGTACATGAGTGTGTCTGACAGTCCCACTAGAGCCCACTAGACCCCTCCTCACCCGCCCAGAGCCCCTCCTCACCCTCCCAGACCCCCTCCTCATCCTCCACCTCCTCTGTGCTGACCCCCTCCCATCAGGATTGATTTACTATGTCAACCGTTGGGGCTGTCTGCAGTAGCAACGCTCACAGCCGCTCCTGCATCCTGTGTGCACCCCATGCTGATATGTTTTACCATCTATGAGCGCACTGGAGTAAAGCAATAGAAGTGCATTCAATATGACGTCCACTTCAAGCATTCTTAAAAAAAATTTTGCACAAACACAACACCAAAATGAGACATTATGCAAGAAAGAGGGCCACCCATTAAGCTTGGTCTCAAATAGCTGTAAGGAAATGTCTCCCTGGCGGCTTCCATACAACAATGTTATCCTATGGGCCACAGCTTCCTGCTTGTTCCTTGCAGCCTCAGTCAGCACCCAGGCGCTATATTGGGTAGGGACCAGACCAGTGTCTCATTCACACTGTCTGACCATAATACACCCGCTCATTCAGTACTTTCCTGTCTTTGTTGGCATTCATGTGAGCTTTTGGATAGGTAAAGCCAGGAGGATATGTTTACTTCCCTGTTTCATTCTGGAAACTGATAAAGAACAGCAAATCTTTGGGCCAAAGCTCTTTGCACGGGGTAGTATTTACGGGTCTTGATTGTGGATGATGAAAGACTTTGATGGAGCAAACTGCACAAAAACGATGACAATGACCTGCGCCGCTTAAAGTAAACACAACAGTGCAACAACAAGGCGAGCTCTTTTTACCCACAGCACAAACAATAGTATTGTTCAGCTGGTTTACCATCACACAGCCCATTACCAGCTAACTTGTGTTTTGCCACAATGGAAGGAAGGCAGATCACAAGACCAGCTCCTAAATAGCTCCACAGGAGACTGGAGAACGTAATGTCCACAAGGACCACAGCGAGAGGCACTGGCAATGCCACACATTGTGTTGCTACAGGAAACCACATAGTTTGTATATCCAAGTGGCAAATTATATGGCTTCTTTTTCTAATAATTCATCCAATTTCACTGACAGTTGAATACAAATACATATGAAATAGTTCAGCAATGTCTCTGTGCACCTGCTCCCATTGTAGGAAAGATAATGCAGCACACAGTGATATTTTCAGCCAGACTGTTGGACGATGTTTTACAAGTTTATCAAAAACTTTGAGCTCTCCCAGCTTCACTCAGGGGCTGCTCTGTGCCAGCTGTCTGCGCTAAAGTAAAGTACTGCGTTCCCAAGCTCCGACCTGTGGGAAAATCTGTTGTGGCCAGTAATTGATTCCGCCCTGCCAGCCCCATTACTCTCCAGTGCAGTCAAACTGCCAGTGATCTGCAGAGGCCGCTTAGCACTGGCCCTTTATACTGCCCCATACAACTACTTCACAAACACAGTCAGTCAGAGCGACTGGTAGAGAGAGAATGTACATATTATATTATGTACACATGTAAAGTAAGTATGTTTCATTAAAGGTGCAGGTGTAACTTTTCTGGTGCAGAGTCTGCTAGTCTACATAGAGATGTTATGCCTTGGCCAAGAATGTTCCAGAGTATGGCATAAACATATCTTTCTTTATGGAGACAGACATATGAGAGTCCCCTTTCAGAAATGCTACCAAGCTCCTTTAATAATTGGGACAGTATGGCTCAGATACAGTCCTTGTGGCCTTGTCCATTAGTTTCTGTCATTAAATATTAAAGTGATCAGATGGTTGAATCTGCTGCTATGGTGTAAAATGCAGCACATGTGTAAAGTGCTTCTAATATTCATCTGTTCATCATATTCATGTGCCTCTGTCACTGCTGTCCTGCCTGGGCTCAGCTGGTGCAGTGTAATATGGTTAGAGAGTGCGTTAGAGATTAGGACTTCACAAATACATGTTTTCTTACATATTTTCACTTAAAGACTAAAAGAGCATAACTGTCAGACACTTCTAATTGTCTCTATAACAAATGTACACGTAAATAATCAAGTACACATGATTATTATGGCCCATAGACAATACATGGATAAAGACTTTGAGAGCCTTAAGTCAAATGATTATTGGGGATTCTCATGACTTTGGAGAGCTTTATATAACTACCAGCTGAGAGGGGCACTTTCCCATGTTGTAAGGGGTCGAGAGAGAGGCCACACTCAAAGCACAGAGGCAGTTGTTTTTCACAGAAGATCCAGCCCACTGTTCAGGATCAGAGAAAGCATAAAAGCCACGCGGAGGACGGTATACAGAATAGCACCCCCGTCTGGTTGTAGCTGTAGCCCACGGGCACTGCCTCCACCTCTACCCTCTGTATATGAATGAATGTCTCTGTGCGGGCCCCTCTTGTACTGCCATCAGGGTGCTGCTGTGGACCAGGCGCCTTGGGCTCAGGGAGCATGTGGGATGAAGGGATAAGAGAGAACATCAAAGCAGGAAGCATGAAAAAGCTCAACGCACACAAGCGGGAGGCACCTCTCTGACCCCTGCCACACACACAGAGCAGAGGCTGGAGAGGAGAAGCGGGCCTCCAGAGCATCCCACCACGCAGCATCAGAGGGCAGAACACTTAGGGCATGTGAGCGGAGTCGTGCAGCAGATGTTTGAAATCTGTTCAGAGCGATTATCTTAATGTTGCCCCCTGTTGGAGTGAACTGGTGTTTTCATATAGTTCACAATAAGTGGTTATCAATTAAGGGGGAGTTCTTACTAGCTTGAGTTCAGTCCTAATGCACACATGGTCTTGGCCTGTTCCAGTCCTGGTTTAGTGGGAATTAATGACTTCTAGAAGATGTTCCCACGAGCCAGTGCTCCAGTGGTCAGTCAGTACTGGTCTAGTCCTGGTTTAGTCCAGGTTTAGTTACAGTTTAGTAAGATAAATAAAGATAAACGATACAAAGGGTAGACAACAAAGGTGGAGACTTGCAAGTTGTGACTTCAACTCGTATCAGACTTGAGGTTTTTAGGACTTGAGACTTAACTTGATAAAATGGACTAAGACTTGGGACTCGAGTTGGACTTGAAGGTCAATGACTTGGGACTTGACTCAGACTTGAGGCCTGTGACTTGAGAAGACTTGAGAAGCACTGTTAACTCTGAATTCTTTCTGTTCTGACCATAATGATTCACTCTAAGGTGTTATCCAGACATTTAAAAAGGAAAAATTAACTAAATTAAATACTCCTACATAGGGTGATCCCACTACAGACTTAGTTACATTTTACTTGTTTTGAATATATTTTGGCATATTTTATTTTATATAGTTAGTCTAGTCTATTTTCTAATATTTGGGTCTGGTTTCAACAGATTTCTTTAAGTGACGTGTACATATACTGAAACTAGCCACAATGACTTGAAACAGGGTCAATAGGTCAGTCATGTGGATCAGTATTTATAAACTTTCAATATATGGATTTGCTATATTTTGAGGGATTTGTGAATGAAGTTGCATTATTCACCTGATTCGGCCATGGGGGCTGTACTCTCTTGTGCCAGTTCCAAACTTGGGCAAATGAAGATCCTTGCACCTGCAGGACATCTGATATAAAATCAACATTCAACTGCAAACTGGGGGGCACCTAATAAATAAAGACAACAGAAAGAAAAGGTTAAATTTTTTTGCAACATGTTCTCTATACTTTCATACTTGGACAACATTGAAGTAATTACTAAAACTATATAAACAGTGGTTTCACCATCTCAAGGCAAGTTCAACAAGACAGAAGTGATGCAGCTGTGATCTCACTTAACAGCCTCCATTTTCTACCTGCTGGTTTACAAACAGTATACATTTTAAGGAGCCAAAAACTAGCAAACTCCCTCTTGGCCTGAGCATCCTCTCTCCATTATTCATGAGTGCTCAGGTTGGACCCTGGGAACAAGCTGAGCGGGGCCCTGTGTCAATACGAAACACTGGCCGCTACAATGGGATCTGCCTCCAACTACACTGTTGACAGACACCGGCACAAAGGAGCTGAAAGAGGTCCCCCTCCGTTCTCACACACACCGAAGAATGAGTCAGTGTGCAGCCGCTCGGCCCCGTGTTTGTACAGTATATACAGCTTTTGTGCATGGCCACTGTTCTCCCATCAATGGAGGCTGAAGTGTTGATGAAAACCATGAGGAAAAGTCTTCTCTGGAGCTGCCACGGAGAGTTCATGTTCATTAGAGGGGCTCCGAGGCCTGTCCCATGGCATCTGCATGTGGGCAGGGCAGCACCGGGCGACACAACAACTAATCGGCTTACTGGGTTGGGATAGGGGCATTTCACGATATATGTGCTCCAACTGCTTTCACTGTAGGTCTATAACTTGAATATGTGTCCAAGTAGAGGGGCACTTCAAGTGGTTTATGTCTAATTTGTTCTAACATATTCTAACACACGTATCTAAAGCAAGTCAAGATGATTTTTGATTAAATGAAATTAATTTAGATTTACCAAAACATTTGCAATAATCGTGGGATGAGACTCATTTCCTACTAGGCAAGATTTTTATTTAGTTTATAATAAACACTTTGTGCACTTAAGTTCACAATTTTTGCCTTGCAGTTTGTTTTTTTCTTCTGACTTCTTAAAATATAACTCAGATCTCCAACACTTACCTTTGCCTCACAAGATCTTATCCCATCTCTAACCATTTGTCAGTGATGAGCAACAGTTAGGTGAGCCTAGAAAGAAACAATAACTCTGTGAGAAAAATCAAAACAAAGCCCTTAAAACAGTCCAGTGGTACAAGTCTCTATTTGGGAGTAAAGGTCAATGAGTTTACATCGTTAAAATTTAGTAGGCATATTTATTAAACTGAGTATTCTGAATGCAGGCCTAATAAAAATAACTCATGCATGCATCAGTAAGCCATCTCTGGGTTTATCACCTCAAAAATAAAGGATATACAACTGAGAAAGACTTGAGCTATAAATGTCTAATATTTAAATGTAGTAATTTAAAACACACTTATTATTACCACTGCCAACAAATTATATAAGAAACATTGAGAGTGGAGATTCAAAAACTTAACTATATTTATTATACCCCAAATTTCCCCAGAAACTCGTTGAACTGCATCAAGGCCTAAATTACAATACAGGCAAATGTGGTGGTCATCCTACTGGTCAATAGGTGAAACGCACTGACACTGACTATTTTACTACTAGGCCTAATTCTGGACTTTTATTTGCAATCCTTAATCACACCAAACTCACTTTTAAACAATATGGTTTAATAAAAAAGTTGACTTGTTCCACATATATAGCTAACCCTGGTTTAGTAGTAGTAAATTGAACGAAAGACGGGATTCATCTTATTGGTAATTTTATAGCGCCATCTTATGGTGCACACAAGCATCACTAGTCATGCCGCAATGGTGTGCGTGTAAGCTTTATGTTTTATCTTACTTATGCAGGTCTAAAATTGCCAAGTTAAGTCTTTCGTTATTGCTAGCCTACATTCTGGTGAAACTTCTCCACATAACACTCAAAAGGAGCAATTGTTTGTGTGCAATTCAACTGAACCCATTCTAACCAATATATTTTATCTTTAATTTCCCCCCAGATTTAGTGCACATACCTAATTTGAATCGGAGTCTATTCATGCTGGTTCTCCGCTCCATCGCCTTCACTGACACACACATCCATCATCCCTGACATCCATGCAGGCCTAATTGAAAGACACGCCCCCCCCCCCCATAGTCTGATCTCCATTGAAACTCCGTGATCTCGCTCTTGATTGGTCGGTGAGAATTAAACACGTGTTTAAGATGGCCTCAAATAAGGACTTTTTGGTGCATTCTGGTCCCGTCCTGCTGCCGAGTGAGGATTCCATCTTGTTTCTTTGTACTCCAAACTCCTAAAACTTCACCATGGTTGAACAGTTTGTCGGGACCTGGAAGCTCACTTCCAGCGACAACTTTGACGAATATATGAAGGCAATCGGTAAGTAATACGTGTTTTTTATGTAAAATTATGGGAGATTGCTAAAAGATACAATTTACTGTCTGTGTGATGTTATTGTGCAGGTGTGGGCTTTGCAACTCGTCAAATGGGCAACATGGCCAAGCCTAACCTTGTGTTTAGTGTGAATGATGGGGTCATCTCTATGAAGGCGCAGAGTACTTTCAAGAACGCGGAAATCTCTTTCAAACTCAATGAAGAGTTTGATGAAACCACAGCAGACGACCGAAAGACTAAGGCGAGTTTTGAGACTCTTAATCCTGTTTTGAGATCACCCAATTGGCTTAGTGGCAATGCAATAATGTGCATTTTTTTCTTTGTAGACTATTTTCACGTTTGAGAACGGCAAGCTCGTGCAGAAACAGACGTGGGACGGAAAAACTACAGTTCTTGAACGTGAAATTCAGGATGGAAAACTAGTGGCTGTAAGTTCAATTGGGTTCAACATTAACTTTGTCAAACTCCGCTCCACCTGTTGCAGCAATTCACCTACTGCTTTGCATGTCTCATTGCACCCAGTTTTGATTTGCATGTTTGCCTAATTTATTATTTTTCTTTTCTCCAGAAATGCACCATGGACAATATTGTTGCGGTAAGGACTTATGAGAAGGAGGCATAAATTGTGCTCCAGATGTCTTGCCTCACAATACTTGTCTTCAATAAAAATAACTGTATAATTTGGAGTGGACGTCTTCTTAATTGTGGTAAAGTATTGGTCTGGAAATTGGAACGACTTAAAGATTACAGATGGTGGCTCAAAGCCCCTTTGTTCTAACTGGTATAGTAGCAGCCTTATGACAAGGGGTGGCTGAGTGCATTAGGGCAAATCCCTGCGAGGGGTTAGGCCAGTGACCCCATTTGTGCCAGAGCCTTTGTCTTGGACATGGAGGTGAAGCAAGTGAACATAATTGCATTTAATTGGGTTCAGTAGGACTTAATGAGGGGATAACAGCATGGTGTCATTATAGTATTAGGCCTATTCTGGTTAAACAGCTGTGTAAGCTTAAACAAGATTTTGCTCTACAATTTCCATGATTCATTGCCTAAATAAAATACAATCTCAGTAATACAGGAGTTGCTGGTGATAACAGGTGTAATCGCAGATAATCTTGTCAATGGGCTTCGCTGTAGCTTTGTCTCCCTCTAGTGGATAAATGTCACATAGCTTTATCATAAAATTACAAGTAATTTTTGTGGGATGTCCTTTAATTGCGCACTCTTAAATTCGGCACACCAGCCTCATGCCCAAGTTGCAGTTGTTTTTGATTTATCTCGTTAAACTGATCTGATCGTAGATCTATGAATCTGATCAATGAATTGTGATTGTGCCGTGATGACGTAATACGTCATCAAATATGGCGGATAAGGAAAACACAAACATGGGTGTCGACAAGGGAAAAGACGAGCCTTTTTCTAAGACGGTTAAGCCTCTTATAGATGAAGTTTTAAGAAGAATAGGCGGCCAAAGCAATGCGGAAAATAAAACTGATCCCTCCGACAACTGCTCCACGACGGAATACTGCGAGAGGCTGCAGGCGTGGATGTGGCAGTACTATTCCGGATATGTCCACTGGCAGAGCTGGCTCGCCGCTACAGCCATGTATCCTTACTCCATGCACTTACCCAACAGTATGTCGATGCCACACATGGATCTGAACACCCACACATGGCACAGCGGCCCTGGTCTAGGTCTTTCACCTTACACCCAGGGGGCCCCGTCCTCCACCAGCCGCGCAGGTGAGGCTGCTCCCGGGGCTGCAGCGCCTACGCAGCGGCCGCAGGAGGAGGGAAACGTCCAAAGACCAGGTACAAATAATAGCACAACCGCATTCAGATAGAGGTACATCGATGACATCTGTCTGAAAACAAGATTTTTTTTTCTCCCTGTAGGCCGAGAATACAGTATTCCCTCACCTTTGCAAAGACTATTTGCTGAAATGGTTGATTTCTTCATCTTGTTCTTCATCAAAGCTACAATTATTATCAGTATTATGCACTTAAGTGGAATAAAGTGAGTACCAGACTTTATACTCTACCAGTGCCAATAACAATTTGATCTCAAACATTTTATCATTACTGTTTCAGGGATGTGTCAAAGTTTGCCATGCATTTTATAGTAGAAGAAATAGATGAAGACACATCCATGGAGGAGCTACAGAAGATGATGCTGGTTGCGCTTGTTTACCGGATATTAGTTTGCTTTTATGAGGTAAGTTCCACTGTGAGGACAACTGAACAAATTACATATATACATATTTATTGTGCTTGTTGGTTTTATTTCCTCAGATTGTGTGCATATGGGGGGCTGGTGGAGCCACTCCAGGGAAGTTTCTTGTTGGCCTCAGGGTCGTAACATGCGACTCTTCAGTCCTGGTTCAGCCAAACAGAGTGTTTGTTGTACCTGCGACCAATGTGTCTTTCTCAGCGTGAGTGCATTATCTCATTATTATCACATTTTTACAACTTTTGTAGATTTGAGATTTCCTGATCTGTTTTTAATTGCATCAAATTTTGCAGTAATTTTAAATCATCTTAAAGGCCCATAAATCAGATAATCAGATTTTGGTGTGAATGTTTTGAGCACAGCCACTGAGTCTGTTCGTTTTGGCTTTGTTTTTCAGATCAACTGTTCGAGCCTTGAACAAAAACTTTTCGATTGCCTTCTTTTTCCCAGCCTTCATAACGCTACTCTTCTTCCAGCACAACAGGACTGTCTATGACATGGTTGCTGGTACGATTGTTGTTAAACGCTCAAGAGTAAGATGACGGCACTAACCAAAGATGTTTCTGCAACACAACTGTGCAGGCAATAAGTGTTATTATTTAAAAGTGCTTTACAAACAGTACTTTGTTATATAAAAGGGGATTATTTAAAAGTTTGGAAAAAGTTATTTGCATTTTTTTATTCTGATTTGGTTGATCTTGGACAGTATTCATGCATGAATGATTCTTTCAAATCACTCTGTACAGTATGTGTTATTAAAACCCATTAATTTATTTACCACACAGAGGAATGTATCAGTGTTTCAAACTGCATTCAATTTCACTATATTATAAGTTGTCTGTATTAAAAAGTACTACATTTCCGTAGAATAGAAACAGAATATTTCACTAAAAAGTTGTGTTACTCAGATGTGGTATTATAATCAGTATTCAACTTCCAGAATGTATGTAACTAAATGTAACATCCATCATAATTTGAACACTCGCACCCAAACATTAATTAAAGAAATTATCATAATTTTAGTAATTAAGTTTAATACTTTTTACAGATTTTACTATTTATTTGATATGTCTGACCTTTACAGGGGTTTTAGTTTAGTGGTAAATTGTGGCATATTTTGAGTTGACACTATTGATGGTGTAAGCTGTGGTTTTCCTGTATGCAAAGCACATGTCTATACCTTATATCAGAATTGAGTGATATTGTTCAATGTAACATCACAGCTTATTTGGTCCAAATGTTTTGATTTTCATAGACACAATTCATAAATTTGGACAGTAGGAATACATAAATAATGCAAGGTAATATTACCTGAGTGTTTTGACAGTTCAGTCTTATATTTAGAACAGCAAAAATAGTTAAATAAATTATGTATGTCACCTCCAGAGGAAAACGGAAATACTTTGATAAACAACACTGTACCTAGAGCAGGTGAAATTCAGTAAAAAATGCATTAAAGGGAATGACACTGGAATTCCATTAGACCTGGAAGTTTATAAATTACAGTTATTATTTTACGGCTCCACAAATGTCATACCTAGTTATCATTTTACTACGCCACCATTAGTATTGTAGAGGAGTGGCCATTTAAAGCTTGCATTGTTTCTGCTGAAATTTTACATTTATGTTCAGTCTGGAAGCTATGTGGTATTTGGTGACACTACTGGAAAACTTCACTATGTCCATCAGACTGGGAAGTTTTCACACCTGCAGTTGACTGTGTCCAATATCTGGCAAGTGTTGAGTGGCTGAGGCTGGTCGTCTAAATGGCAGTTTCAGCTGACAATCACAGATGGTGCTTCAGATTATAGAGCCAGGACCTCTCTGCTGCTGTGTGCCCCTCTCCAGCACTGAACCAATGCAGTTTTGACTGTTGTGATGATGAACTAAAACCCACATCTTTCTGCTCTACTTGATTATGTATTTATTTTTTACATTAACTCTTATTCAGCCAAATACTAATAGGTTTTCATTATGTTTACTTACACATATTGTCGCATAAGACACTTTGGCAGGTTTATTTATTTGCATATTGAGTGTCACCAAATTTGTAAACAAGTAGAAATGCAAGAAATACTAGTCTGTATGGTTAGAAGATCTATTAAGCAATGCAAGTCACATTTTTGCTTGATCTCTGATCCAATGTCCAGACTTAAAAATAACCCTCAGCAAAATGTTATAACTGAGCATGATATTAGATTGCATTCTAAATGTGTGCAACTATAATTATGAGAAGTAAAAGCTCTTGTTACAAGTAATTTATGAAAGAGAGTATAGCCTCTGTGACCTGGGAGCAAATATAATCCAAGAACCTAGTAAAAAACACAATTAAAGACACGTTTCCATAGACAGTTTGAACAGAACCTGTCTGAACACCAAGATCTGTGTAAATTATTAAGTCCTTAGCATCAGCTGCAGACAGTGCTTATAAGTGCAGAGCTCTATGCTTGCCCTTCACCTCCCAGTGTGACTTTGCCTGTTGATATTCCTCTCAAGTAATTACAGGCTGCTGGGCACTGCCTGAATGAAGAACTCCATTGGTGAAGACACGGCATGCTGACTTTTGAGCAAAATAAGCTATAACCCAGCTATGACAAGAAATCCTGCATTTCCTAATGTATAATTATCTATGTAGGCTAGAAAACATGGCAAAAATATAACAGCAAAAGTTATGATATTTAGAGTGACATAAATAAAAAGCCTAAATACTGCCCCCCAATGTCTCCCGTGGAAATTGCACTGCAGTTGGTAGTTGAGCAGAGGTCACTGAGGTCATTTTTAAAATAAATTACAACACTGATTGAAAATGATCTGAGCCACCCCATTCAGTTACTTTTATTATAAATATTAGATATGTACAATTTGAACAATTTGGCTTAGAACTAATGGCTTCCTGTCATTTCTGTCAAGGCCTGTGCTTTATTCAATTGTGACATCATCATCATTTGATTCTCGTATCTTGTATTCTGGTACTTTCTTTGGTGGCTGCATTCCTCCTCCACAAATCACTCCCACCAATCCTTTGGTTGCCTAAACTCTGTTCTGGTGATGTGCGTAAGCAGAAGTCTGCTATTTACAGCTCAATGAACAGGCTATTGGCTCTACGTCTGAAATCTGTTTTGCTCTGCTAGATTTTGTGGTCACAATAAAGGTGTAGCTGGTATGGACAGTAAACAACATAAACATTTCAAAATAAAAGTTTATATTTTTCAAACTGTACATTAAATATAATCCTCCACATGCTTTTTTTAATGTCTTCAAGGAGGCATTCTCATTTTCATGTAATGGGCTCAGTTCCTCAGAGAATAAACATTGCTGCTTCAAAGAGCCCTTATAACATTTTCAAATCAAGTCAGCTGCTGCTTATTTAACAAGGCTATGACCAATGGCTTTTAAAACTATACTGACCTATAGTGAGACAATAAAAAACAAATAACAAAGCAGTGGTTTTGTATCAGTTAGTGCCCATTGTGTGCTGCCTGTTGTGGTCAGTGCAGCTGAGTGCATGTAAATCATATTGAGACAAAGGCCTAACAGGAGAGGAGCCTGTCTCACCTGTCTGACAGATTAGCTCAATTTAATTAGCTGCTGGATTCAATGGCTTTCAATGGGTTCTTTTAATGTGATGCTCCTCCACAGTTTGGAGACCCATGATGTTGCCAACCATCTTTCTTAATGGGGACCAGAGACTGTGGAGCTGCCCTGTTGCCATGGCAGCAAGCGCTTTCCCATTCTCCCCACGCAGCGTCTAGAGCGCGCACGTCGCTGTAACCTCCACATGAGTGTGAACGCGCATGGCAGCATAGAAAGTTTGCTGCTTTCTCCAAAGTTGAACTTGCCTCAAATGTTAATGTTAACTAGGAACGATCCACTTTTAGTTTAGTTTGTGTGTTTTTTTGCTACTTAAATTATAGATAGATAGTTCTTAAAGCTTTTAAAAAACAATAGCCCCATCAGTTTGTAGCAAAGCATGCAGCCAGGAAACTTAACAACAAGCCTATGACTCAAAAAAGGTCACGTGCTCTTATGAGTAATACTCGTATTTATTACAAGTAGACCTAGTAGTGTCTGTCTTCGTCGTGTTACTCCTGATCCCGCCTATGCGTTCATGGACCATGTGTTTGTAACATGCCTGGACATATCTCTGTTTTTCTGAACTACGACGCGCATGGCCGCAGCGTGCAGAGGGGATTCTGCAACAAGGTAAACAGAACATTTTGCTGCTTATTTGAGAGTCAGTAGGCTGAAGAATAGACAGTTACATTGTTAGGTTACACTGTTATAAGTTGAGACTTAAGAGAAGAGGGTTTGTGTTCATTATGCCATTTGGCCTATTATGCCTGCTATACAAAATTACAGTTTGATTCTTTAGTCTATTGTTAAATTTCAGTCGCCAACAAAATAAATGATAATACATTTAGATATGTTTAAAATAGACAGAGAGATATAGAGATATCCAGCAATCAGTGTTTTCTGTTTGAATGTTGTTCCCCTCACTTTATTTTATTATTGCTTACTGAGGCAGCATTATTACAGATCTCAATATTACAGTGAGCCCATTCAAGTTAGAGAAACCTCATTTTGTTCTGTGTTGACACTGACATTCTGCTGTTTTTTTCTCTCTCTCAATTTTTCATTTCTACTGCTTACAACAACTCCATGAAGTATGAAGTAGCCTTATTTGAGAAAACATCCATAGGCCTGTTGGGTTACAGTAAAGCCCATTTTATTGTCCCCGTAATAATGTTTGCATTTGACCCATCCTTCAGTACACCTGGGCCAACCTGTTAGGAGCATTGAGTGACCACAGGTCATTCTCCAGAACTTGATCTGGAGAAGGGAAGAAGGAGTACCCACCTGGAGAATATGCTCACTGTGCAAGACTAATTAAAAACACTACAAACATAGTCCATAAAAAACACGAATAATGAATAGAATAGCATGACAATGGCAAAAAAATATATTCTCAAATGAAATTAGCTTTTTACTAGAAACACAAGCCAGCAAAAATGTGACACTTGCTTGGTCATAAGTGCTGTGCTAAGATAAGTGCCTAGAGTGAGGGTGGAGTTGTTTATCATTAATAATTAAGGTATCTCTAAGGGAGCGATGTGAGGCCTTAAGATCTTGAGCATGACAGGTTTGCTCATGGCTGCTTTACAGCTGAGAGTAGAGCTGCAAAATATATCACAGTCTAATCAAAGGAGGTTCTACATGTATGCCTATGGCAGAATGTACAGAAGTTACCATGGCGACAAAATGCATGGAAGATTTAAGAAACTGAAGAAAAAATACAAAGTAGATTTAAACAACCTGTGATCAGTGTGAGTGTTCATGATCCTGTTTAAGTGTATTTTTTTCCTCAATAAAGGTGAGAGTGACTAAGAGTAGCACAACAGCACAAACCTGCTCTCTTGAAGTAGCTCCAAATAAGTTAGTTTTTTATGGTCAGGTTGTGTTAAAATAAAACTCGGATTGAAATTTAACTTGAGCATCACACCCCCAGAAAATGCCGATGACATCAGATACAAAGTATCAAAATCTTTTTATTGAAAATCTTCCTCTACCTGTAGTTTAGCCTTTACAAACATATTCTGAAATTAATTGAAAGCTTGTATTAGTTTGCCAGTTAACTGCAGTTAGTAACAAATATGCAGCTCTATTTGAGAGGCTGTACTGGTAATAGCAGGGCAGCCAGCAGCTTGCATGGGCAGATTAGGAGGAGATTTGCCTCTTGTGGTCTACTCTATGAAAATGAATGTGCTTTAGAACAGCTTTGATGTTATGTTATAATCCATGGTATGCGATATGACTGTCTTTGTATGTAATACTTATACCATTGTAAATGCATATTCATATTTCCATAACACGAAACCTTTCTGAGCAAACCCTCTCCAGAATTGGCTGCTCTCCCTCCCTCCCTCCTTCGTCTGTTGCGCCCTCCCCCTCCTTTCCTCTCTCTCTCTCTTGCTCTCTCTCTTTCTCTGTGTGAGCGTAGTCTGGGCACTGAGCCAAGTGGAGTGTGTTTTTTTGAATGAATACCTGATGCGGCTGATGAGGCTGGCTGGGGGAGGAGCTGTCAGTGGAGTACAGAGAGAGAAAGGAGAGGGGAGGGAGGGAGAGAGGCAGAGCGAAGCAAAGTAGCCAGGCAGAGAAGAAGCTGGCGGTCTGGTGGCCTTGCATAACACACGTTGGAGCAGTCTCTCTCTCTCTTTCTCGCAGGACTTGGAGCTACAGCAAGTGGGGGACCTCCTTCACCATTGCATACCCATTGCAGAAAAGCGGAAAACCTGCAACAAGAAGGCTAAGGTGCACTGGCAACAACAACCAGAAGAGGACTGGACTGAAAAGCAGCAGCACAAAGAGGAGGCAGATCCAGGAAGAGAGTGAGAGGAGACACGTTCATCACATACACATTACGCACTCATGCACGCTCCGGGAAGCAAGAAGAATCCTTGGACATGCTCTACAAGCAGTGGCTGTGGAGAGACTGGTGAGCTATTCTTAGTTCTGCTACTGGAGGAGGGGAGGAGGGGGTCCTATCTTTTGTGCTTGATTTGTGGCATAGTAGTATTTTCTGCCCCGCTACTACACTCTCTCTCCACTCTCTTGGTGTCATTCCGTAGCCCCCAGAGGCAATAGTCACAGCATCTTTCAGAAGAGACGTAGGTGCAAGGAATTCAACTACAACACTCAAGCTTTTGCATGAGGTGTTTTGCCCAGAGGCATGTTGGCAGCCGCACTTTGGGATTGATATGTGATGCAGAACTCAAGAGTCATTGTAAAGAACAGCTTTAACCCGCTGCCTGCTCTTACTGTCTGCTTGGGTCTGCTACACGGTTGGTCCGCCTCTTAAAGAGACATGCACCAATGTTGTACTGAGGAAAGGCCAGTAAAACAGCTCTCAGGGGTGATAGAAACAGCCGCGTACTGTATTGATTTGCTGTGTGCGTTAAGCTGCGATGTTTGTCATAGGGTTGAGGTTAGACTACGCTCATATGCAGGGTAGAATAAAGGTACGCATGCATATGACTATTTCACCCTACCTCCCCTACTGTTCAGTGCCTCACATTGATAATGAAGTTTTTGTTTTCTAAATTTAGCCGTATGCTGTGCACTGTATCTAGAATATATCCTTGACTGGAGCAGATTGCTACAACAGCAATGACAACAGCCTGAAGTAGACTGTTTGTACAAAGTGTTTGCATAGTAACATAACCACAAGACTATGTGGATTAACCAGTAATAATTTGGTTGCTTAGGTAAGGTTTTATGGCTGCAGTAGAGTTATTGCCAATGCTGACTACTAATAATGATAGAAATGAGTCAATATGATGGGCTGATAGTACAGGCTGCATACCTTACCTAAATGACACCATCGTCTGAGATACACATTGACTATAGACATAGACCTATTTCTGTGCATTTTTTTGTGTGGGAGTATGAAAGAGGAACACATGTGAGGCTGGCTCTGTCATTGGCTGTTGAAAAGCATCGCTGTGAACAGAGAGTAGCCTGTCTCTTCCGCTGCATGATAGGTCTCAGAGGTGACAATATATTGCTAGTGAGCGAATGCATGGGGGGTTGTAGCATGCCTCTAAATCTCATCCCTCCCTTCATCAACACAGTCCTCTAGTCGCTTCTGTGTAATAACATGTTACTTAAAAAAGGCAAAGGCATGATTATGAGGTCATTTTACGTTATGTCAGTGGGTTTGTCCAGGTCAAATGAGGGAAAGACACCTCAAGAGCATTTGTTATGTAGTATTTGAACGCCTGCTGCTGCTGCTACTAGAATCACTTGAACTGCGCACCCAGGTTGTACTCCAAAGAAGTGATGTCATTACAGTGTAGACACAATATATGGTTGAGGTGGGGTTGGTGCACAGCGTAGCCAGGGCTGTGTTGCTGATCGGGGGATCTCTCAGTGCGGTGTGGAGGGGCTATGGCGCTCCGATGCTGCAGGCTCTGCTCAATGTGGGTCAGGAGAAGCAGTGCTCTATTGTTGTTGATCAATTCTCACTCCTCTTTTTCCTCAAATCCTCCATCTGTCATTTCTCATTTACCCCTACAGCCACCTCCTCATGTACTGCCTTACGTTACAATTTATAAGGAACAAGATAGCATAATAACAGAAGCTTTGTTTGTCCCACTATTGGGAGATTTCAGTTATGCAATGGCACAGTACAACAGCAGTAGAGTATGTATGAAAAATGTGCAAGATAAATAAGGATAGAAAAAGACCTTAAATCATGTGGTTATTATTTCAGTACACCTGTGTCCAGCTCATTGTTTTTGTTTTAGCTTCGTGAGACGAAAAATAGACCCGTGTTAAGTTAATACAGTGACCTTGACTAAACCATCTCTTTCGGGGCATTTGATGTACTGACCAAATATTGACCTCTGTGTTTTCCTCATGGGCCTTTATGTAATGTTTTTAACTGCAGCTAAAGGGAACATCCACTAAAATATGTTAATTTACACTTGTCTACAATGATTGTTGTGCTGAATGAATTGTAAATGGAGAAGAATGAATGAATGTCAGATGTGTGGTGCTTTTGGCTAATGAGCTACGAGAGTCCAGTGACCCGAAGATAAGCATGTGTCACTCAGACACTTAAAGCAACAATATCAAGATGTTATTCAACATGTTTTATAATTTCTTTTTAAATATTTGTACATACTCTTAAAGCTTTACTGATCATAGACAAGAAAATATACAACAAAAATAAAACAACAATGACTTCTGTCAGACTGAGGACCATATGTATATGTTATATTTTAGTTTGCTGCTATGGCAAGAACAATAGATTAAATGTAAATTTGGCAGCTCTAGTTTTTATAAATGTAAGTGCACGCAGGTGCACTTTAATATAATAAGTTAAGGGCACAATTCAGTAAATATAACAAAAATAATTGTAATATCAGTCAACTTAAATATTAATAAATACTGAAGAAAAAAATGAATTTACTATGTTTAGCCACTTATTTTATTTCTATTGCACTGGAGTGGCCTAGTTATACTTGATTTAAAAGTTTTGACAGTCCTTTCCTCTGGGTGTATACGTTATGGCAAAAATAGGTATGCAGAGTGATGTGATGTGTCAAAAGTAACACAAGATATCACTTAGTGGCTAAACAATGAATTACTTTAAATAGTTTTAAAATAAATATTTGGAATACAGCTTTATAAAAGAAATAGCATCCATCTTTACTCATCATTTATGTCCTTATGTAACAAAAGATTAATTTAATTGTTTAATTGTTGCAACAATTATTTTTGTTTTTCTGTGTTACAGATTCCAGTTGTCTTTGTGAAGAAGACACTTTGTCCAGAGATGATTCCCCATGAAGAGACCAGAGCTCCTCTAGTGAGCTTGAGCTGTGCTCCTGCGCCTGTCCACTTGTGTGCACACTAAAGTTATTCTCTTTTTCAAAGAAACTGGCCTGTGCATAAAACCAGTGTTAGAGAACACTTTACTTTCAGAGGAGCGTTCTTCAACCTCAACTTCAACTTCTTTGGCACAATGAAATCCAACCAGGAGCGGAGTAATGGATGCCTGCCGCCAAAGAAGCGTGAGATCCTGGCCCTGGAGCAGCGTCCCGTCGTCATGGCAGCAGCGGCACCCCCAGCGGCCGCAGTGGTTGCTGAGAGTTTGCACACGGAGAACCTAGCGTGGTTGGCCAGTGTCGCAAGTGAACGCTGCAAATCCAGAGATGCAGAAAGTCCCAAATGTGTTGTGTCATCTGCCTCCTCAGCCTCTCCTTCCTCTTCTATATCCTCCACTGCTCTGGCTGCGGTCCCTTTAGCCTCCCTGCCTACAGTTTACCCCGCTGCCCTCCCACAACAGGCTGGGGCAATCCAATTAGCCCAACTAGCACCCAACGTCCAGTTCATCAGCTCTGGGCCATACGCTGGCTACATCTCTTCACATATTATTACTACCAACGCTAACACAGTGCCAAACAGCTCAGTGGGACAGCAGCAGCGCCCTCAAGTGGACGGCTACACGACCGCCATCATCTCTTCAAACACCAAAGCAGAGCACCAGTTTCAGATGGGTCTCTCCCCCTCAGAGCTTACACCTGTGACCCTGTCCAGTAGCCCACAAGTCCCCAATCAGTACATCCATCTGGACAGCCGTGCCCCGCTAACTGTGAGTGGAAACGCAGTCACTTCACCCACAACACATCTCCAGCTCCACCCGCACACAGCTGTTCTGCCCCAAACTCTTACCCTTGCCCCCTCTCAGCTTGTCGTCCAGTATACAGATGGAAAGAAGCTGGAGGGAAAAGCGATGCTGAATGGGGAGATAGAAGTGGTTAAGCACCCCAAAGCTACTAGTCAGCCAATAAACCACCAGCCGGTTCAGAGTTATGAAGCCAGACACATCCTCTTGCCCGCGGACTATGGCCAAAACTCATCAGGACTGCAGACATCTCTAGTGCTGGTGGCTCAGCCCAACCACGCCACTGATCATGAAACAAACAAGATCTCAATAGTCCAGACTGACAAGGGCGGAATTTGTTTAGGAAAACCAGTGGCCAGGACTTCTTCATTCACTCCCCTCCCGTCCTCCGATGTGGTGAAATCTGTTGCTCCACACGCTGTCATCCAAACTACCCTCCCCCATGAGGAGATACCGGCTAACATTTACTCCAACGCACAACCGCCCATCATCGGCTACATCACCAGCAGCAATCAGCATGCCGTAAGCTACCACACAGCTCTGCCCCAGCATGTGGTCATCCCGAGCGGACAGTCTCTCCTCATTCCAGTCAGTGGCGCCAATAACGGTACAGAGATGGAGGTTAGCCGTGCCGTAACTGCCCTGACCGCTACCACGACCCCGCAAATATCCACCGCCATGCCCCACGCCTATCTGGCCACGGCGCTGTCCAAGTGTGAAGCGCTAGCGCCAGATGGGAACCAAGCTGTGCCTGCTGTGACCCAGGCCCCCGCACTGCCAGCTCCACCTGCTAACCCTACCCCCTCACCCACACCTTCTCCTGCACCCGTGTCCATCCAGGCCTCTCCCTCCATCTCCTCTCCCTCTTCGCCTGTGCCCCTCCCTCCCTTTTTCATGCGAGGGTCCATCATTCAGTTGGCGGATGGGGAGCTGAAGAGAGTAGAGGACTTGAAGACAGAAGACTTCATTCAAAGCGCAGAAATCAGCAGTGAGCTTAAGATCGACTCCAGTACCGTGGAGCGCATCGACAGCGGACAAACACCCAACGCTGTGGTCATACAGTTTTCAGTGGGAGAGCTCAAAGCGCAGGTAACTCTTTTTGCCATGGCAACTCATGAATTATGAATTATGAGAATTATTAATGTGGCAGATGGACATGCTGCATACACATTCAGGTATTTGTCCTTTAGTTCCACTTTTTATAAATAGAGACATACATATTTTATTGATTGCAAAGGAAATTTGAAGTTTGCAACATATAAACGATATTTAACTTATTTTGTGCCCAGATAATCCGGTTTCCCCCATCAACCCAAAACATGCTACATAGGTCTCCAGGAACAGTTAACAGCTAACGTCAAATAAATACAATCAATCAATGAACCTGCCCAGGGACTACAGGTGGAAATTAGCACTGGTGCTACAACACCACAGTGTACAGTGTATCTCTTCTGTTAAAGTTATTGTAAATTGTGCACTGTCCCTGTCTCATTAAATAAATAAATAAATGAATAAATAAATAAATGTGCACTACATAACTTTTCTGGTAGAGGGTCCACCACCTGCTTTTCTTCATGAACATGTTATTGTTTTGCCAGAATTTCCCACAAATGCGAGTGATGCTACATGGCCAAGTTAGAGGTCATACAGTAAGAAAACATGATTTCAAAGTAGCTTTTTAGCAACAAAAACAACAGTAACCTATAAATGTAAAATAAATATGTTTATTGCTACTCTGAAACACTCCAAGTAATACAGCAGAATCCAAGAAATGGCCTAGTTTTTGTGTTCTCCGTCAGCTATCCATTGTCCTCTCCAGAGTTTACGCTGTAGGAAAACTATTTATTCCAATGCATTGTATAAATTTTGACTTTTGTCCTTTGTCTGTTCTCCAGGTGTGTGTGGAGGTCCTGGTGGAGTACCCTTTCTTTGTATTCGGACAGGGCTGGTCTTCTTGCTGCCCGGACCGGACCACCCAGCTGTTTGAACTGTCCTGCGCTAAACTGTGTGTGGGCGACGTGTGTGTGTCCCTCACCCTCCGCGGACTCAGGAATGGGGCACTCCCAGAGGACGGGCCGATTTTAGGGGCAAAACTCAAGAGCATGGACCTCCCCGTATCCTGTCTGAACCCTGATCCTACAACAAGGAACAGTCCTGGGCATGATGTAAGGGAGGAAGTGGTTCAAAATGATACAAACGGGACCCCACAGAGACAGACTGTCCGGAAAAGACGCTGGTCAGCTCCTGAACGGGACCAAACTGAAAAAGGGGAGGATGGACCGCCCCCCTCTCTGCCCAAACCCTCCTTTATCCCCCATGACGTCAAAATCAGCATCGAGGGACACTCCAGTACAGGAAGTGAACGCTGATGGGGTTTTTGCTTTTTTCATTTACTTTCCAGACTACTGTAATATAAACTGTATGTAATATAGACATACAGAACACCTCTTTCTTTCCTAAAAATCAAATATCAATGGTGAAGTATACTGGTGTGACTCTAATGGAGATATATTATACTCGAGATCAGTGCAATCAATGGGAAATGGAAGCAGAGTGAATGTTTGAGTGGATCTTGTGCTCTGGAGAAGCTATGTTAATAATTTTATATTGTTATTCAAGTGGTGTGGTGGTTCAAACCTTACAAACCAGCTGACCAATGCAGAAAACATACTCTTAGTTCATGTTTCTTTGGCTTATGAAGAGTGGAGGTCGGAGACTGCTGACTCATTTTGAATTTTTCATTTCTCATAATTCTTTAGGAGCAGCTGGTCTGTGCTGTGTGATATATGTGTGTGTGTGTGTGTTTTATGTTGTGTGCAGTTAGACAAATCAGAGGATGTAGCTTCTAGAAAGACTGATTTATCAGTATTTGCAATTATTTTAAATTAGGATTATCAATTAAGAATTACTTACCCTTTATTTCGACTATCAACCTCAAATCTCTCTCTCTGATAGAGTTGTTGGGAATGCCTAAAAATCAATGCTTTTTGTGGGTATATGCTATATCTTATTTTTCCTAATACCCCTACTAGACGATTAAACTACTTGTCTAATGCAAAACTGTGCAAAAGTTACTGAGATTATAGTAATTTAGTATCACATAATTAGGGAAGGAATATCATAATCAGCCATAATGTCTCCAAAATGTAATGTTCTGATTGGCTGCTCTATCAAAATCTGCAGTTAGTAATGACAAATCAAAACACAAAAACATATCGGTCAACCTCTGGTAGCTTCAGTCTTGGCTAATACAGCAAATCAAAACAATGTTAAACTTTATATCCCATTTTTTTAGACCTAGGCAGGTACACGTGCTGTATCGAAAACTGGACAAAAGAAAAACAATCCTATTTGTATTAGCTGGACTGATCATACTGTATTTGGCTGACAGATATTCGTAAATTCCTGAAGTGTGTGAGTTGATCATGTTGTCATTTTGTTTTTTATTTACAGAATATAGCCTTAATAATGTTTTTTACAGTTACAATTACTCCGGGTTTTAGGTCGGCTTTTAAACTACCTTCACATTTGCCTGACCAGTCAAAACAACACGCTTTTACAATACTTTACAAAGACAGAAAGTATGAGGGACTGGCTGATCAGGCAACACTCACATCCTCAATTGTGGCATGCATTTCTCAAGTTCATGCCTGTTTTCTCAGCTTGGTATTTTTATGTTTCAGTTCGTACTGAGGTCTTTTTATCAAGTAGAGTAGCACCAAAAATCTCCTACAGTTCATACTCAGGAATAGAGTACGTTTGCGTGTGCATTTGTGTGTGCATTTGTGTGCGAGTTTGTGCGTTTTCTGAGCAGCAGCACTTTGTCGTCGGTGGTAGAGAGTCAAAAATAAAATGGCAGCGATGTCCCTTCTCCTCAGCTCTTAAGACTGTTTGAATTCACTTTACCACTACGTCCTCCTGCGGGTCCATTTACAAGCATTATAAACCAGGACAGGGAATGTAAACTATTGGGCAAACTATTTTTTATTTTTGATGAAGGTTAGAGCTAGTTTTGAAAGAAAATGGGAAATTTGTAGAGCTAACTAGCCAGCGTGTGTTGATATTGTACAGTGAATTGATTGTTTAAAGTGTATAGCATTACTTTGTATAGATATTCTAACCTTTATGTAGCCTATGTACTGTTTATGTGACAGTGACTTCTTCAATCATTCCATCGCAATTCAGAAATGAACTCTGCACTTCTGCGTGTATTGATCTCACTATATCATGAATGTCTCTTGGGAACATGTCCATTTAAAACCACACAATGTAAAGATATCATTAGCCCAAATATTACCCACAATCCCTTTCTCTCTCAAATGTGTTTTATCGTGAACCCGACTGTTTCCTGTTTGTGTGGAACTGCTCAGGCTAAACACTGCCCCGTGACTGTTCTCCTCTTAGCTCTTAGGTTGTTGTTACAATGTAAAACCAATGCCTCATCACAATGTGTTTTCTGTCTTAGTTAAGTTTGGCGGAAAAGTTGAAATGCGTTAAAGGTGCACTGTGTAACTTTTCTGGTGACCTGCTTTGCCTGCAATGTTCCACAGCCTGGTATTAAAGATCCATCTATTTTTTTTTTGCCAAGTAATATGTGAAAAAAACATCCTTTGTTACAGTAAGCAGGCTTGACAGATCTGACTGTAACTTGGCCTGGTGGCATCACTGCTTATTTCCCTCGAGAAGTTTAATGTAATTCTTTGGAACATTCCAGAAAAATAAAGTATATCTATATAAAGGTATTGAGGTGGCAGACCAGAAAAGTTACATAGTGCCCTTTTTCATTGTAGGGCTGGGTTATATGATGATAAAAATCTAATAACGATCTGATCCCTGTAAACATATACTGTTTTGGTGAAATTGACATTTACCATCAGTCGTCTCTGTCATGCTCTGGGTGAGTGACAGGTGGATTTAACTAATCACAAATCACAATGAAATGTGAACTTTCAAGAGAAGACTGTTTTTTAGGGCTGGTTATCGTTAAGAAGTTGTCGATGCGATACATATCTTGATACATAGGCCACACTATGAAATGCTTTTCGATACAGTGCACTTTCAATTCAATACAATTCGATATATATTTCAAATCGATTCGATATGGTTAAGTGAAAAACAAAGGCTAAATCATGGCTGTGAAAGTAAAAGTCCAATAAGTCAACTAAATTTGTGCAAAGTTAATATGAAAAACACCCATTTTACTCAGAACAGCGAAAATATCAACACAATCGTAGCTCTTACTCAAAATAATTTAGTAAAATATACCTGAAAGTACTCTCAGCAATATCTCGATACAGCAGTCCTCGATATTGATACTGGATCATCAAATTAAGCGATACGATATATCGATATTTCAATTTTGCACACCCCTACTGTTTTTAGTTAAGGTTCTAGGATTATATTAATTCTTTGTCCTATTGCCCAATCCTAGGTAAAGAAAAGTTAGTTTGAAGTGGAGGTTTTGCAAACACCAGAATAGGAAGAGGTCATTACAAACTTTTGGAAACACAGTGGTTGAAAGTTGTAAAAGTAATTCAGTTATCTAGACTTTTAATAACGCTGTTCGGAGGTGGCCACTCTAAAGGAAGTGAGTGTTGGATTTGCACTTTGAATTGTGGGTAATGGAGTTTATTGTTTATTGTACAGCACGACTAATTGTAAATAGCCAAAGTCTTCCATTATAATGTTTGTACAGATCATCAAAGTGAATTGTTATCAGTGTTTCTTTGACAAACTACCGCTTCACTCAAATGTTTTCTTTCACCAGCTCTGCCCATCAGGGGATTTGTAATTGAGATCTGTTTATCTGATAAATCTGAAGCTTAGCATACATGTATGTTTTAACATGTAACGTACAGTATGTTGTAAGTATCAATGATGTTCCCTTATGTTGATGGTGTCGAGGTTTACTAGTCAGAAACTGTTAAATCTTTACTTCAGATGTTTGGTTTTGATCAAATATATTAAAATAAAGAATATAAAGAAAGTTGTAATTATTAGTTGTTTGTTACACACAACACAATATAACAACATATCTGTAAATGTACACACAGAAAAGTATACTAAAGTTGCAATAGTCTAACATGACATCCTCTAACAAGAATTATATATTAAAAAATAAACTTGTCATCCATGATTTAGTTAATGTTTTAATGAATAGACTAGTCAAACAATATTTTTATTGTACACTGAGCTTTTTAATTACATTCTTAACCAAATAATAGCTGATATATGGTGATGTGACTAATTGCTTCAAGATACAGAATATTTGAGTGAAGTGTATTAGTGATGACTATTTTGTTTGATTTTTGGTCCAGAAAAAAAAAAATTACCTTCATTAAAATTAAAATTGTTTTAATAATCGACGGGTCACGATGAACCCGATTAGTCGTTGTAGTTTTCAAGTTTTATCAAGGCTCAGTACCAAATGTAACACAAATGTAGTTGTAGTACCACCTACACGCCACAAGAGGTCACTGTTTATCCTCCAATAACACACGTGTAGTCCACAATTTTAGCCACAAGAGGGGTCTAGACTCCTCACTAGATGGATGAAAAACTGAAAACATATAAGTTTATATGAAAGAATGTGAGGCAGACAAGAGTTCTCCAACACCACTTTATTCTGATAAAGTTCACACATGATACAAAACACAACTATGACTCAAGCATAAAAGACTCCTTCAACTGGTCTCAGCTCTGGTTACTATCAGTCCAGCACACTGATAAAATCCACATTGTCCCACAGAATGCCTCATATTTGGTTGTGCTTTTGATATGAAATATTTATGTCTAGAGTTTCGGCTGCCGTGGTGATTAAACATAAACATTTGTAAAAGAGGCAAGGCAGGGATTGCATTGGACAAACATTTTTAGCAGATAAAACTCATTCATTCTCTTATAACAATAATTTACTTTTTTGCTTTCAAACGTTACATGGTGGTGCTCAATTCAAGACAACTGTTTTTCATTTACACTAATAAAATACCACTTATATACAGAGACAATGAAAACAACAATAAAATTATGCCAGTGTAAACAAGCTTCAGTATCAACAATATTGCACATACATTCATAAATATACATCAGCTGTGTGCCCTATATGTTTACGCATGTGGCTGCTTCCGTGTTTGGTGTGTAGGTCCGCTGTGGTGAGTCAATGAGGATAAATTAGATCAAGAAGATGCCCAGTTCAATACAAGGGAACACAAGAGCCACATATGCGTATATATACAGCCTCACATTATGTCCCATGTGCCTTGATTAGTGTGGAGAGATATGACAAAAAATTAATATCGTAATTGATGTTTTGAAGATTCAAATACATGTATCTAATGTATCTATCTCTAACATGTCTGCAATTAACAATTATTTTAGTAATTGACTAGTCAGCAATCATTTTTTTGATTAGTTGTGAAATGTTGAGTGCATTTAAATTAGATTTTATTGATACTTTGCAGTAACATTGTGCCGGGGGTGTTCTCCATGTGTCTCTATGGTGGAAAGTTCAGTAGTTATGGAGACACAAAGCACAGAAATGCTTTAAGGTAGTCTGAAAACATACACAATTTATGCAAACAACACATGTTCAGGAGCCTGTGATCAATACAAGCGTTCATGGTCCTGTTTAAGTGTTGTGATTTTCAACAAAAAAGTGAGAGTGACTAACTGAAAAACTGCATCTAGCTTGTGACTGTAATTTTAGGTGTGAGGCTTGTTTAAAAACACAAATCATCTCAACTGTCAGATTAAAGTCTAACTAACTTGAGTCACAGAGCTTCAGACAGAGTGGTACCTTCAGTTAGCATCACACCCTCACCTTAACCCTTAGCTGCAAAGTATCAATAACTACATTTTTAACCAAATAAATGTTAGTCTTTGGTGACTGAATGCCTCTAGATGTATTTACAAAAACTTTTCATGGTGAAAATCAGAAATTGTTCATTATTTGTTTGACATTTAGATTTAATAAAGCAGGTTTTTTGGAGTCTGTTTTAAAGTCTGTATTTGATTCTCATGCTCAATGTGATATTTCCACAATTATTTATATGGTCCATTCACATTTTGTGCCATACTTGAATCTCAACCAAGACATTTACAGGCACATTTTGGTACATTCCTGATGCAGCGTTATATTTGGATTGAATATTGTTATTAAGACACAAAAATGATTGAGATATTAATTGTTAATATTGTCATTATCTCCCAGCTCTTTGTTCTGAAGTTTTACTGTGTCTCACGACTCCACATGCAAAACCATTTTAGCTGTTATAAAATCTGTAACGGTTTGCCTCCACAACAGCCCTTTGTATTCGGTTCAGTTCGGCTGCTTTGTCAGAACAGACAGATTATCAAATGGAGCGCCACATCCAGACTTTGTTCATTGGTGCAACAGCCCTCCGATTGTTAGAAGGCTTCACGCAAACCCAAACATCTGTTGTTCAGAGTCAACAGATTCAGGTTACGCAGAAGGTGCACGTTTCTTCCCAAATTATTGTCCGTATTTGAGAAGTAAAGTCTTAGGCGTCCCCCGTCTGATCAGAGGTGAGCTGCTCCTGGTCAGAAATGTCATCGTTGGTTGGTGGTCGTGCCCGGTCAAAGAAACCACACTGCACATACAAATATAGATGTTTAAAAGAGTTTAGCATAAGAAATAAAGGGACAATGTATATACAGCGGACAGTCTTACCTTCCACATGGCTAACGTCAGCATCGCAAGCACTAGCAGTCCCAACAAAATGGCAAGGATGATGACCCAAAGTGGAACTGCAAAGGACACATCTGGAGTGCCCCATAATACGTGAGTACCCATCTAGATACAAAGAAAAGGAAGAGATAAAGTCTCACTGAAAGTAAAGTAATCAGGCAAAGAGACAACTCAGAAATATTGCTGTATTCATTTTTGGCCCAATCAAATGAATAGACTTCTATCAAACTATTATGAGTAATATGAATAATACACTTTTGATGAAAGATGACAAGAAAATCTTTGTACCAGTTTTTGTTTAATTTCAAAACATCTGCACTTTTGGCAGTCAATTCCTGAAAATTGACCTGTTTTTCATCTCAAGTTGTGGTATCATGTGAATACAACCGATTGGTTTTGTTGATAACCAGATACTAACAATATTAAAACTATTATTGAAACTAGATACTTGATTACGATACTGAAAAAAAGATCTATATAAACAAATGTAGCTTTCCTGAATTGTTTTGTTGTGAACTATTTTAACCAGGGTGACCAGACACCCCTGTTTCTCCAGGACAGTCCCAGTTTTGAGCCCTGTATCCCCTGTCCCAGTAGATTTACACGAAAACAGTGATTTGTCCCAGTTTTATACAAGAATTGTCTTAGATGTCCCTTTTTCTGACCAATTTGATCTAAACCAGGTCTAAACCAAGACTAAATTAAGACTAAACCAGGACTATGTTAGGTCTAAACCAGGACTAAAACAGGACTATCCCAAATTTGCCTAATCTGACCTCCTCCAACAGTAAAGAGGAGCATAAATTGTCATTTGTTTTGCCAGAATACAGAAAACTGTGTTTGCTAATGACCATAAAGCAAAAAAATACAGCAACAGAAGTCCCCCAGATTAGGATTGACATGAGAATGCACAATGTTACACGCTCTTTTCACAATTTTATTTATACGAGGCATCCCAACCTGAGTGTGTCCCAGTTTTGAACTTTGAAAATCTGGTCACCCTAATTTTAACACCATGCATATAACTATTATTTTGTTCATTATCACTTGTTTAAAAAGGTGAACTGAGCCTTTTGCTTAGTATCAAATCCACGTAAAAATATCATTAGTGACAACAGTAAAACCTATATGACCCATAACTACACTTGCAGCAAACAGTCTTAAGTTTCATTCATTTAGTGTCGTGATCTTACCGAGGTAGTGTGCTGAGGTAGAGACGTGGGCTGGACGCGGTAAGGCATAGCCGTGACCAAGAAGGACACAGTGGAGTTGAGAATGTAGGGGTCATTATGTCGCTGTAAACACAACAATTGTTGGTTAAATGCTGCATTGAAAACACATGTTATTTACAAAGAGTAATTGAGTGCATACAGAGGCCAGGACTTAATTTAGGACTGGAAGCTAGTTAAGAGAATGACTGATCTACTATACAAATGTAAATGTATGAAGCCCTATAGAAACACGGAGGAGTAGATAAAGGCTGAAGATAACATTTGTGTATCAACCAAGCAATTAAATCCATAAGACCATTTTCTTTGCTAAGGCGTCTATTTCTGTACTTAATAAATATTCCACTGCATAAGAGGGATATCGGGATAAATTGATTTGAATTCAGAATATTTATTTAGTTTCAAGTAGGCTAGTTTTTACCATTGCTATAACCAATGAATGGGCTTTATAAGCTCCTCAAAGGTCAATATTATTCACTCACTCCCTACTTGGTGGCTACAACTTTCCCAAGACTTAATACTGAAAATAATGCTACTCCCAACCACCACCAAGCACTTGCACACTACAATCAGACATATAAGGTGGGAGAAGCGTTCTGAAGTATAACAGTGTGGATGTGTATAATATGTGTGACTGAATAGTCAACCCACTACTTAAAATACTGCCTCCTCAAAATTATGTAAACATAATGCAAACAAACAATATAATTGTATTTCTAAATGTGAATTTGCACAAATACTCAAAAACAAAAATAATATAGTAATTTTACCAAATGTAACCGTTTTGCAGTGAGTATGTTGTATGTATTAAACACAGTCTCTGACACTGACCTGGAGAAAAGTGTCTGCCCACATTCGGGAGCGGACTTTGACCACAGCGCTCTGTCCTCGGTCCAGTCTTCCCACCACACACTGGATTCTCAAGCAGGAGATGTTTGTGCAGTTCTGCAGCAGACCAGCCAAAGGGTTAGAAGTGGATTTAGAAAACACACTTAGGTACAATGGTACGCAAACTGTGGTATGGGAACTATGGGAAGTTTCTTCTGGTCTTACTCAAGGTCCTCTGTAGTATTATTTAAACTCTTTTTTTATTCATGTCCTGTTTGGACCAAAGTTGGTTCATTTATTCATAGTTTATCATATTTAGGCGTATTTCAGCTTTCCTGTTCACCATAATCATAAATCATAAATTATGGTTGGTTGAACTTCAAAAGCCACATGTTAATTGATTGTATATATTTAAATTTGACAACATGACCAAAATATAAACTTTCAGTCTAGATAAATGATTGTTTGCATTGCAAAACGGAAAGAGAAATGTCTACATAATACATAATTTTCTATGTATGTGTATAGCTTTTTCTTTTGTTCGTTTTAAATGAAACAGTAAAGCACAACAATAAACTTTCAAGGAAAAGCAAAAAAAAAAAAAGAGACTGCACTGCACACTCTGGTGGCAGATGTCTGTTTTTGTTTGGTTTTCATTTCTGACAATGTTTTGGCAGCTAGCCTTCAAATAATTTTGTTTCTAAAAAATGATACAAAAATGATAGAAAACATACCAGAGTTTTGCCTGTGTAACTATGAGAGGAGATGGCCCGTTTGCTGCGATGGTGAGAGACACTGGTGTTCCTCAGAAATCCCAGAAGTTCAGGTGTGTCTTGAGCAGTGGAGATCTACAGACAAAATGTTTTTTTTTAGGATCTAATTATTATAAACATGTCATTACTGAAGTATGAGTAATACTTGGACTTTTTATTGATCTAATTCAGTGAGTTATACGGCTAACACATCATATTACATTACTTTACCATCAGCAACTTACAGCAGATGAGTGATTTCTCTTAACACACAGAACCACAGTAGCTCATTACGCAGCTCATTTGACGGACAAGGTTTAAAACATTCTTGATGAATTGCTTAGTCATTACATCGCACTTAAAACATAATCATGTCTTTTTTCCATGTTTTCTTTTGAACCGCTCTCTGGAAACTACAGTATATAATGTCCACTATTAGACTTGTTGTTGCTGACTCTATAAACCGACTGGCAAAGGCCTGGGCAGCAGTTGGAACAATCAATGAGCCACTAATGGATAAACCAGGAGTATAATGTCATAAATATCTTTCAATCAGAGGTTTTGGCAAGAATGGAAAGGTAGATTAGTGGTCAGATGTCTTTACAATGTGAAAGATGTTTGGGCAGGTCCTCTAAACAAAAGCCTCATAATAATAAAATACAGTAGAGTGTTGTGAGTCCATGTCTGTTCAAATGATCTGGCAGATATGTTTTTACCTGGAGGCCGAGAGGGTTGAGGCTGGTATTTGTCCGGCAGCTAATTGGTCCGTCAGTTTGAATCTCCATAGCATACAGCAGGTTCTCATCGCGGAAACGGGCCGGCCAACCAACCTGCAGCTCAGCCTCCCGGATACTGCTGGGACCCCAGTTATGCAGCTACACAGAAGAAAAACAGAGACCAAAAAACTGTTGTGATACATAGAAAAATACAGAAATATATATGTGAACATCCAAAATTGCCATTAAAATTAAACCAACTACAATAAATGAAGATGGCATTAGCAATGATGAGCAATAATGTTAGACTTACATGCTTTTTATTCAGCTGTTTAAAGTCCTACATTACACAAGTTGAGTTTAAAAACACAACACTTGCTGTATTACCACGTTACATCACAAGGTGAAACAGTGTTTTTCATTAGAGAGAAGAACTTCGCATAAATATGCAGGGTTTCTGCATAAAAAATACATTGCATTGACTTAAACATACAAAGTGAGTTCAGTCACCAGGAAATGAAAGTCAGTGTATTGTTTCTGGTACAAAGCAAGAAAGAACCTGATTTAATGCTTGACTAACCTTAACCTTAACCTTAACTTAGGGTTCAAAAGACAAAATTTCACAACTTTAGCATGACTTTGAAGTGAATTTTCCATGACATTACAGCACACTACATGTGTAGAATAGATCATACTTTTAGGGTTAAATATGACATGTTAACACTTTCCACTCACCTTATAGTTTGGGATTATAGTTTTTTAACATTCAAAATACTGTCAGTGCATTTACTGTCGTCTATTTTAAACAAAAGGTGCATATGTTCGGAAATTAGGGGTGTAGTAAGCATGGTACACAGGGGTACGCTGTCCACCCACTTCTCCAGACGTGATATATAATAAAATAACAAATATAAAATAGCTACAACTTAAATGTCAAACTGGAGCAATTGGTAACGGTGAAAACAAACTACATAGTGACCTGTGACATGAGGGGTCCAAGATTAATCCTGGTTTAGTCCTGGTTTAGACCTGGTTTAGACCTGGTTTAGTCCTGGTTCAGTCCTGGTTCAGTCCTGGTTTAGTCCTGGTTTATTCCTCCTGGTTCAGTCAGGAATCGCGTAACCCCACTTAAAAAATCCCCACTACACCAGTGTCGGAAATAATCATAGCCTGATGATAACTTAACAGAACACTGTAGATACGTGAAAGAGATACTAAAATTCCATGACTTTTCCAAAACTTTAACTGAATTTACAAAACTCCATGACTTTTCCAGGCCTGGAAAATTACATGTTCAATTTCCATGACTTTTCCAGGATTTCCATGACCGTGGGAACCCTGTTAACTATAACCTACACCAATGTCTTTATAAAGCCATTAAAACATCAACACTAAACCATACTGCTGATCTAATAAGGGGAACTGATTTTATGAACTGAACTGAACTAATGATTAATACAGTTTCCAAAAAGCACAAGGTCCCTGTGAAGTAACTCTGTATAGATTTCAGTCCCCATAGTACGATGAATACCTCATGCACACACACCTACACACTACCACAACAGTACAGCCTAATCACTGCATGTATTTATGACTTCTATTTTCTCTCCTGGCAACACCGTCTTCCTCACTACAGTAAAGAAATTAAGGGAGACAAAACATGGCGTGGATGTCAGTTTTGATTTTCCCTTTGTCTTTATTGGCGCTGTCTCTAGTGACTTGGGCTCCAATTAGGTTATCATAACTGCAGCATGAAGACACAAGCCACCTGCAGCGGGGTTAAACTGATCCTAATGCCGTCGTCTTCCACTGGGGATTGAAACAAGAGACAAGCTAAACCTCGTCCTTCACCTGCTCATCAGAGGGGATAAAAGAAAGATAGGCCTAAATGAACCATCAATTCAATAAATCCTCTTTGCGGGTTCTCACTGTCTGTTACTCGCTGCACTTATAGACATGGTCATTAGCGTTAAAACAGGACTGAAGTGCCGAGGGGCAGGAATTCTGTGAGTGCAAAAACAGCGTCCGCTTTAACTAGAAGCAGCTGCCAACTGGAAAAAGTTCTGCAAATGAAAATCATTATCAGCTGCAGGACAGGCCAGACACCGCTGCACTTCGGTCCAATGAGCCAGAAGTCCCTTTAAAAGCACAAGAAATCATATGCACACTTAAGGCTCCTATTGTAAACTGTCGCCAACCTGTCTGCACTGCTATCTATTTGACTGTACTATTTGTTGACCTTGAAGAAAACATATTATGCTTTTTTTTTTTACTATGCTATTAAATCAATAACATGTGTAGATCATTATTTTACATGTTGTTAATTACAAGCAGCAATGTGCAATATAATAAAAGGAACAGATGCACTGACTTCCTGTTCAAAACTGCAGAAAGGGGCTGCCTCTTCACGACGACATTTCACTGTGGCAAGATTTTATTTGTTTTTAATGCTGAAAACTGACTACGGCATGTTTGAACACTACACATATGAAACTATGGAGAATTTTGTGAATACCGGCAGAGGCGGTGGCATTATTAGGCAAAAATTGGAGCTCACTAGGGCCCCCAAATCTGAAGGAGCCCCCACCCAGTTGCCCTCAGTGCCACTAATGGCCTCAGAGCAATTAGATTTTCTCTCAATATGACATTAAATGAGAGTAGTTTATTTTTAAACAATAATCATGAGAAAATAATAATAATCACATGTAATGGATGTAAACAAAAATGTAACTGTACTATCAAAAAAACTACTTTCAGCTCTTGTTATCTAATAGGCGACCGAAGTTTCCAATCCACCATAATTCAAATAAAATCAGATGTGCATGTCTCAAGAACAATGGAGAAAAACAGACAATAAATATATTTAAAAAACAAAACACAACAAAAAAATGGTGCATTATAGTGAGGGCCCCAGACTCAAGTTCACCTAGAACCCCCAAATTGCCGCCACTAAATACCGGTAAGTATGCAATGCAAGAAGCAAGTAGAAAACAATGAGTGGAGATAAGGGGAAGGTGAAAACTGATTTTTTCAGAGCGCTCAAGCCTTGAATGCAACAGTAACAGTAATGTCTTTCTTATTCTGTAAAGCACTTTGAATTACTTTGCGTACAAATCTACAAAACATACATAGATCGTAAGTAAGTTGATGATGAAGGAACATTGTTAGGACATAGCTGAAACCTCAAAAGTGATTTCACATTTTAAGCATTGTCCTTGTGTTTTTCACCTTGTTACGATGCTTTAAATGTTGAAGACACATGTTCAAAATAAATAAACAGGGGGCTTTATATTGTATTTTTGAGCTAGGGTGTCCAAATAATTTTCCTAGTGTTTGTTTTTTTGTATGTTGTTTGTATGTCTCAGGACTCCTTCATGTGGTTCAGACCTGGTTCGACTATGTTGCCTGTTTACTCCTCATCTAGACTTGGTTTGGTCCTGTTCTAGTCAAATCCAGGTTTAGACTCAGTTTGGTCCCAATTCTGATGAAATGTGAATCCTAATTTTACTATACATGCACCCTCACAGCCCCTATTGTAAGCCGTCGCCAGCCTGTGTGTTATGTCCTTCCACTTATCTCTTTGACTGTACCTCTGCTTGACCTTGCTGCAGTTATAAATCGTTACACACAACCCAGTGAATTTCCCTCCTCTTTTGACTTTCCACCTTTTCTTTCCAGTTTCCTCTCCTCTCGTTCCTACTTTTACTGCAGTAATTAGTCCTTAGCTGGAGACCTTTGATCAGCCAGAGCTCCTGTCTTTATGGAGCTACTGGAGCAAGTCTGTGAAGAACGGCTGAAGAAAACATTTTGATTTACAACTTCCCCTTCCAATTCTGGGCCTCTTTCATCTTGTCAGTAGAAGTAGAAACTAAAAATCTGACTACTGTTGTTTGATAAAGTTTTTACAGTTTGGAAGTTGCTGTGGTGACGTCACCTGCTTGTTGGCAGATAAGTTTAAAGCCATACTGTGGAACATTCACGACCAAGTAATAACATCTCCACCAGACCCTCCATAGAAACATTGCAAAGTTACACAAAGCATCTTTAAATATTAAGCATGTTATTATTATTAAGACATTTTTTTCTATCAAATGTTTCCTGTACAAAATCTCAAATAATCTCTTCTATCCAAATTTTTCTTATCACTTTCTTGCTAGTCATCATCTCACAAGAAAAACTTATTGTTCATAGAGTATTTGATAAGATTTCTCACAGTTAAAAAGCTGTTTACAAAAGCTGTGTGACAGTAACATTTACCTCATAGATGTGTGTAACTTGAGGGCCCACATCATCTTCTTTCACAGGTTTCTTCTTGGGCTCCCAGCGCGGAAACGGCAGCACCACTTGAGAGGGATGAGACACTCTGCACAAAGGACACTTGTGTTAGAGTGAAATGTGTCTGGGGATAGTTATTCTGACATGTTTAACTTAATGTAATACTGCTCCGTTATGAAGGGCGACAATGTTATCATTCTTTGCCACATTCCCTTTAAATCTGTGGAGGATTTTCAAAGTCACTAGTCGTTAATACCTCACTGCCAGATTGCATAACTCTGTTGCATAATTTTGTTCTGGCATTTCTTTAACTCATATATATGTATGGTATGTCCTGGGGCTTTTGGGGCGGACATGACTCCTTCATTTCAGCACAAAGGTCATGTCCTCCCTGTATTTCTTTCGTTTTCTCAGTACCCTTGGATGAGTTAAGTGAATAAGAGAGTGATTTGAGATTGATTTGATTGATTTGAGAGTGGCAAGAGAGGGCAAGTTTACTTCTCATTTCCACACAACTCACATCAGAATTGGGGCAAAAAGAGAAATTCAATTTGTCAACTGAACAAAAGTTTATTGTCCAGTTGACAAATTGACTTTTGTCCAATTGACAAATTGAATTTCTCCTTTTGCCATGGATTCTACCTGGACGACTGAGCGGCTGTACACACATCGAAATTGTGGCTACACTGGAAATAAACTTAACCAGGACTTAACCAGGACTAAATGTGGACAAGACCAAATCTATATCAGGTCTAAACTGGGGTAAAACCAGGACAAATCAAGTGTGAACGCAGCCTAATTCAAAGTGTTTTAGAAATAGTGGAGGCCAGAATAAAAATATACAAACTCACATTTAAACAATATTGCGATAACCTTGTTTAGTTATTTAGTCAAAGGTCTTCCTCTCCCTCTTCATAGGTCATGCAGTGTTTATGTGTTCAGTAGACCACACCCAAACAGCGCCACATGAGCTGCATCTTTGAAGTGACTGAGAGCGTGGGTGCATCTGCGACCATGTCATACTCTGACAGCTATCCCAAATGATTAGTTTATTCTGAGAAATGTGTTACCCTGCTGTTCTCCCTCTGTGTATAAACACCGTCCACCAGTTCAAACAATATAAAGGCATCGGTAATATCCCGCGGACTCTGAAAACCTTGGAGTGAAACCAGATCGTATCATTGGTAGGCAGTCACGCCACAGTAGAATTTGTCACTGCCTCATGGAAAAGACGCAACACTTTGAGATGCAAACAAGTCTGCCTTACCCACGTAAATCCAGCTGTGCTTTGGCAACAATGGAAAGATCCAGAGTCACGCTGTTACTGTCAGGGTTATCTTTGTTAGAGCTGCAAAAGAAAGACAAATGGATGATAAATGTTATATCTAACCTAAATATTTCATGTTAAATGGTCCATATTATGCTATTTTTGGATCTATGTTATATTATGTTGTTTCCTCACCAAAAACATACCCGGAGTTGTGTTTTGTTTCAGTCACACATGTTCAGCACACAAACCCTGCATATTTGAGTTGAGTTCTTCTCTCAAAAAAAAACAACACACTCCACCTTGTGATGACATGTGGTAATACAGGAAGTGCTCCATTGTTTTTAAACTCCATACACCTTCAGTAGAATCTGTTGGATGATTTCAGCTTTGGCATTTCCCATCTTCACTGAACAAAAAGTAAAACTACCACTTCATGACATCACAAGGTAGAGCAGAGCATTTTGAGCTTTGGAAATGTAGTCAGACCAACAATGCAGGTTTACTCAGATGTGTGAAAGAAACAAAACACAACTCCAGGTATGTTTTTGATGAGGTAACAACAGTCTAACATGGTTTAAAGAGTCAATTTTGTGTAATATAGGACCTTTAAGAAATAGACCGCATTATTAAATATAAATCAACAGTAAAATATAGCTGATACTTATTAGGTAAATTTGTCCTCTTTCAAAATCGCTGGGGCAACCTGTCAAGAGCTGTGGGCAATCGCAGTGAAGTACCCGGGTATCAGATCTTCGTCAGGAGTAGGGATGGACATTCGATAAAATTTTCTTAACCGATCGTTGGGAGAGTTAACGATTGATTTTCGATTAATCATTAACGTTTTATATTAAAATTATCATCATTATTGTTACTCTTACTAATCTGCATAAATAAACTCAACTTTACAACATATAAACCATAACCACTATAGAGCCACATCAGCCGTTTGAGATTATAATGTGTTTAATGCAGCTTTGTGCACATTTGTTTACATTTTACAGAAACAAAACTTAAAACCGCTTGGCTCATTTGCATAAACTAAAAGCGCTGCTCTTAGCTCTTAGCACAGCTCTTTATTTAACAGTCATTTTACTCACTTTATTTATTTTGGCTACTGTTGTGATGAAAAGACTGAAAAGAGTCCTTTGGATGCATGTACTTTATGTTGCAGTTACAGGGATAGTGAGTATACATGCACCATGACGGGATACTTGAGTGGTAGAGTGATCTTCAAGGAGCCGTGCCAGAGCTGAAAAGTGGGACTGCGAGGCCACAACTGCAGTACTTGCACTGTCAGATTCAGCCTCGTCTCTTTACGTTACGCACAACAATCTAAATTTGGTTGGTCGATTAAAATTGAACGTGATCGTCAAAATTCTTAACGAATAAATATCGTTTAATCGACAAATCATGCCCATCCCTAGTCAGGACTGCCTGTGTGGAGGATGGAAGTTTTTGCCTGTTATCAATGTTTTTAAGTTGATGGAGGCAAACCAGACACAGGAAGACCATGCAAACTCCACAAAGACAGACCCAGGTTACATAAGGTTGAGGAAATATTTCAGCAGATTTCCCGTTTTCAGCTGATAAATAACATGCCAGCTAACTACATTCTCTCTTCCACTCTTATCATAAATCTCCTCTTTATTCGCCCTGTAGGCCTCCTGTCTGGTAGCACTAACCTCAGCATCCTTTTATCAGTGCATTAATCTGGCCTCTGACAATAACTCCCCTTAACATGCGATAACCCTGTGATGTACTCACTCCTAATGCTATCCATCCTTGTTGTTCCCATAGTAAATCACGGCATCTACAGTGAGAAATACCCTGCCATTGGTAACAGTTGGGCCTTAGTCTTATGATTTTCTGTACCACGATCAATACAAGAAGTGAAAAACAATAGACATGTTGTGCGGAGCTTGTATTGGCTGTGCACTTCCTCGGGGCCATCTGTCTGGTCCTGTCTGCGCGGTTAGCTTCATCACACCACAGATACAGACAGCATCGGGAAACACATTGAACATATTTACACGGACTACAACTAGTTCTTTGTGAGAGACTGCATGCAGGGGATTTTGTACATAAAGAATTACTGGATTTCAGATGACAGAGCAACATTTTATAGATTTATAGACATTGTTTTCAGTTGAGATCAGGACAGGACAAGGGGTTTTGTTATTGTGCAGTTTTTGGGGGCATATGGTGATATCCAGGATCCTAGCAGTAATATGATAACCGTAATCATTTGTGGATATTTCTTATAATTATGACAGTATTTCCTGGCGTAGTCCTGACACCAAGCCTAGCGCAAGATCTGGACGTTGCCCCAACTACACTGAAAGATAAACTAGTAGTCAGTCCATGGATTTCAGCTTTCAAGTGATGAAAAATTAGGACTGTTACTTTAGCAATTAACAATTAACTACCACAAAAAGCTAATTATTATATCTTTTGAGTGGTCTACACTTGGTGTCCCCAACAAGAAGAAGCAATGTGAAACCAGTGAGTACAGAAAAACTCTAACTTGCTCCCCAATGTGACAATGAAATCATTATATTATAGAATCTCAACATATCAGATGATTATGAGGGGTTTGAGCTTCCTGTTTTATTGTGCCATTTTAAGGACTGTTGACCATTTAGAAGACGGAATATTTTGTAGGAATGTGCATTGCCATGAATGTCTGTCTTTACAATACTTATGATATGCCTGTGACAATTCAATATGTCACAGTATATCCCGATGCTAAAACTAAGTTCGATATATTGTGATCTATCAGTAATTACAAATATTATTATGGCTGAGTAAACCTTCACGAGACCAAAATTGGATGAAATACAATATATTTAATATTTAAATCATGAGAATAGTAAATGGAACTTATGAAATTTAACATGACCTTAAAAAATCGATTTGATGCATTTTGAATCGTGATATATCACTGAATCTTTTTTTTTTCTTGCCTTAAAGTATTACATGCTACTACAGTGGTCCTATTTTTTAATTCTAAGAGCCATGGATGTAAGAATGGTCTGGTGAATCACCTGTGGATCTGGAGGTCAAAGCTGATTGTCGGTCCTGCGTCATCCAACCTTTGGACGGCAAACCTCAAACCGACAGAAAGCTGCGAACAAAAAGAAAGACAGAAGAAAGGGTTAAACGAAAAGGAGTGACTGTAAAAAGATGACAGGGGGCAGAGGAGTTGCATCTGTTCTTCAAAGCCGTACGGTCTTTCGAGTTCACTATGAGTCAGTAAACGCGTCACGTAAACTGCAGGTTCAGTTATGGGCTGAGGACCACGTTTGAGAAAGGGTCAACAGCAATATCAAACCTGACAAAGTCCAGACAGACGTAGTCTTAAAAGCTACAGTTAAGTTTCTCGTCTCTCTTCAGTTTAAACCCCTGTCCTCCAGTTTAATCCAAAACACATGGGGTGTTTTTGGTTCTTCATCATCATTTCCGCAAAACAATGTAACTTGCTTATGCCCTTGTGTGGTTATATGTAGCTAATGGGTCAGACACATGGTCAAAGGAGGATATGACAGCATGTAGTCAGTGTAACATGGTGCCCTGGGGGAGTGAGAGAGAGTGGTGGAGCTGTAGACATCTTCAAGGGTACACAACAGAAAGATCAAAAACAAGTTATTTGGAGAGGAAGACGTCACAGCCAAATAGGGACATTGGTCAGAGGATTTCAAAAGACCAAAAAAAAATGATCCAAGGAAGTAATTTATCATGGTTGAGTAAAATCATTCACAAATATACAAGTGTGAATCATCTTAAAGTGGCCACAACAAATTGATCATGATTGAAGTATAAACATTTGCTAAAAGACATATGTGGGACTGGATACTGTTCAGTTTTTTGGTACCGGAACTTTAAGAATACTAGGTTAAGAATACTTTTTGGTACTTACTGTATATGCTTTGGCTATTTCTTTAATCAAAACCAGTAGACTTATTTTTTCTGATGTCTTGTCAGATGTCAGACTCATTTGCACATCACATATCTGGTTCATCTTTTTTGTGCAAACAGCAAAATTACACTACCATTCAAAAGTTTTAGAACACCACACTTTTTTCCAGTTTTTTACCATTTACTGTTGGCCAAAACGTATTATAAACTTTTGATTAATGAAAGTGTCCACCTTTGGCAGATATAACAACTGAACACTCTCGTGGCTTGTTCTTTTTACAATAGAAATGAAATATTCTTCAGAAAGTTCTTCCCAAATCTGTTGCAGAAGTTCCCATAAATGTGTGGCACTTGTAGGGTGCTTGGCTTTCACTCTTCTGTCCAGTTCATCCCAAACCAGCTCGATGGGGTTTTCGTCTGGAGACTGTGTTGGACACTCTATGTTTTCAAGCTCACCATCTTGATCTTTTTTCCTGAGGTAGTTTTGGCAGAGCTTGGACTTGTGTTTTGTTGTCTTTTATCTTTTTTTTTAACCTCTGGCTGTTCAGTTCTTACCTTTGTACCATTTCAAGCTCTTCATTGGACTTGCACGACTTGAATTGCAATAAATAACTGGAAAAATTACGGTGTTCTAAAACTTTTGACCAGTTGTGTATATAGATTAATCTATATGGATCTTGCAACTAGACACACTTTGTTTTAACAAATAGGGCAACGCATTCAATGTCAGTCAAAGTTGGAAAGACCTTGCACATACCCTTAACTATCCCCAAACAGTGGAGTTAGTTAAGAATAGTATAAGCCTTAAAGCGGTCCTGTCAAAGAGGACAAGGACACTCACAAGGAATTTCACACATTTCAATAGACTTTGTCAGATGGGGTGACCACAAAATCTGTTTTGTTTCTTTTTCTGCTAAGTACTCATAAATTATATACACAACTTTGTGCAGTCATGGTAAAATGGTTTAGAATTATGTACAAAATTTATTATAACAAATTACATATCAATTATTTAGATTTATGTGTTTTCAAATAATGTGATTCTGATACTTGGCCTCAGGGTAGCAGAAGATTTCCTAAGCTACAGAAGATATAGAATTGAGAACTTTTTCGCTACTACTACTCGTACTACTACAAATAATGTTGTCATGATACTAACATTTAAAACAAACTAAGAAGCATCCTTAATACTTCAACACCTGAATGAAAAAAACATTCTTAAATACAACATCATATAAATTATAACACAAAACATTCTTCGATATTTCTTTTAACCAGCGCTTTTACTACTTTACAAACTGTAGCATTAAAATCTGACTGTTATCAAGCACCAACTATGGAGATAAATACTTCAGTGGACTCCCTTCTGCTTTCTAAGGAACTGTGTCAAAGGGCTCCACCGAGAACTCCAGTGATGAGAATCATTTAGCAGCTCAATATAAAGCAGTCTGCATGAGGTCTGCGGAGGCATGTTCTGCATAAGCTCATGGATTCCTGAGCGTCCAGCGGGGCAAAGGAGAGTTAAATATGGGAAACATCTGGAGGGCTGAGGTGCACCCTGCTCCTCTCCTCTTCATGCCCCCCTCCCCCAAAAGTTGAAACATGACCACATAATTGATTTATCAGAATGCCATGTGTCACCCCCAGGCCTAAAACACCACGTCTTTGGCCTTGGCACTTTTAAACTACAAATACATAAAACTGTCTTGTGGTAAAACATATGTGACACGCTTTGTTACGTAGTGTTTAGAAAGGTAAAAATGAATAATTACACTGTACACGTTTTTGTGAGTCAAGGTGATAACACTCAAATCTGCTGAGCCACCCGACTTAAAGAAAACTGGTACTGGTACTTAATATGAAACTATAAAATAAGCGGATTTCTATGTGATATTTTTTAACTTGAACTTGGACTTTTTTAACTTCGGATCATTAACTTCCCGTTTAAACCTCCATAACTGGGAAGCCCCGTCTCTTCATGGTGGCATTTCACTGTAGTATGCAGCAGATTTTCATTTATGTGTTTATTTTTCAAGAATTCTTTATGCCTCAGTGATTGGCACAGATTGGCTTCGCATATGTCAGTGTACCCCAGGGAAGCTGTGAATGAATGAGGCAATGTAAAGTTCATTGGGTGTCTTTAAAGGCGCTATATAAATCCAATGTATTCATTATTATTCAATTTAGGATAAATGCACATGTGTCATCCTCCTGTAGTAACCATGTGCAATACTGAAACATAATAATAATGTGAATCTTCATGTTTAATACACTGATGTCATTCTACCTGCAGTTTATCCTGTTCAGATGCTGCACTGTACATTATAATTGATACTTTGCAGTGACATCACGCTGGGGGTGTTCGACATTTATGTCTATTGGCAGAATGTTGAGAAATTACCATGGTGACACAATGCACAAACACAAACAAAAAGTCTAAAAAACACAAAATAGAGTTAAACAACACATTTTCATGAGCCTGTGATCAACATGAGCGTTCATGATGCTGTTTAGGTGTTTGATTTTCAACAAAAATGTCAAAGTGATTAGAGTAAAAAACTGTTAACTAATCCTAGCTAGCTTACGACTGTAATTTTATGTGTAAGAGACTTGTTTATCAGCACAAATCAGCTCACCTGCTGTAGGCTACATTTACACATAGCCGGGTATGTTGAGAAACTAATATTTCCCTCCCTCCATTTTCGATAATAACATCGTACACATAGCATAGTTTTTTAAAAAGTTTTTGTTTACATCAACCTGCATAAATACGCCATTGAGTGCCATCGTAACTACGCCAAGCCTCTGAGCGGCACGTGTGTTAGATTTAAACCCGTAGCATTTATTTTATTAAAGTTGTAAGTATTACTCAAAAATACCTTGAACAACGTGCATTACTGAGCGGGACTGCCTTGCCACAGATATGCTAAAAAAAGTGGCAAAATTGCTGACCTCCGAGCCTCATTCGTCTTTGATCATCGATATGAAACATCAGCTGTGCGAAAAAGAAATGAATGCTCCATGCTCATTATCATAGAAAAAGGGAAACACAAGTCGCACTTTTGGCGAGTCAGCTGCCTAAAACTCTATTTATCTCACTTTACACTCAAACGCAAAACCGTAGTTTTCCAGAATCTCCACTCTAGCTGGAATTTTCAGAAAAATTAGTTTTCAGAGGCAATTCCCCATTTATGTGTAAAAGATGGGTACAAAAGAAGGGAAATGTCTCCGTTTTTAATAATACCTGCGTACATGTACAGTAAATGAGGCTGTAGTTCCAACCAAGTCACCTCTTTGTGGTCAGATTGTGTTAAAATAAAACTCCGGTTAAGTATAACTTGAGTAACAGAGCATCAGACAGAGCAGTGCTTACAGTTAGCTTTACACTCCCAGGGTAATGTTGATGGACATCAGCTACAAAGCATCAGTAGTCAAAGCCACTTATTGCACAGTGCTGTTGCCCTTCATTTTATTTTTTATCATTACTTGCACAGTGTTGTGTCTATTTGCTAAGTCTATTTTCTAATAAGTTGGAACACCATAATTTCACCATTTCCTGTCTTCTCTAATCTTATAAACGTGAGGGGAGAAAGTTGCATTTTTTTCAATATAAAATGTGTTTAAAATCTGACCTGTGTACCCTCCACCATCGGGTTGCCCATGTCACACACGACCATTCTGGACTCGTTGACCATCTTGTACTCACAGTTCAACTGGGACAGCGCCTGGAGGAGGAGAGAGAGTGTCACTAAATGAACAAACGAATGAACGAATGAATGAATGAAAGAGGGCATGTGACAAATAGGCCGCGACAAGAGATGAGAGAGAAAAGCCAAGAACAAGGGAGGACCCATCATCAAAGGGGGAAGGGAGAAGGGAGTCACGGAGGGGCGACGAGGGGGGGAGTGTGATGAATGCTCTGACAGTAACAACCTCATCAATCAAACAGCCCTATTACACACTCATTAGTACACACAACATGCATGTACACACACACATCCACACACACGCTTGGACACACATGGCAGTTGACCCCATCCTTTCCCGTGGTCACTAATGCAGCTTGTAAGTCATAATTGGAGCTTTTGGGTTGCTGCCAGTGGAGCATATTCTGTTGATAGCTTCGCCGTAATCACTCATGAGGAACACGCTCTAAAGACAAAACAGGATGTGATGTCGTACTGTAAACTATGGTCAGAATTCAGCTGTAGCTTCACTTACAGTTTTAATTTTTGGCATAAGTTGTTCACTGTAACACTTTATAATCACTAATAAACAGTTTGTGAAGAATGATTCAGGCTTAGTTCATCTTTGAAATAAACAAACAAATTAAAAAGAAAAAAAAGGCGGCCTAGAAGCTACACATTCTTTTGTTTGTTAGCCAATTATAAGTCAGATGTTACTTCCAGAGCTAATCATATAGTTACTTACTTTGGTTTAGACCTTGGCAATCTTTATTGATCCACACCGAAAATATTTGGGCACAGTAGCTCACACATCACAAAAAATATAATAACAAAGAGCAAAAATATAAATGGTGATCATAAATTCTAAATAAGTAGCAAGAAAGAGCAAAAGACAGGTATCAAATAAGACATAATTATATAAATGTAAACGTACAAGTAAAAATAAAATAGAACAAGAAGTAATAAAATAAAAAATCACAGATTTATGCAAAATAAGCTGACAGGACTTAGGTTTCACCATTACATAAGTTTCATGGTCCCATTGCACGTGATGGTATCCCAACTTTTTACTTTTATTTGAATACTGTAATTTTAAATTAATAGTACTCTTACTGCATTTATGCTACACTACCCACCTCTTACTTTGATCATAAATACTGATCATGGGTAACTTCCTGCTTTGAATCCCGAGGAGGTGAAGGCGTCACTCAAGCGATGAAATTACAGCTAAGTCCATTAGATCATTTCTTGATAAGCCTGTAAGTCCATTTCCACTATACATCCTTTCGGGCTTTACTTTTAAGTTGTGTAATTGATTTCAGACACTTTTGTAGCTGTGTGTGTGTTTGAGTGTGTGTTATTAACCTCCACACGTCGCTCCACTCCGATGTAGTCTGCCTCAGGAGGGAGAAGGACGTGCAGCTCCGTCTCATAGGCTCCTTCTCCGAGGTTAGCTGCATTTACGATTAGCGTGAGAAGGTTGTCATCTCCAATTACCAACTCTGAGCGGTCCCTGTGAGCATGAGAAAAAGTATCAAATGTGTTAAATAGTGTGGAATATAGACATTAGTCTATAGGCTGATATGTTGGATCAGTATTTCTTTTCAGCGTATTGGCTATTGGCCCTAAATCTCCAGCAGAGACTGATTCTTACATTTTTGCTGAGTTGCTGTGTAAGAATAAACAATAAGCTCCATTTGAACACTTTAATTTGAAATGATAACTCACAAAACGTGACTACAAAGCTCTCTTATAAGTTTGTGGTAAAAAGGTCTGTGGGTGAGTTTGTAGAAAATTTAAAATACAAACTTGTGAAAAATCTAAATCAGCCGTACATATCGCCCCAAAAATATAGGCAGAGCTGATTGGCCATAGGTTTCTCTGGATTCTAAACAATCAATATTAGCACCAGCCATGAAAAAATAAAAAACACATCAGTCAATCCTTATAGATACAATGGCCACAATTTTAACTTAACACAACTTTTTAACCAGTCTGGACATTTAAGAATATGTTTTTGGATGTTTTAGCCAGCTACTAAGCACAACCTATGCTTGAATTTGACAATAGTTTAATATTTAATAGTTTAATAGTTCAGTTTAACAGTTCAGTCGGCCTTACTCATGAATCAAACCCAAGACTTTTTGGTGAGGCGCAGGTGTCCTTGGTGCAACAGCTATATGAGTCATCACAACTTTGGTATTGTCAGTATTATTTTGGTTGCCTTTCAAGTTCAAGTTTAGTAAATCACCAAAAAAGAAACATTGAATAGACTTTATAAAAAAGGCGTAGGGTCATAAGTAAAACACTGAGCACTACATCTCCTCATTGTTGCACTTCTGAGAGAGGTGACTTCGCCCTGACCCCTGCTTTCACCCCTCATTCTCGTGCTTGTGTTTGGAGATGAATACCATTGCGTTCGGGGTGACAGGATGTTTACATAATGTTGCTATGGCGTTACCTTACAGCTGGGAACACTATAGAAAAGGTGGATTTGCACACAGCAGCAGTACGACATATGGTATATAGTGTGACAAATGGCAGATGGCGTTTCTGGTTGTGTTTTGGTGTGTGACGTGGAGAGTGTTTACAGGTTGAGGTCAGAGGGCGTGGCTGTGTCAGGGCTTACATCGCTGCGGAGATCTGTAGCTCCGGGATACAGATGTTGTCGTCACCACAGTCCAGGAGAATGTAGGCCTGCGAGGCAAAAGAGAGGAGTGAATGGGGAAAGACCACAAGAGAAGATCAACTCCAGGCATGGTACTCAAAACAGAAAACGTACTGTTGTAGCTCACATGTTGTATGCACGTTTATATATAGAGTCTTATCCAGATGCATTTTTACCTTTTAGATCATAGTGTGGGCCTGTCACGATATCGACTTTGTTCAATACATGACAGATGAACAACTGTATTTGGGGTTCAGTATTTATTGCAGCTACTTTTTCTTTGTACTAGTGCGAAACTTTTTGTTATTTTTCAGTACTATAATAAGATTTCAGCTGTTAAGGGGGGACGGTATTAGCCAGGCTGGCACCACCTAGTGCCTTCGCTCAAGTTCATTTCTCTCCAGCAACTAGGTCAGGAATCAGAATATACAAGAAGGTTTACAAAAAGAAGTGTGAGTTTGGGCACCAGCCAATCAGCAAAGAGCCATACATTCTATGTTGGCAACAACTCCCAAGACTGAGGATTTAAAGCCGGAATAAAGAGAATGTTTGGTGAATTTTATCAAAGGGAAAGACGCTACTGCACTTCTTCCTACAGGATTTGGGAAGAGCTTAATATACCAGTTAACCCCGTTGGCGGTGCATTACATATGTCAGGACCAAATATCAGCGTTTGGTTAATTGATAAAAAGTACTGTACCCGCATACCGTCGAGCGAAAAACTTCTAATGCTGTGAGGTCGGAAGTGAAACGGGCTGATGAATCAGGCTTTTTTCACCAAATCCTACTTCAAAATTTGTGTTCATGACAAACCAGTCATCGTGCAGTAAATCTACCAACAGTCACCAAATGTTTGCATACAGTTAGAGCAGATTTATCAAAAACATATCAATACGAATATTAAAATGTATTGTAATTACATTGTATTAATTAACTTATAATATTCCTTAATATATATCAGTAAGGGGTATCAAGCCTGTTTTTAGTATAAGAATGATTTCAAACATTTTTATTAGTATTGTGACATCACCAGGTAGGAGTTGAGCAATACTACTGTATTACTATAAACATATGCCAAATTAGGATCTTGAGTGTATTGTAAATAAAGTGTAACGTCCAAACAGCCCCCACAGTGGAGTGTTTTAACTCTCGTCTTAAAACCCACTTTTATTCTCTGGATTTTGACACTGTGTGAATTGTGTGGTCCTCTTAATTTACTTTATTTATTTTACTTATTTACTGCTATTTTTATGGTTTTTGCTTTGATTTTGATTTCACAGTTTTTATTGTTTTAGGACTGGTATGACCAAATTTACCTTTTTGTTGTCTTCATTTTATGATTTCTGTGCAGCACTTTGGAAACTGCTTTGTTTGTAAAATGTGCTAGAGATAAAGTGGATTTGGATTTGGTAACATTTTTTGCCAGACTTCTGATGGATTGCAAAAATATTAAATTATAATCTCATTATAATTATCATGGGAGATTTCAGTGTTTATTTTAGTCAATATTGCCCACCCCATGTGGAAAAAATCATGCTCACTCTAGTTTTTTCTCTGGGACTCGCTTTTCGATAAAGCTTACAATTTCATCTTTGCCCAATTGTTTATTTTTAAATTTACTTGGCAAATAACCGACAAATTCCATATGAGACGCTCAAATCCCATGTAAAACAAATTTGTGTTGAAAAAGTAAACTTGTGGATCATCCACATGTGGTTACGTACATGTTCTTGCAGGAAGGTGCTGCTGTAGTGGTTGAGGACAGGGGGTAGTACTTTGCTTTGAACAGAAGGAGACAAACTGTAGTTTAAAGCCAGAGCTATGGGGGTCAGCTTGTCCCTGAATTCATCCTCTTCCTATAAAAACATTGAAAAAGAATGAAAACAAGTCTTATTAAGTCTGCAGTTAAGCATTAGTGTAGGAAAGGGTGATATGACAAATGGTAAATCATGAAGATTCCATTGGGTATTTTTCCACAGTTTAGACATAAACATGTTCTGTAATTTGCTTTTCTTGCATCATTTATCTGTGTTTCGTCTCATAAAAAATGCTCATACTTTCATAATTTACATCAGGAAATCACATAACAAATGAGACGTTTTCTTTTAAATGTTACCAGGAATATTCCACAGAATCAAAATCACAAAACTGGCCAGAAAAAACGGCAATTATATATTTTCACAACAGTGTTCTCTAAATTTACCCTGAGGTAAACAGTGTAGGAGATGCATGCTTGTGGGTTGACTCGGCCAAGTGTCAGGATGCCCGTGCGCTGTGGCTGCTGTGTGTCTAGGAACAGGACTCGTTTGACTCCGCCTCTGCCGCCTTTCAGCCAGTCCAGGTGCAGCTCGGCCATCAGTTCTGAACACAAGCAGTCATGATAAAATGATCATCAAACTAAAGTTGCATCGAGGAAACCAATACATGCAAACTTCACACAGAAAGGATCTTCTTACTGTGTATAACCAGGTTGAAAGGATTATATCATGGCTATAGTAGTTGCAACTTAGAATCACCTCAGTGCAAACACAATTATTTCTAAACTAAAAACCAGAATTGTTTTGAACCGCAACCCGACCATTAATCTAGATAGAGTCACTAGTCCTGTTTGTTTCAGATTTTATCGTTTTGAGGTAAACCTGGGTTGATTCTTTTCTAGTCTTACCACAGTCATGGTTGAATCCAGGTTTAATTTTGGATTTTGGAATCCTGATTTTAATATTGGTTATGTGCAAATGTGATCACAGCCTTAAATTTGAGTTGTACTAAAATTTTAAACTCCAATTAAAGTCTAATGAATCATTTGATACTCAGTTCCAATTTTGATTGACAATAATAAAAAACTTCCTTTTCAGACAATCAAATGTAATAATAATTGTTTCTTTAATACTGTATTGATATTGATATAGTATTGTGTTGTCTTATACTAGAAAAAGATCAGGACAAGTCTAAAACTATTCAAGAAAGTTCCAAATGTACCTTTTTTCAGTTCTTGTTTAGGTGTCAGTGAGTATCTTCTGGATATTATTTTGACAACCCTACCTTAAACTAAGGAGAACTCCACCTACCACCTGTATCACTCTACTTCACTCTGCTACATAAATAAACCATAAAGTCTGTATTGTTCTTATTGCTGCTCCTGTTGCTCTCCTCACTGATGATGCTGGCAGAGCTACAGTCTCTCAGCAGGTCTTTGTAATGAGGCAAACACTGGTCCTGGCTCAGACTCCGTCCCACCCACAGACTGCGGTTTGTCTCACTGCACACAGCTGCTTACCCATTAAGCTGGGGATGCCCACTCCGCTCACGGTCGCGCAGACTTCCACCTTTAGACTGCAGAGGAAACACGGAGGTGGAAGGGAAAGAACAGAGGAAAAATTTTTATTATTACTGTATGTTGCCATAGAGAGAAAAAATAAACATAACAAGAGAAATCATAACTCATGGGTTTCAGCTTGCTATGAAAAGCGACATTTCGAGGGCATTAAAAAGATAGAATACTGTTGTTTTGAATTGTTAAGTGCTATGGCAATGGTGCTATTTTTTTCATCACTGTGAAAACCATGGTTTGTCAGCTGGAATCAATATAATTGTAGATTTTAAACGGAGTGTTTACATGTTGTGTTTGCTATTGTAGTCAAATGATTGATTTCACAGTATAGTGAGTAAATGCATCCTTATTTAACCTTCTCTATAAGAATGTTCCAAATAAAATGTTGGAGATTTCTGTCCTCCAAAATTCAAATGGTCAGCTTATACACTTGAATAAATTTATGGACTAGAGTTGTTAATATTTTTACTAATTTATAAAGCTGGTTTTGACATCTTGTTAAGTAGTTTTATAGTGATAAATTAATTCATGAAAAGTTTGACATTTCAAAGTTACAAACAGTCGAATAATTGCCATGACCGAAAAACTCAGCATAAACACATTGAGCTGTTTGGACGTCTAAATGAGTGTGTATTTTGTAATCAAATCAAATAAAAACAATAAATCTAAAATCATTATGTGTTAGCAAGGCATGGTTCATTTCTTTACCCCAGATCGGAGTGTCTCTTGGGGCCTGGTCGTGCACACAGACATGGGAGAGTGAGAAGCCTTTCCGCATTTCCTCCACTTATGTGCTTATTAAGAACACTTGTGCGCCTTTATCGCAACTGCAATCACGTATAGGATAGTAACGCCCACACGTGCAACCCGGAGCACTTAATATTGACTAATTTAAGGAAGCCTGCAGACCCAGTGCTCCATAAAACAGTCAATGACCTCAATTTTATATTTGTTTGTTTGGTCCAATTCCCTGAAGTGCAAACGCAGATGTTGTAGATGGCTGTTTGTTAACAATTATGGGCATTATTAGATGACAAAATAATCGTAAGGTAGTTAAGTGTGCGATACAGATGTGAGTCGAAGCGTCTGTGTGTGTGATAAAATGTTTAAAATTGTTCCCTTAAGTCATTTTGACCCATACAGGTGGTTTCACGTGTCTTTAATACATGTTTAGTGGGGTGTGCACAAGTGTAAGGGTCCATAATAAGCACTGTAAGTCAGACTTAACAGTATACAGTGCGGAAATGACCATTTTACTGAACAGCCCTGGTCCAAGTTAGTGATTACTGTATGTAATTTACCCCCAGAATGCATCTGTGTTTCAACACCCAACACACAGCCGTCTAGCTCTCTCTGCAAACCAAATATGCATAAATAAGTCTCACTTTTGCTCCCAGGCGGTCGACCCTGCATTTCATTTAAAACTTTACATTCTTGTCATCCCACTTTGCAACTTAACAGTGTACATCAATTTTAAACAACCTTGGGTATGAATACAACTGCAGATGTTGTAATCATACTGTTAAACTTGCATAAATAAGTTTCAGTTTTTAACCCAGGAGTCTCCTTAGAACTCAATTTAAAACTAGCCATTAAACTTTTTTATAACTTTGCAACTCCAAGTGTTGCTTTTGGACTTTAAGCCTTTAAATAACCTTGGATGTGCCTTAATCTCAGCTGGGTAATAATATATAATTCCATATATTTCCTTCAATAAACTGCTTAACATATGTCTCACTTTTGAACACTGTAGTCTACTTAATATTTACTTTCCAGTCGACCCACTTTATAGAGCAGCTTTAAGTTTCCCAAACCATTTAAGACGATTTAACAACCTTGACTTCCAACTGGATACGTACAAATTTCATATCTTGCCCTTAAAAATGATACTGTTATTAATGCGCAGTTTTGCAATTAATTATATGATTGAATTTTTTGATTTTCTTGTCAAACAACTGTGCCACTCTAAGTTTCCAAAAACATTCAAGCTTTTTAAACAACCTTGCCTTACAACTGCATTTGTGGTGTAATGTCAAATTTCATATTCCGTCCTCAAGTATACGGTTTATTTAAATAACTTAAATGCGGTTTACACAATTTAGCTGTGGCTGTCAATCTGAACCACTTGTATTAAGTTGAGAAGTACTGCCAACTGCTACTCTCAACTACATATGCAGATGCCCTGATGGAGGATGGAGACTTGCCGTGCACACTTCTTCTGTCCGAGCAGCCCTAAAGACACACAGATCCAATATTTCAAAAGCTACATGTGGTAGAGCAGCAGGGGACCGTAGCCTTTCCCCCCGTAACAAGACTCAAAACCCAGACCATTCAAAGCCAAAAGCCATCCCACTGGAACAATAATATAATCTAAACAGCATTATACAGTCTCAAATTAATTTCAAATCTGAGTGGATCTGGGTTTGACGGATATAAGAGAACGTGCACTCTGAGTTATATAAAGCGCTAACAAAAAGGCAGTTCATGAATAATGGCAGTCGTCTCTGGAGCGAAGGTAAAGTACGGGTCACAAGTCTTAGGGAATGTGTAATTTACAATATGTATTTCTGAATGGGCTTTTACTGCACAGTTTTTTATGACTATGCATAAAATTGACGGGTTTCCTTACATGAACCACTGACGCTATGTTGTTATTCAAATGTTCTGCCAAACACCAAGTTTAACAATGTTTTATAGTGTAAGAGGATATATAGTGAGTTTTAAAACTAAGAATGTAAGAAAATAAGGCCAAACTAGTGCACAGTGGTTGGCATTGATGAACATTGTAATATAAGAAACATGGATTTGTGTCGAAGTACATTTAGTTCTCAGGCAATAACTTTAGTTCCTTTGACCCCTTACCCATTTTCTTAGGAAGATTTTTCTATATATATATATATGTATTTCTAAGAAAATACATTTTGGATGCAGATGTTTTCAGATATCATTATAATGGGTTTGATTTATATTGTGTTTTATGAAGTGCTACAGGAGGCCAGAACCATTATTCATTTAGTTTCCACACATACATATTTATAACGACAAACATGTTTCTTTATATGACGATGAATGAACTTAAGTAAAAATATTCATTCATTCAATACGCAATGATGACAAGCTCTATTGTGAAAAGATCTGTCCTGGAGCTAATTCACAGATAAGTGGTTGCCAATCTGCGCCACCGCTAATCACTCACTCACAAAAACATTCATAGGCAAGGTGGTTGAAGCGTCTTGCCCATAGACACAACAATGATCTAAACTGTTTGGAGATGGGGTGATTTGTCAGCTTTTAGTGTCATTTTTCCTAACAGACAAACACATTTATGTAGGGTATAATGAAATAGCAAGCAGACTCTGTTACTGGTTGTTCTTTATGTCAGTAAAGGAACATTTGCCACGTTTACATGAGAGCGTTAAATCTGTTTTAAAAAAAACATGTAAGCACTTAATTCCTAATGAAAATGATTATTCGGAATTAAACTTAATTTTGAAGTAAGTGGGTGGTTTATTCTGATTTTAAAGCCAAACTAATTTATTCCTTGATCATGTAAAAGTTTATTCTTCTTAAAAATAATTCCGATGTTCAACGCATGCTCATTGGGTCGCCCTTCTGACGCGATCCCATGCGCTATCTGCCAGTCCTCGCTTCAGACTTTCCTCCACTGGTCTTTGGATTTGCGAGCGGGATGCAGGAGTGGGCTGAGGTAGAGCAGCTGTTGACTCAGTTTGTCTTCTTCCTCCTTTCTCCGACACTCTTCCCTTCTCCTCCTCTTCTGACAGACGTAAAGCGTGATGACAGAATTCTCGAGCTGCTGCTTAATTATCATCGTAACGACAGCAAAAAAGTTAGCATCATGTTTGTGTTCATGGCGTAACGACAAACCGAGATGACAAAAAAGCCGGTAGCAACTGCAGTGTGTGTTTTGTTCCGACTGACATAAATACGTTCGTGGCCCCCTGTCCAATCAGGACCCTTCTCAACCCCCAGATATTGAGCAAAATTAAATAAAGGCGATTTAACATGTTTTCCATGTAAACCTCAATTCGGAATTATTATTTCCATGTAAACTCGAAGGAGAATATTTTAATTCAGAACTATTTAATTCAGAGTAATTGATTCAGGATTTAAAAAAAAACAAAAAAACATAATGTAAACGTGGCCAATGTAGCAAATATTTAAAGTGGTCTTGTTTAGAATGTAATATATTCAGAATATATATCATGTCTTACCACGTGACCATAACATCTGTGCGAGGCAGGTGACACTTTCTGTCTTCAGGGTTCAGGATTCTTGGATACAGGGTCATGTAGGCCTCAACCGAGATCACAGCTTGAGCTCTGTAGACACAGACATCACACTATATTCAACTTAATTCAACTTTTCAATTCAGTACAACTTTATTAAGAACTCGTTTAAAACAGACAAACACAGTGGCAGTATAAAAGGAACCAAAGAGAGAGTATATTTTTGATTACATGACTGCAAGTTATGCTGGTGAAAGGTACAATACTTAAACTTTCTCTTACCTGTACACAGACACTTCACCTGCTCCAAACGCTCCCACAATAAGATCTGGAAGGAGATAAAAGGAGAAATTAAACAATGTGAAATGAGGTAGACAAGGGACTGGAAGTTGTGTAGAGCTTCAAAGACAGAGACAGATGGGACTGATTTCAAGGTCTCCAGCGTGAGCCCTCATCAAACGCACAGTTCTTAATATACATTCACAGGAACACAGTTGTCTCATTGGCCTTTTGGATGTATCACTTTTCCCACACATAACATGTTTCAAACTAAATCCAACTACATTATAACTATATTAAACCTCAGGGTGTATTTAATAGGAATTGGAAGAGTCTGTGTATCACATCTTGGAACACCAAAACGCCAAAAATGTCTGGTTTGACACCAATCTGCAACTAGGAATGTCAGGATTTTTAAGGTCACACTATAATTATAAATGAATAAAGAAAGAACAATTTTACATGCAGTCTAAATAGATGGATACTAGATAGTTTATTGCTCCAGGGGAAATTCAAACCAAGACATTCCAAGACAATCCATTCTAGTCTAAAAAAAGATGACCTAAATATGCTCTTTATTACGAAAATCAAGGATGTCACTGCTGTTTGGCCCTGGAGTCAATAATCACAAATAGTTCTGTTTTTTCTCACAATAATCATAACACTAAAATGTAATACGAAGACATTCCAACCAATGTGTTACCAATGTGTGCGACTGTTACTGATTCAGAAATTAAACTGTTCAATAAAAAGGAAATTGAAAACATGAACACCACATGCACAAGTTTTGCAGAAGTTAATTAAATGTGAACTATGGTACTCTGATAGCTGCTTGTCTCGTCCAAAAAAGTTACATAGTGCCCCCTGAAAATGTTGACTGGACCTTTTCCACTTTTCTCACCCCTGTATTGATTCATTACATGGCTGAATGTACTGTGGATGCGTGTGGTGAAGGATGAAAACGCCACATTGCATTCCTTTGCCATTAGTAAATTTCTCAATACTCCAATCACATCGTTTCCCAACAACTCTTAATTCTAAACAGCAACAGACTTTTTCTCCTAAATGTGATTATTTTAGTGTGATGAATGTGCTCTTTTAACTGGCACTGTGAGTTTTTTAAATAGAACTGGGGCATTTAATGGCTGTGGTTGGGGGGGACACATACCAGTTATATGTGTGTGTGCATAGACACAGAGAAAAACACACAAGCATTGATTAAAACAATGTGAAACTGGAGAGAGTCGCTTAATGAATACAAGGCATCACTGCCAGATGCTCCGACGCTGTGCTCCATAGACAAGCCTTTTAATGTCTATAGGCTGTGCTCATGTGACGTCGTAAAGCTGTAAAGACATAATCGTTTAATACTGAAGAAATGGGTGGTTAAAATTTGCCTGTAAATACTCATATCACACATGTTTCGACCAGGGCGTATTCACATCAAACAGAAAGCTGTTTGTTTGTTCATTGTCTTCAGTGAAAATTAACAATGTGTAAACAATGACTCACCCAAAGGAGGACAGAAATGTAGATAAAATAGACTCAAAAATAAACAAACGCTAGACTTGGACTGGACTTTTGTGTAGTTTAGTTAGGTCATTTATTTCAAGCAACTGCCCATGAGGGTGCATCATTTGCCCCAATGTCAGAAATTCAACTTGTCCCCAATTTTAAAACGTGACAATACCAAATAAAAGAAAATCTCTGGAATATTAGCTCAGTTGAAAAGTATCTACTGGGTCAACCAAGTCTCTTAAATTCCATCCTCATGGCGTCTGTAAGGCTCTGGCAGAGAAATTAGTTTTTCTCAGATAACTTTAAAAATGATGCATTTAGGGCTATGGTGTCAATGAAAGTTGAATATAAATGTTGGTATTGCACATCTTTTGGTACCAATCCAATTTTATATCTCTATCTTTATAAATTTCTACAATATGACAATTTTGTCAAGATTTTGAGTGATTTTTTTTTTTTTTTTTACAATTATTCAGTATCCAGAAAGGCCAAAGATGAAATGAGAGACATAAAGTTTGTACTCTTTCTGTAGTGATCATAGACTTATCAGATTAAATGTTATGATATATCGATAGTTCAATATTTTTGCACACCTCTATTTCTTATTGATGCTTTGACAAGTAGGTTACAGTGTACATGTCTGATAACAGACAGTTATAGTACAATAATACCTGTATTAAAGATTTTACTTTTCAAAGTTTCAAGTTCTAAATTTGTTCATTTCAAGTTACCTAATTGTATTTGTTACAATTCAGGATCTATTGCTTATTCAAGGTCCTTGAAGTGCTGAAGAAATGACGCATTTGACATATCTACGAATCTAATGATGATAAAGACATAAAACTGGTACCAAATGTCAATATTTATATTCAACTTCCATTGATACTATAGAGCTAAATTACTTATTTTTGATATTATTAAAGAAAAATATATTTTCAGCTCAGATTTAAGGCTTCCTCAGGCACAAAACTTCAGAGGCTTGGTGGACCCAGTAGACATCAATAGAATTTCATGAAATTTCTCATGGAAATTTACTCTAGGTACACGATGCACCCTACTGCCCATCCATTGGTTTCAGAGTGATCAAAATAGCACTTGAAGCTGCACTATGCAACTTTTCTGGTGAACCTTTGCTGGAAATCTACTTGTTTCCATGCAGATGTTAGTGAAATGCTTGGAATGAACCACAGTATTAAACTGTTATATCTTCATGTAGACAAGCAAGCAACACCAACAAACCAATAAACCCTGCTTACAGTAAGAACTAGGGATGTAACAATAACCACAATACCGTGATATCATATCATCAGAAGTCTCACAATAATATCGAGAACTGTCACAATGTATCAAATTATAAGTTCCTTTGCTTAAATGCTTAGTTTTTTTTTTTAGTAGGAACAGCTAATAAACATAGGGAACTACATATCCCATATTTCAGCACAGACAACATGAAGAAATATGACTTTTACTTGAATTCTGACAGTAATAATTTGTAACAAAAACCTGTCAAAGTATTTTAAAAGCAAAAAAAAAAATAAAAATCCTATCTAGAATTATATTTGCCACTCCAAAATATCGCAATAAATATCGTGTCGTGAGGTGCATATCGTGATAATATACCAAGAGATTTCGATATCGTTACATCCCTGGTAAGAATACATGTTTTTCAAGTTATTTTTGAGCAATGGAGACAAGCAGATAGGTAATCCCCTACCAGAAAAGTTACATAATGCACCTTTAATGATTCAAAACTAAATGTTAAATCTTTTTGAGTGATAAAATGTCCTCAAAATGTTGCCAATAAACAGGAAGTTGAAACCAATGCCTAGACCTCAGGCCTCCATCTGAAATTAAGACACAAATGTTTAGAATTTCATGAATGCAACCAGTTCTACCCATGTAACCACCCATGTTTATGATCGCATGTGATGATTACAATTTAAAACATGGTGGCTAAACGCTGACTTGTTTAAGCAGCTATAACCTGCCAGACTAATCTATTTGAATCTTTGTGTGTCTTTTCCTCTTTGGTGTATTTAAAAAGAAAGAGACTAATTGAAAATGAGACTGCAACATCTGTTTCTGCCTTGGTCCCAGCGTCTTGGAGTCCCCCCCAAACCACAACATTAAACATTTAGCCCCCCGTCCCCTGTATGTCGCTACGCTGTGAAGTGGATGTGGGTATATAGGAAAGCATGTGACTGGAAGACCCCTAAAGATGTGGCTTTTGTGGTGCTGTTAGAGAGGTAAGAAAGATGGGAAAACAGAAGTGAGGAAGATTGGGTTAAAGGGGGGAGGGCCAGAGGAAAAATGGGGGAGAAAGAGAGGGCTGGAGGTTGTATACTTGGCTTGTAAACTGCAGTCTGTAAAGATAATCAATGGCAAGGTGTGTTTCTGGCAGCACAGAGAGACAGGCGCACTGGGAATACCTCGCTCCTACTCTGAAATTCCTGATTCGCTCCAAGTTTAGGAGTCAAAAATGTAACCTACTTTGGCGTCTTGGTGTGTGTCCGTTACAGCGGTTTGCGCTTCACACTTGGGTTTGCTGTAGATGCCAAAAGTGTATTCGCAAAGGGAGGACCAGGATGAGGTTAAGGGCAAATGCATGCACTGTGTATAATTGGCGAGGGATGGGGTTGTAATGAGTTATGTTTAGTTGTATTTTTAAGTAAATATATTCTTACTTCAAGCCAATACTGACATTAAATTATACAATGTTACCTATGTAGCCTAATGATTTAAAAAGTATCATGTTTTGTGACAAAGTATTGGGAATAGTTTTATAAAGAGAAAAACTATTCCCAATACTTTGTCACAAACTTACTTTACTCACTTTACTTTGGCTTTATTTTAGTATGAAGTTCTAGTTTTTAGAGACCCGTCAATACCATATTAATACTTAGACTAATATTTGTCAGTACCTGTACAATCACAGCAAGGACAGACTGAAAATGGCGTTACTTTCCTTAAAACACAATTACCACAAGACAAAACTGTTCTCTCGTATGCGTTATGCAACTGTTATTAATATTTCAAGTGACAAAACAGACAGAACAGTTTTGAATAGATAAAAACTTCAAACTTATGAAACTTTTGAACCAATATTGGAAAGTAAATACCTCAATTTATAGACCCAATAATAGACTTAATCAATATTCTGTAATTTATTAGCCTGATTCATCAGCCGGTTTCACTTCTTGGAAACCGCCTGACCTCACAGCATTAGGATTCATTCGCTCGACAGTAGGCGGGTACTTTTTTATTTAACCAATCGCTGCTATTTGGTCATCATGTATGTAATGCACCACTAACAAGGCTAACTAGTATATTAAGCTTTTCCCAAATCCAATAGGCAGAAGGGTAATAACATATTTCCCCTTGATAAAATTCACCAAACATTCTCTTTCTTCCGGCTTTAAATCCTCGATCTTGGGAATCATTGCCAACACAGAATGTATGGCTTCATCTACATCCATCTCGACCGCTTTGTTTACTGTTTTGCTGCACTATAAAAGTCATGACTTCACAGCTCTTTACTGATCGGCCGGTGTGTGATTTAAAACTTCCGGGGTACTTGCAAACCATCTAGTGTATTCCGATTCCTGACCTAGTCGCTGGAGAGAAATAAAAATGAGCAGAAGCACTAGGTGGCACCAGCCTGGCTTGTAATCCATATCCGACCAGCAAAATGTCCTAGATATCTTATGCCAGTATTGGTTAATCTCTAGTCATTTTCATCTTTTTGCTGTTTATTATGAAATATCTCAGATCATATTAACACTGACACTGCACTTATTCAATCATTTACATTTTACATAAGAAGTTTAATTTGTCAGGTAGAACTTAGGTCTTACTAAAGTAGCAGTTTGGCGTGTCTGAGAGTGTGTGTGAACGAGCACAGGGGCTAATTCAAATAACATCCACCGAGCGTTCCTCTCATGTCAATCTGATTTCCTTACACACAGGAAACTGCCGCCTGCCACTGTTGATTTGAGGTCAGTACAAATGTGCTCAGACATATTGAGCTCTAGAGCCACAAACCAAAGACTGACAGGAACTTCTCAATATGTTTATGTGGTGGAGTTGATCTCATATGAGACAATAGTACTTCATGAATATTGTTAAAGAGGTAAGGTAACTGAAACCCACAAATGTTAATTAAGTTTCGACTTAATTTTAAAATCTGATAATAACAATAATAGACATTCAAATCAGTATTAAAGCAAATAGAAAATGAATGAAAATAATAAAGTATGTGAGTAAAGTAGTAAAATAGATACTAGGCTACTAATATACAAGTAATGTTTGCTCTTGATTGGGTGAATAACTCACTGACCTGATCAGTAGGATTCTCTCCTGTCTAACGAGAACTATCAAGAGTGATGATTAAATGATAAAACCATGTAAGTCTGTGGTAGTATTTGTATCATGTTAATGGAGCTTTAGAGTGATGATGCTCAATAGTTTGTCATTCATTTTACCATAGGTTTGCTAGGGAAAAATAAAAATAAAAATTGAAAGTGAAAGCTCGCTTAATCTTTATAAATCACCAGCTTGTGGAAACATTTAGCTGAATTTTAAGTTTTATATGTAGTTTTAATTAACTTTTAGTTCTTTCAAAACATCTAAAATGGAAAAATGAATGAGAAACTCTCCTCTAGAACCAGAATCGGCTTCTAAGGCTATGTTCAGACTGCATGGCTTAATGCTCAATTCAAATTTTTTTGCGAGGTTGTTCACATTTCCATTTAAATGCGCCTTGTATGTGATCTTCAGTGTGAACTTTAAATGCCTCGAAAGTGTCCTGCATGAGCATTGGAAGACATGGAAATGTCACATACAGCGAGCGAGCATAGTGTTTATGGAAGAAGCCTAAACATGGACGCTGGCATTGAGCACCTGGCGATTTTTAAAGTTGCTGTTGTACCGGAGCCAGAACATGTACAGCTTATTTGTTTTAAGGAGGAGATTGAGAAGGAGAAGGACAAGGTTTCTGGCCATGGCGTTTTGTTTTTTGTGGGGCATTGGCAGCAATGTCCGTTGAAAGGAACGTGTGGGCGTGGAGTCGCAGCCAAGACTGGTGGGATTGTTATGTGCTTCGCTGCTTCACTGACACGGAGTTCATACACAATTATCCTATGACGAGGACGTTTGTGTACATTTGTGAGCGCCTACAGACTGAAGTCACATGTCAAAAGTTCTGATATGTATTGGTTTTAGGACCATATATCCAAGTGGCCTGGGTCGCATTTGAAAAAATTGGATTTGGGTCACTTCAGGTTGCAGTCTGAATGTAGCCTAAGTGGGCAGGGCTGTTGAGCTCCATTGGCCCAGTTAGTATAATAAGAGTAAACCAGTTCAAAATAGTTAATTCTTCTACCATAAAGTCCTCACGTGCCTTCAGTCTCAATTATAACATTTACGAACAGTTGTCTGATTAGAATATGACACCGCTTAAACCCAGCATACAGAAATCAGACTATGATAGTTGCCTTAAATGGTCACAGTAATACAGAGGCTGGGTAACTAATCTGCTCTACCTGTGTGTGTGTCTGCTGTGAAAACATAGGCTCCATGCACAGTTTAGACAGACTGTCAAAGTGTCACTGGCCCCACGCTCCCAACTGTCTGTTTGGGGACTCGCCTCAATGACTAAAGGTTAAAGTTCAATGGCACTCTGTGGAAAAGGGTGTTGATTTTAAAAAAAGAAAGAAAGGCTACTTGTTTTTATGGGTTTTTAAAAGACTTTAGGTGGTCGATATAATCCACAACAAAATTATATGGAAGTAGTTGTTTTGACGTTATGCAAAATACTTATGGTACTTTAACCTTGTCTAAGCAGATTTTCATTTCTGATGGATTGTTAACGGTCCTATAGTATGCAATTTGACTCTTATGAGCTTTATCCATGTTATCAGGGTGTGGTACGGGGGGGTACGCCGTCCACCCACTTCACCCGACGTGAGATATAAAAAAAAAAGCAAATATAAAATAGCTACAACTTAATTGTCAAACTTATTGGGAATGGTGAAAACCTGCATAGGCTCTTGATATCTGCAGTACTGTCCTATGGTGACCTGCGACATGAGGGATCAGGACTGAACCAGTCTCTCATGTCCAAAATAAGTCCTGGTTTAGTTCTGGTTCAGTCCTGGTTTTGTCCTCCTGGTTTAGTCACAAATCGCATACCCCCACTTAAAAACCCCGCTACACAACTGCGTGTGATAATGTTGTTACTGCACACGTTTGAGTAATAGAGCATTATTAGGCTGTCTACATCTCAAAATGCTCAATTCCACTTTCTGATGTCATGTAGTGGTAGTTTTCACGTTAACAGCTTCCTAGTTTTCAAGTTAACAGCTACATTTCATTGAGTAGAGATGGGAAATTCCAGGTCCTCTAGTGAAGGTGAATGGAGTTTAAAAACACAGTGGAGCACTTCCTGTATTGCCACATGACATCACAAGGTGGACTGTTTTCTGTTCGAGAGAAGAATTTAGCCTAAATATACAGGATTTGTGTGTTAAATATGTGTGAATGAAACAAAACACACACAGGGATGTTTCTGATGAAGAATAATGATGAAGATTATAATATAGACCAGAAAACAGTGTAATATGGGCCCTTTAATGTATAATCAGTTTACTGTTAAAAGGTTGAGAAAAACAGAGTCTTATTTTGCCCTATTATTTTGCCCGCAGCAAATATATGGTACATTATAATCCTGAAAGTAGTCCAGAATTTTAAGAGGTCGTAGAGATGAATCAAACTTAACTATGACATGTCTTTGTACAAATTGTTTTAAGTGGACTTTAATGTAAACTATTTTGGGCAATGTTTACGTTCCTGTAAGTGGCAGCCTTATACAGGCCTTGCTAATATAGTTTGTCTTGCCCCATAATTTAAGTCCTACTTTAAAACAAAACATTACACTGAGCTATAAATCTGACTTCTATTGCCAAACCACATATCAGCCTTAACTCAAAGCTGGAAAAAAAATTAGATATTGTTTACAGTCTTTTTGGAAGAAACTGCCAAACTCACAGAATAAAATACATATATAAAGTTGTATGTAAAGTGAGAGTTTTTCAGTAAGAGTTATAATTTCTTGGACAATGGAAATGTGTTTTGACCACAAGAGCAGGCACAAACTGTGTCACAGCAGCTTAAAGATACACTATGTAACTTTTCTGGTGGACAGTCTTGCCATGTAGATGTTTTTGCTTTTCCTAGAAATTTTCACAGCATGGTATCAAACATATCTTCTCCAGTTTTTATTCAATTACAGCTTTTTTATTGCACCCTGGAAATACATGCATTCGTACTTTAGCAGGGTAACCTCTTCACAGATCTGACCTGTAATGTGGCCTGCTGGCAGAGTGCGCCTTTTAAACTTAAACTTGTAGTTAGGATACTTCAATAAGACTAATAAAAAGCCTTTAACACCTTTTTTAGAAACCCAAATGAGCTCCTTAACGACCCCCCTCCACCGCACACGTCCTGACCGCAGCGTCGGACACACCTCTTTGTCTGCAACTCTCGCTGCCAGACCATGTGATTGGCAGGTAAAAACAGCGTCACCTTGACCTTTGACCTTTTGGTTGGGCCCTTAATTCACCTTTTGGCAACGTGACCCCTTACAATTCAGATTTGACCCCGTCTGTCCACAAAAATATTAATGATATGAAAGAACAATGATCTAGCATACTTTTTTCTACTTACAGATACAGCTGAATTACCTTTAGTTTCTTTTTGCAAGGAGTGTGACACTGACTTGTGTGTATTTAACCAAAACAACAGACTTGAACTTCTAAAAGTTGCCACGGTTCTAAAATGGGTTTAATCACTTGATGCGGATATTGTACATTTTTTTAAGTGAATGGTTACTCTTATACATTTATTATATACAAGAAACAATACATAAATTAGAAATAAATTATCCAAAATAATCGCAATTGTATACAAATACAGATATATACTAGATATTTTTTTATTATATACAACCCCCTATTAATGTCCTACCCAACCTACTGTTTTGAGATTTGGGGCAATACATATAAGACTAATACAAATCCAATCTTTACCTTGCAAAATAATAAGTGTCATCACATCATTAACTTAATAATAAATCAACCAATACATTATTTATAAACCTTCAAACTCTGAAGTTTTACAATTTAGTTGACCTTTACACTTTGAAAATCATGTTCAAAGTAAACAACAATCTCTTGTCAAAATCATTACAGAATATGTTCAAAATCCAAAGTAGCCAATATGAGCTCAGAGGTACGGCCACGTTTATCAAAATCTGAACAAACATTATGAAATATTGTATATCTGTTAAAGGAGTGGACCTCTGGAACAACTGTACAGAAGACCTAAAATTGTGCACCACTCTCTTCCATTTTATAACGAAGTTTAAATGTTTAACTCTGGGCAGATACATGAATTACAATACTTAGTTTGTGCTATAGTACTTTGTTGTACTGTTACTGATTTGTTTGTTTACTCTTGCTGTATTTATGAAGATGATCTGGTGTCAAGATGATACTCTGATAAAGAAATAAAGGGTAAAAAGGTATAATAAGTTCAAGCTTCAGCCTACACCTTTTTGTCTGTCTGTCAGTGTATGTTAAATATGACTGTCTGTGAAACAATGTCAGAATATACCTGTGACTAAGTAACTTAATCAATCATAAACAAAAAGTATACTCTGATACACCATTTAATAAGTCTGATAACTATATGATGATAAAATGTGGACTACTATAGTCTCAGTAGGAAACGCTGTCAGCCCTGATCCTGTGTGATCCTCTACTTATTAAGAACAGGAGCTGGTTTGGTATTTAAGTGTGTGGTGTTGCAGTAATGACATTGACTGTTGACAGGGGCATATGGCGGCAGTAGCAGACCCCAGACGAGCGCCCTTTCATGGGGCTGATCAAACCGTGCTGCTCCCTTTGAACCGTGTGACTTTACTACCTCAGTAATGACACACCAGACGCTCGTGTCGCACTTCCGCCGCTCCGCGCTCTTTAATGACAGACGACCTGCGCGTTGTGTGGGTTTAAAGGCACTGTGCGTACCCATGTGCCACCCTCCAGATTTCACTTCCTCAACAAAAACCCAAATATAGCACTCAGCAACCTGTAACCACTCCACTTCTACTACTAGGGTCTATAATGGGTCCTGACGCAATTAAAGGATTTCCACTGGACAGTGGTGGGAAGTTGTGACATTTACTTTGGTAATTAACTTACATCCGAGTCTATTTTTAAGCATTTGAGTGACTTTTAAGAAAATTAAAGACCAAGATTCCCACGGCTTTTTGACTAATGTTTTAAAATGTCCTAATTAGTAATTATTTAGTGTCTTTAATGTAAAGTTAAGTAGTTTTAATAGTGTTGATGTTACAGGTTTTTGTGCTTTTGAACTAGTGGTATGGTGATTTGAAAAGCCCATTTGTGCTAAGGCAGGATTCAAACTGGACATAACCTGGATTTTACGGTGTACAAATGCTTCACCCACTACACCTCTGTTACCCCCCCAGTAGAAGTTAAAATATAGTCAGTAGTCCACAGTACTGTGAAGACTGAATGAAGTAACAATAATGTCACTTAAGTAAAAGCAGAAAAAAAGCAGAACAATACTTTTTAGGGGTGTAATGTTACATGTATTTGTGCGTTTAGGTGTTAGGTTGGTGCAGGGCTGTGCACAAGTGAGTTTGTGCAATTAGTGTGTGTTTACTTTCTGCCACCACATGGGCATCTACATGGAAGGCTCAGCTCTTTAATATTCACAAGGGAACTCGTCCGTGATTGGAGTGGCAGTGTTTCCCGCAGTGCTTTATATTTAGTGCGACTGCCTTGACAATGTCCCTCTGAACCATGTGAATCCTTGCAAAACCACGGTCGTCATGCATCAGTCCTCATTTTCGCCTTTCGTCGGCATGGAATCTCTGCCCCTGCCCCCCTTTCCTGCCAGCAGATCTGCACTTACTTGCAGACAATGTGGACAAGTTGTTTTTTCTAGTCAAAAATATGAAGCTTGAGTAAAACTTCATGCTGGAACTGTTAGTGTTGTGCTTTACTTTTTGAAGGTTTGTTTACTGTTTATATTTGTTTACTGTTGATACATTTGTTGCTTATTTGAGAATATTTTATTTAACTTATTAGTATTAGCAAGCTGCACTTTGCACTTATTTTATTTTCCAGTTTGTATAATGTTAAAACAAATACTTGGTTTAATAAAAACACAAATAGACAACAAGCAAATGGTTTTCCATTTTGTTCCCATACTATACCGACTATGAACCGAACCATGACCTCAAAACCAAGGTACATTCTGAACTGTGATTTTTGTGTACCGTTACACCCCTAATACTTTTTCTCCATCACTGAAATTATGTTTTTGGTGATTAGTACTTCCAAATATGCTTAATGTGACCCTGGCCTTGTTCACATGCATACCAAAATCTGAAAATAATCTAATTTCTGGACCTTTAAAATAACTTAAATGACATTGAAACTGCAAAATCTGATGAGTAATCAGAGGGCTCATGATCGTGGAACCACAGCCAATTATAGAGGGTAAAGCATTTGTCAATAAACTAAAGAGTAACTGGTTCAATTCCCACCCAAGCACATGCTGTTGTTGTGTGTCCCTGGGTAAGACACTTAACCCCCATTGCTCACTCCGGTCACAGTAATTTGGCTCTCTAATCTACCTAATCACCATGCAACTGGTTTGTTTTGGCAACCGCTGACAAAAACGTTGAATGAAAAATCTTCAAATTCTTCTTGAGTATGTTAAGTTAAAATAGCAGATCATTTTCTTCAATATAAAACCACTTTTTCCACTTCTGAAAGCCCCATATGTTAACCTGTATTTTTGTGTCATGTTTGCATAACGGGAGTGGGGCCAAAGGGAAATAATTCGTTAAAACATCTCATTTATCTCCTCAATACAGAAACAAAGCCTATGTAATAGATGGTGGCTGCATGCTATGGAAAAAGAGGTTGTAAAAGTGGTTTCGCATGCCTTCTAGTTTTCCAGTGGACTTTTTAGATGGGAACTCTCCTGGGCATACACTGTTTCACACATATTAAAAATCTCCTCTGGACGCCGGGCTAAGAGCATGTTGGGGTAATATTTTGTAAAATCAGAAGTCAGAGGTGCGTGGAAAAGTCGGTAGGTGGTGTAACGCATAGGCTCGCTGCGTGTAATTAGATTGAAGGTTTGCTTTGTCTGCGCTGTTAGAAGGATCTGGTTTGGGCTCGGGTATCTGGCAGACTGTGAACATAAGGATAATCTATTATTTAGCTGTTTCTTGAGTAATATAAATCTCCAGAGAATGGACAAAGCATCGGTACGTTGGCGCTGATTCCTACACGCTTTCTTCTTGATGACTTTAACAGACAAAGGGAGGGTTCGAGAAATGTTTTGAGACGGTAATACGAAGTGTTGTGTAGCGGAGGAGTAGAGGAATGAGCAAAGAAGCTGATTGGAACATTTGTTTAGTAACTTTTCATCTTTTTTACCTAGGCATGTAATGATAATGAGCTTTTTCAGTCGCATAATTGATGCTGATACAAGTGGTTTTGAGTAGCTGCCATCAACTGCTGCAAACTCTGAAACTGATCTTAAAAGCTCCCAATGTAACTTTTCTACTTGAGTTTCCTCCACCGGCTTTTCTCATGGAGATGTTACAGTTTTGCCTAGACTGACCCCCATAGTTTGACTTTAAACCTATCTATGTACATTTAAACAAGCAAGTGATGCCACCAGGTCTAGCCAGATCTGTGGAGAGGTGACCATATTCATAATAAGAATGTTTTGTGGGGATTTATTTTTTATTTCATTTTTTAAAGGGACATTGCAGACTAAACAACTTCAAAATTGTATCTGATTTCAGCTAAACTGCAATCAGTAAATCGATAATACCTTTTCCAGATGTGAAGAAAACACTACTTCCAGGTAAAGCAACAACATCTCCATGGAGACAAGCTGGTGGAAAAAGTTACATGTTGACCCTTAATATACAAATTCTACATTATCATACTTTTGGCACATTTTGATCAGAAATAATGTCATAATACAAACTAAAGTGCCTCATGAGATCTTCGTTGTCAACAGTGATTGGTAAAATGTTTAAATAGATGAACTGTTTGGCCTGACTCTTAACAAATACCCAACACAATGGGCCTCATTCATGAGCCTTTTCTTTAAAAATTTTTTTAACTTTTACTTTAGGAAGATGCTGAGAGAACTCTACCTCAGATTCAGTATTGAGTCCAGAACACTGACCAGGCGCAGGGCTGTGACAGTGGCCCATAGGGAGAGGACTGCAGTCTGTATTAAGTCTGTTAGACCCAATAGGCCACATGCTCCATAAAACTATGTAATCAGATTATGTTTATAGGAAATAATTTATGAAAATATGTAACTTATAATCATGGAGGAATTTGAATTTTTAGTTGAAGAGTGATAATATTCTTAAACAATGACATTTTTGTGTGACTTGAGTGCTCCTGACTGTTCGTAGGATTTGTTCATCCAGAAGAACATTTTCAGGAAAGAAAAAGTTTCATGAATGCCAAAAATGTTGTAAGAAGGCCTTAAGTACAAATTTGTTCATAAGAATGTTTAATGAATGAGGCCCAATATTTTCTTTTCCAAGTGTTTTTTGCATTTGTTTGTCTATTTTTGCATTTGAGCACAAAGACTCTATGTGTATCATGTGAAATATGTGATATAACTGAACATAGTAACAGTAGTTGTTGTGGTAGTATTTACCAGGATACTGATTCTTGTCCAGATCCTGTCCTCCTCGTAAAGTGAACCCGAACCCAGGTAGGCCTCCACTGTGGATTCTGGACTTCAGCTCTTGGCTCATAGTCAGACCTTGAGATGCAGCGTCTTTATTCCCGTTGAAGATAAAAACTCGTCCTCCTCGGTCGTCTCCGCCAAAGGGACATCCCACCGCCACGTCTGGAGGAAGAGAGAGAGAGCGAGATGGTTTGGACATCAGACGGTTAAGGTCCCGTAGAGGCAGAAGCAGGAAGCAACAGGCAGCAGCAGTCACACAAGATGGGAAAGAACTTGACCTTTATGTACAACGACTCTGGGGAGGAACATTTTGGTCCGTCATCTGTTTCATTTGTTTTGTAAATCATCTTTGTCACTGCCAGTATGACATATGTGTTCATTACTGTTTAACTTCAAAATATTGTACGTTACCAATGGACACCACAGAGAAGTTTCTAATTTTAAAACATGATTAAAAGCTTTCCAACTAAAACCGGTTTTGAAATAGTTTTGTCGGTCTTGAGCTTCCTGGACAATGGTTTCATAAAGCTTTTTTGTGACTCATGTATGCATATAAGGCTATACCTTATGTTAATAATAATATCCACTGATAATATAACTTTTGGTTAACCAAGTCTCCATCTAAACACATGCATGCTTTGAATGACAGGTAGAAAAACAACACAAACCAATGAAAAGCCAAAACAATGTTAACAAATAGTTTTGGACTTGGAGATTTAACCTACAACCCACTATGACTAACCTCTATTCTACTCACTATTTCTGATGCAAAATGATTGTGATAATGGGGCTAGTTGTCCAAATCAGCTCTCAACAGTCGACTCTGGAAAAACTGCTTTGGTTAATGTCCACATAAACAGTACCCACACGCACAATGAGTCACGGACAACACGACTACAGTGAAATACATCACCTGCCACTATATGAAGCAACGCACTCCCATCATACAATGAGCGTATTTATTTAGCTGTTTACGATCTCATATCCGAGCGCCACACTGTGCTATATCACGTTTTTGTGCTTCAGGACTGCATCTCTACAAACACCTCTAGACATCCTGTTTGTCCCGGGACCCCGTCTCTCTGGGTCCAAACAACTGGTTCCACATGAAGCAGATTGAGGGGTAGAGAGAGGATAACTGCAACCATGTGTCTCTACAAGTGTATACAAGAGCCGATGAGCTAGACCGACTTATGTGTGGGGATGTAGAGGTAAAAAAACATCTTCAAATAATGTGAAAGTCACGGCTAACAACTACCTACGTAATACAAGTGCATGGGATCACCCACTGTGACTAACCAGGAACAGTAACTCCACAATTCTGGATTTTTTTTGCAACTTTTCTAACCAGTACTGCAATTGAGATTAGATTTGCAATTAACATGAGCATTTAGATCACAATGCATTTAGTAAACAGATAAATATGCACATATCTTCATTTAGAGGCATCCAGGAGCATTAACCAATACAAGTATCCTGTGCATTTCATAACATATTTGTAGAGGTCTAAACACAAGAGCGAGCTGGTTTGATACATTTATTAATTACAGCTATTCAAATTAGGGCTGGACAAAAACAATTTATTTATTTGAGTTTGATGCTCTAAATGTAATTTTGTTTTGTTTTTTTCTATGACAATGGCAATAAAAGCTTGAATCTTGAATTTTCATAGATCACAATTAGATCTTATAATCTATTCCATTAAAAACTAATAGCTTTTAATATTAATTTAATGAACAAAGACAAGACAAACTTTTTAACACAAAAAGTGTCCAGATGTCTCCTACAAAGTCTAAACTCTGCTCTAAATCATACAGTGCGCTTACAGTGATTGGATTGGCTGTAAGCCTGTTGATAAAAAACAATAAGCAAATTGAAATTATGGAACAATATTTCTTGATTTGTTTATTATTTGATTAAGTGTACTGCTCTCATTTAAACTTCAAATTTTTTAGCAGTTAATCTTGCAGACGACTACTACTCCACTCACAAGACAAAAGGCAGAGGCTGATTAAAGTTTAAGCATAAAAGGAGCCATGTGCCGAATTAAATAAATCATCTTAAGTGACAGGAGGCTCAGCTGACAGTCAATACAAAGATGAAGCAGAGGAAATGGGCTTTTGCTTTGAGGATATTTTTGAGCTGGAGGTGATGACACAGACGAGAGCGGTTCAGTGTCATCACATAGAGTTGTGTCTGTCAGCGATGGTTCCTGGACTCAAAGAATGAGCAGATATTTAAAAAACTGCTGAAAAGTCAAAGTCCATTGCTGCAAAGGTGACCTCATGCGCTGTAGGAGAGGTGCATGCATTCATTTAAACACAATAGCTACAGCATGAAGAAAATCTGGCATACATCTGCACTAGGGCTGGGGAATATGGCAAAAATAGAATCACATTTTAATCCAATTTTAATTTTCCTTATTAAAAACCTATGGAAATGGCTTCTAATGTAAATACATGCATTTCCGAAAGTAACTTTATCAGTGCCTTTCAACATTATATTTATTCATCCAAAGTGTGAACTGTGCTCCAAAACACATATTTTAACTGAAAAACTGACTCACTAGAGGTGTTCAAAAATATCAAATGTCATTTAATGTGATGATACAGTATTAGTATCATGAGGTGCTGTATCAATCTATTACCAAGAGTATTTTTTGGTATATTTTACTAAGTTATTTTGTTACTATGATACAGTTTTTTTGCTTGTTAAGAGGAAGGAAACCCTTTGACATTTTCACTGTTTTGAGGATTAACATGGGCGTGTTTTATATCAACTTTGCACAAGAAGTGGTTTAACAAAGACTTTTAGTATCACAGTCTTTTTTAGCCTTTATTTTCATAGAACTGAATCGAACTGATACAATACACTGTATCAAATCAAAAGTGCACTGTATGTATTGTATCGGCAACTTCTTGATGATACCCAGCCCTAGGACTGACCATAAAAAATAACAATCATATAATTTGCATTTGAATTAATTGAATCTAGATTTGATTAAAATGCCCCTCATGATTCGATTCAAAACTCAGTACATGGCCCACGATACGATAATATCACAATCTGGCAATACATGTGACAATTGATATATTGCAACTGACATTCTGTAATTTATCACTATTTTTAAGAACCAAATACATTTTAACAACAGTTTTAATTTGTTAAACCACTTCTTGTGCAACGTCAATGGGGAATAAATTGTTTGTAACCATTAAAACAATGATATATCAAGTTTATTGCATAAACAAGTTTGCTTTCTCTGAGCAAACATTAAAAGTGTAGCGCTGTCACAAATTAATTTATAAAAAAATATAAACCAATATATCGATACAGCAGTCACCGATAACGATACTGTATCACCAAATTTAATATCACGATGTATCAATATTTTATCATACCTCTACTTTGAATGCTAGAAACTTGCTGTTGTAAGTATTCTGAAATAACTAATCTGGTTTAGTAGATTTTGTTAATTATTACTCAGGATGTTTTCATGGTTAATTTGGTAGTCATGATCAGAAAAGTTGAGGAACTCCTGTCTTAGATCACAACCTTAGCCAAAAACCTTTGTAGACTTACTGTTTATTTGTGGTTTGGGTATAAACTCTTTAAAGAACAGCAAATCCTAAGAGACATGCTACTTCTCTGACAGCTTCACACTGAGATGATTGATGCTTTTGTCCTTAAAGAGCCTAACTATTGATCCAATGGTTATTGATTATACGATTAAATCCTTTAACGAGGTGAGACACAACACATGACAACACCCAGTCCATTAAAAAATAATAAATCGATTGGTCAAAAGATCACCAGATGTGCACTGACCTAAAGAAGTCATTTATTTTTAACTCCGCGGAGCATTTGTCTGGCAGGATGCAGTTTGTCGACATATGTGCGTGTCCATTCTTCCAATCAATTGAGAAAAATACAAACAGAGAAATGAAGTCAGGCTGCAGGCTCCCAGATGATTTTATCTTGGCCCACATCTGGTTAGTTAAAAATAACTCACAGCACAGAGCACATGTGGCCTTAAACCCGGTGATCACAGGAGGAAGAGGAGTTCACACAGACAGCGCTTTCATCGCCGCACTTCCTGATTGGCTGAAAAGGGTTAGCGTTTTTCAGCGCAGGAGCATCTGATAGGATTTCCTCAACCCAAGACAAAACAGACGCCGGCATCGCAGGAAACATGCCCAAAGATTAGTCTCTCGTCAGTTCAAAACACTATCCATGTGGCCACAGTCATTTACATGGAGCTCTTTCTCATCTGTAATCATTTTAACTAATTTCCCAATGGATGATAATTAAGGATTTCTTTGTTTACATGTCTAAAAGTGTCTGCCTTCAGCTTGTCACTGAGTCATTACTGTTAGTAGGATCATCTCTCCACAGATCAGACCTGTAACTTGGCCTAAAGGCATGGAGAAAGATACGTTTAATTCCATGCGTTTATGGAACATTCCAGCCAAACAAAAGCTTTTCTTTCGAGACAAGCTGATGATGCACCAGAAAAGTTACATATACTTTATTGTTAACTTAGATGTTGTGCATAATAGTGAAGATTTCTGTTTGCAACTGATTAATAATTGTGCCTGTCCTGAAATGTACTGTTTTGAAATGTTTTTAAGTGTTGATGTATTGTCTTAAAAAGGGAAAAGGGGACAGATAATATAAGATGACTCTTCTTTCTGCTCCTTTTCATTCATTTCTTGTATGCTTGATGTTGTGACACTGTCTTTTTATACTTTATGAATGAAATAAATAAACAAAATAAATAAAAAATAAATAAAAACTAAGCCAGTCACAAATCTGAGTGAAACAGGGATAAAAAGTAGGGAGAGACATTCAGCCAGGAATCAATCTCACAATGCCAAAGTCGGCGCAAAGAAGCCCAATTAGTCTCTTTTTAATTGTGATTTAAAAGGGGCTCCAAGTAATTACAGAAAAAAATAACATTTGCTAATATTAACTTATTGACAATACATAAATGTTCAAAATAATGACGACATTTGGGTAACTTACCATTGTATCCATCCTGGTTCACGTCTGCCATGGGAGCTATAGCCGTGCCAAAGCGCCCAAACGTGTATGTCCCCGTGAGGGCGACAGGGTTGGTGAACGTGAGAGGGCCCAGTTGCAGATACAGGTAGACTCGGCCAACCTCTCTGGGTTTACTCTCCATCTCTCGCTCCATGTACAGAGGTGCTCCCACTAACACATCATCCATCCTGAGAAGAAACAAAGACAAAGCTCAGAGCACAAGACCAGTCCTTAGCGGAGGGAGAACAGACAAAGATGGTACTTCATGGTAAGTTTATATGATGACTGTCTGAACAGAAGACGCAAAAGTGGGGTCACGTCTTCACTTTTTATTCCGTGTTTAGTTGGGTATGTATGCCAGGCGGCTAGGTGGTGATGTATGTGACGTAAACTTGTACGTGATGTGAGCAGATCTGACCAGAGTTTTGTGTCTTGAGCAGTGTAGATGGAAAAGCTACGGCAGAGCGTATTCAACTTTTGTCGTTTTTACCCACAAGCGTTCTCGTGTAAACAAGCCCAACGTATGAGAACTGTTACTTTAAGATAATGTTACTCAAGTAGAAGTACAACATATTGGTATAACAAATTACTCAAGAAAGTATTTGGGGAATCTATTCAAGTAAGAGAAATTGCAATAGCAAGACACTATAATAGATTATAGAGGAGCAATTCAAGAAAAAGTTGGTGCTTTTTAAAAATGAAATAGCCTTGATTAGAGAAAGGCTTTTTAACTTTGTTGTCTGCTTTTTTCCGCATCATGTTTTAACATTTAACAAAAAGCACTTTCAAGCATAACAGACATAAATACATTTCCCATTTTTATTGAACAAGTGTATTTACATAGAGATGTGTGAGACTTACCCATCTGCATTGAGATCAGTGACAGCCACAGAATAACCAAAATAAGATGCCATCTGAAAACAGAAAGAAAGTAAAACGTTTACACATAAACTTCTTGAAGTGAAATAGCACCACCAGTAACTGTGTCCCTTGAAAAAAAATTTTTTTCATCTTCAGAAAACATTTTGTGTTATTTCTTTTAGATATATTCTACCATACAGGTATTTTTCAGTGAAACTAAAGTTGTATCGATTAGACTGAAAATACAACTAAGAGTAACTTTACATGTGTTATCAAGTACACCATAAAATGTATTGTTCAGAAGTACGACTCTAAATATTTCCAAAATCATCACAATCATAGGCAATTGAGTAAAGCTCTAGTTGATGTTGAAAAAATTATGTTTATAAAAATTCATGCCAATTTTTCTCACGCCAGAATATAAAGTCATTTATAGAGGTCGTGGCTGCAGCCTTGGCCTGCTACCAGTCCTTCAGTCTAAATACGCTTAATTACGTACCTGTTCCCCAGAGAAGTTCATGAGGAAGGTCATGTTGGAAGAGTTAATCATGGCCACCTACAACAAGCAGATACAGACTTCTGATCATTCACAGCACAAAGCAAATTCAATTAATTTGAAAGGCTGTGTACTTCAAAAAATCTGACAAACAGGCGCTCAAAGAATGCTCAAAAAATAAACCAAACCGCACATGAAATTTTATCCAACTGAATCTTTTTCAATAGCCTCCCCCATCGGCATACACTCTGGGTCTTTTAACGTTTTCCCGTCATCCCCCCATCCTAACCCGGGTCTGGGGGGGGAGATGGGGATATGGAGAGAGGGGGAGAGAGGGAGAGAGAGGGAGAGAGAGGGGGGAGGCTGAGAATTCCTTCATAAGACCTAAAATAACAACCACATGGAGACAGCCGCGGGCTACATGCTAACACACACACACATGTATGCTGACCTGTTCACAGATGTCTTGAAGAAGCACTAAATAGGGATAGACTTACAAACACAGATGCTTGAAGATGTGTAAACATGAATATTAAATCACTTGCTTAAATGTTAACTTTTCTGCACTTGGAGTTGTCAGATGGGTCACAGACGAAACCCGATCAGACTTGACAGGACAATCCAGCCTCGCTATTGTGACGTATGTGCTGCATGGTGGCAACTAAAGTGGAAGTAGCAGTCCGATTGAAAGCTAAGCAATCATGGATAAACACTGATTTGCATTTTTTTTCTGAAAAGTATAGGATTGCGATAAGATTTGCGTGTTAGAATCAAGATTTAGTGCACTGTGCACATTGAAAACATGTCCAGGGAGATTGGGAATAAAAAGAGTTATTAAAAATCAATTTCTAAACATGTGTTATTGTGGTATACATGCTTATGGTTTTGTTTCATTTAAGATTTGGTTTACTTAAAATTGTGTCCTGATTAAGTCCAGATTTAGATCTGGTGGTACTCGGAAAGGCAAATATTATCTTAGGTGGTACTTGTTGTGAAATGTTTGAGGACAACTGTTGAGTAACACTAATACAACAACACAAACTAATGCATTTCAGAAGTGAAGCAAGGTTTACTGTAAACTACACAGTCAGCAGGTCCATACATAATAAGACCTCATGGAGACAGGATGCCTTGTTGTTCTAGAGGAGATGGCACCATTTATCAATATATGTTTATTCATCAATATAACTGCAGCTTTTGTGCTTTACCCATTGTAATCATTCAAATTACGGTACATCTTTGATCCAATTACAGTGAAACTTTCAGTCATAGTCCACATTATGAAATATATGTGTGACATTGCAGTCCCGGTGTTGAGAGAGTGGTAGGGGTCACTGTGTTTGGAGAGGGTTAGGGGAGGTCGGGGGGGTCAGTGGCCTCCACATGCGGCGGAAGCTGTGTGTCAGTTAAGTGGATTGACACAGGCCGCCCTGGGGACATGTTCCCAAGAAGAGAACAGCACAGATAAACCAGAGCACACACAGGAGCTCAGACTGTAGCCACCTCCAGGTATAAGGCTTTGCAACGTATTTGGACAAGTGTTTGGGGTCAGTGCATGTTTCTTTAGGATAGTGCACTAACATCCTTTAGTACTTAGGTACTACTTAGAATTTACAGGGTCACAAACTTTTTCACTTGAACTTTTTGGCAGTACCCAGTTATATTTAACAATGATGACAACACAAATTCTTAATGCTTCACAGTGTGCATATACAAGCTTCATGTATGGAAAACTCATTTTACAGTGTAATTCCCTGGAATTAATTCAAACAAACTGCAACTTTAATCTCTTTAGATTGCTGTAATTGTATTTTTAGACAACTAATTCAACTAATGCATTCCATTTAAATTTGAGCAACTGTGAAATGTTTCATGCATTTTATATTTTATTGCATCTTGGACTCTCTTATAAATGAGATTCAAATCTCAATGACACTTCTAAAGTAGAATAAATTGGATGCTACCAAAAGTCTGTGTTACAAACAGATGATCACAAAGCTTATCTGTGTACAATGTTCACCAAATTATTTTTGCATGACATATATGATTTGATAAAGTAGTAAATGTATTGCTGTAACAATCAGACTTGGGTGACAGCATGCAGCCTTACATAATTACAATTTATAATATAGGTATTGGTCTACCACTTGCGATATTGTTACTTTGTTTGTTTAAAATGCACTCACATATCCAAAATTCTGTGCTCCTCTCGGGACTCCAGCAATCAGCTCTAAAAACACAAAAAAGAGCAAGTTCACACTGTATGTATACATGGGAACATTTGAGATAAAACATGTCAACACTGCACTGACACAAACTGAATCCCAGTGCAGAGCCTGAGCCCACCCTGTCAGCCTGGAGCAGTGCTAGTGACAACGCACAGAGTGATCAACTTGGCATGGGACTGATTGATGAGTGCAGCGCTGAGAACATTTAGGACGACGATCTAAGGGTCCCACCCAGAGAGAAGAAGACATGGTAGCCCCTCTATTCTCACTGCACATAGTCTAACCAATGCACTCGCCACAAATAATGCCTTATAGCTCGAACTTTAATCACAGTTACAGCCAGTCCTTTGAGCTTTGAGGAACAAGACCACAACAAGCTCTGCACCACAACACAACTCATCAAGTGGCATGTGTAAGCTCTTAAGTCCTTGTTTAAGACTATCTGACATTGGGGGCAAGGGCCTTTGTTGGGTTTGTCTGAGGGTATGTCTAGGTTAACTCGTTAAGATGCAATTAAAGAGGAATTAGCAAGGAAAAGCTGTCAGGGTTACGGTAACAGTAAGAGGTAGGGTGTTTGTATAATCCCTCAGTCATCCAGGCGTGTTTATGCCATAATAACAAAGGTTTCAAAAAGTAGTTCCCAAAACCTCTAAGTGGAACTTAACTTGACTAGATCTCAGTTCAAATCCCTTCCCCCTTTGCAGTATAAAGTCAGCTCCCAGTGTTTTCAGAGGTTCTTGGATGGGAGTTAAAAACATCTTCAAAAGGGCTAATCAATTTATCTGTTGATTCGTTCACCATTTGACTAGCCATTTCACCCATTTTGGCACAGTGGAAGAAACTCTATTGCGTATACTACTAATAATAAAGCCTTAATGTGCCATTCTTGTGGTTAGCTACCTGTAGCCACAGCTGCCATGGGGCAAATTGACAGATGTGAGGCTACCAATCTGTAGCCTGATTCATCAGTCAGTTTCACTTTGTAGAAACCGTCTGACCTCGCAGCATTAGAATTCGTTCGCTCGACGGTAGGTGGGTACTTTTTTAAATTTAACCAATCACTGCTATGTGGTTGTGAAGTATGTAATGTACCGCTAACAGGGCTAACTGGTATATTAAGCTTTTCCCAAATCCAGTAGGAAGTAGGGCAATAACACTTTTCCCCTTGACAAAATTCACCAAACATTCTCTTTGTTCCGACTTTAAATCCTCGATCTCGGGAATTGTTGCAAACACAAAATGTCTGGCTCTTCTCTGATTGGCCAGTGCCTGAACTCGCACTTCCGGAGTTTTTGCAAACCGTCTAGTGCATTCCGATTCCTGACCTAGTCTCTGGAGAGAAATTCATTTGAGCAGAGGCACTAGGTGGTGCCAGCCTGGCTAACCAATCCGCGCCCATCCGACCAACACTCACAAACACACACCTACCCCACTTTCGTACTGGGCAATGTGGGTGAAGTGTCTTGCCTAGGGACACAACGACAGAACTTGATCCAAATGGGAATCAATCCTCTGACTTTTAATTTGAAGGACCACTGCCACTGCCACCCCAACTTAATACTTAGAAATATTTTTCCTCCAAAACATAAATTTACTCAGCATTGCATGTTTGACTTTGTGTATTGTCCACATATTCCAATATTACAGTAATTAACTATAATTTAAGTCACTTAGTTATGATTATTCCATTAATTAACTGAACAAAAAACATTGTAAGTAAGACATGGACTTGAGTCAAATTAAATAAAAAGAAAATGTTAAACAGTAAAATGAGCAATGACTTGAGCTTGAGGAGGAAGCAATAAAGCTGGTTAAAAGTGAGGGCAGCATGACTGTGGTGGGAACACATTTTGTTTTGGTATTCTGTATTTTAAATAAAAGAACAGTGTTTTGTTAAAAGTGCTTATGTGTTTCATTTGTGGTCCTGAAAACTGATGGCTTGTCACACATGCTTTTCATTGGACTTCAGAGCTCAGCCCGAAAGCACTCGAAGATTGGAAACAAAGCACACCAGACTAAAATGGCAAGTCACCAGCGTGCATAAAATATAACCAATGTAAATGCAATAATCTGTATTTTATTTGTTTTATTTTGGCCTATTTGGATCTTACTGAGTTTCTCCAGACAAAAGGGAACTCAGTACCACTCTTGTCCACCTGCATGTGATGTTTTTCAGTTCAGATTTGTTTAAACCACCTAATATTTCATGTCTACAGACTTGACTATACCTAGAGAAGCCAAAGGAGTCTGCCACTAATCATTATCATTGAAAACACAGGACAGGAACTTCCTTTATCAGTCGCTCCTGACGTGCTGTCCCTTTAAGGTCATGACCTCACCCCACAAAGATGGTTTTCATTATAACGTTTAGGCCTATGTCTGAACCCGGCACCCCAGATGTGCACCCTCTGTCCTCACCCGGCCCGTTCAAAGACTGGGAAACGGTGGTTATGTCTTCTCACCTTGTATCGAGTCCCCGGTGAACTCTCCCACTGCCACGGAGTAACCTGAAGGTGAAAGAAGAATATTATGCAAAGCTCTGGGTCAACTGTAATAATGATGCATAAACATAGCGTGCAAAAACTTCGGTTAATCACGATTAGAAACAGTTGTATTTCCATTTCCAAATTCACAAACAAGAGATTGGCTACGGCAATATGGTACAACAAAAAACAATGAATAATAAATAAAGGCCTAAAATAAAAATAGACTGAAGTTGACTGAACATATAAAGTGTAGAAAATAGGTGATCATAAAGCATGTTTAAGACTACATACATATATTTTATTGTGTTTAAGATGACATCATGGCATATTATAGGCCTGTAGTGTTAAATGGGAATCAGAGAAAGCCATTATTGTTGATGTAAATATTTTTATGGTTTGGGATCAATACAATGGGATAATAGGTCTTGTCTTTAATATAAATGTGTAGTTTCTGTAGTTTAAGATGCAAAGAATATGATGGCATTCTTGAATCTGAAACAACCAATTTTAATTAATTAATAGATTCTTCGTAGGGATGTAACAATATCCAAATCTCTCAGTACGATATTATCACGATATGCATCTCATGGTACGATATTTATTGCGATATTTTAAAGAAGCTAATATAATTAGCTATAATAATAAAAGGACACTTTTTTTGCTTTCAAAATACCTTGACAAGATTTTGGTGTGAATTATTTGTGTTACAATCCTAAAAATTCAAGTAAAAAACATATTTCTTCATGTTGTTTGCACTACAATGAATCATGGGATATGTAGTTCGCTACTATAAAACAAGGAAGTAAGCAAAGGAACTTGTAATTTGATATAATGTGACAGCCCACGATATTATTGTGAGACTTTTTTTTACAATATCAGGATATTTCGGTTATTGTTATCCCTGATTCGTTGCCATGATTTTTTGTAATATATGTTACTACTGGACCAAGAACAAAAACTATTTGGTCCATTTTGAGTTATCAACTCACTACAAGTATGAAACGTTTTTGTAAAATTGGTTTTGCATTGTGACATAGCACATAAGGGTTTTGTAATGGCAACAATTCACTTCAAGCTATGATTTTACATGAGTCTGGGGACTACAGTATGTTTGTATGGTGAGACTGGGCTATTATCTTGTTTTTTTATGCTTCTAGTAGTTTTACATTTTAATTTGGATTTATTTACTCAGACCTTCTCACACTGATGTGGACTCTTTGTTAGTATATTCCCTTTGCTAGACCTACCTGTCAAGATTTTGCACAGTTTTATATATAGAGAGATACTTTATTGACCCTGAGGGAAATACACATAGTCACTGGTCTATCATGTGAATGCAGATTACCCAGATAGCTGTCGTCATGGGTTTCCTCCACGGCCCGAGTGGTCTTCTCTCCGGCTACCCGCCTGAGCACTGCCTTCAGTGAGTAGCCGTTCAGTATCTCAGCTATCCCAGCTGTCATCACCTGACCTGCGCACCAGATACAGACCGAACAAACAAACATGAGCGAAACACATCTGGATATGAACAATGGCTGCTGCTCGGACACACTGTTTCCCAAGACACTTAGTATACAAAAAAAAAAGTGACTCTACAGGCCCCACACAGCGTATTCATGCATTATCTTTAACATACAGTAATGTGTAAAATGGTTAAAAGTAATTTCTAATTGCCAATGATCAGGGGATTTTTAATTAAGAAGCCTATAGCCAATCCTCTGACAGTAAAAGCATGTGGTTCAGATTTTGGAGAAAGCAATGTGACCTTTGTTTTTAAATGTTTTAAATGAAAGTTTATGTTCAGGAAATTAATCTAGAAAGTTGTTGTTCTGTGTTTAATGAGACAGAATAACCCTGAATCAAAGACTGTTCAATTGCTGAGGAAAAATACTGTGATAATTTTTTTGTCATGTCACCCAGTCCTCCTTACATGTGGGCCTGGATTAAATTATTATCTAGAATTACAGAATAACAATGTTCATGAATTGAACTGAATACTAATTGAACTGTCATTTTTACAACTGATGGGAGTAACTTTGTGTTCTCCCAGGACCCAAAAGGCTTCACATGAAAAAATGGTTTGTCAGAAATAGTTTTGGAAAATATTTCTTCTCTCTGTTGTATTTAAACATTTTCTTTTCTTTTATTTGGAACCACAGTTGTACCTTTTATCAGTACTGAACTCTATAGTAAAAGTCGTCGACTCTGGGCATCTCTTGACCGGTTCAAACATGCAAGTGCCCGACAGCGCGTCCAATTTCTCCCAGAGGAAAGCTAAAACACATCGTTACCAGAGGAATAACTGGAAAAATACTCCAAAGAAAATATCCGTGTCCTTTCCAGAGAGCTTTGTGAAATACAGCTGCGCCCTCACGCTGACACACAAACAACAGTAATCCTCTGCTGTTGAACAGGGGGTCAAACAAACAAATGATTTTATCAGCCAACTGCCTCAACCTTCGATAAATTCTCCTTTATGTGCGAACGCATGTGTAGACTGACAGGGAGGGAAACGCGCCCTCAAAAAGCCCCCCTCAACTCTGCCCCAAACTCTGCTCTTGTCTCCAACTCGAGTCGTGACTTATCTCTGCAATAATAGATCACCATACGAAGCCTGTATCTGATAAATGAGACCCACTGTCCCAGAGTGTGGCTGCAGATGCATCATTCAAAGCTGTGTCTAATTTGAATGTATTTTTCACTGTGCGATAACAAGTTATAGGGGATTTCTCAACAAGATTCCCACAGATAATTTTGTGTACTAGAGCTTGTAAAGTCCAGTCAAAGTGCCTTTAAAACATCCAGGGAAGTGTTTTAACGGGGGGCTTGGAGACCGAATGTGCATTAGACTGTCTGGGGCACTCTTCTAACCCTAAGCAAAAGAGCTGATATTGTGCAAAATGTAAATAAAAACAGGATGCAAGGACTGTATCCAATTAAGTGGTTAGGACAAGGGAAAGAAAATGCTTGAAAATAGTATCTATGCAACTATTGCAACATTTAAAGAAGACATACTGAGCTTTTGTCTGCTGTTTAGTTGTAATATATGAGACTTATGGTCCTGGATAATTATGTTGTGGCAAACTGAAATAGCTGTCAAACCTATGACTGATTATTTGTTGTAGTCCTATTGTGAATCATTTAACAACTTTTATCATATCTCTCAGTTAGGGCAGCACTAATACAGATTCATTACAGTTCTATTTGCAGCTTGATATCAATACAATTTTGAAGTTTTAAGCCCCACAATGGACCATATGTGTCCTTGATTTCCACCTATCAATCACATCCATCTGAAAACGGGCAGACCAGAGTCACATCTTCGTAAAGTATTGGAGAAGTGTGTATTCTGAATCCCAGGTAAACTCTTTTCACTAACCGGCCAATAACAGAGCCTTTTCATCAATCCGTGGGAGACTAGAATGAATAAGAAACTGGCAGCCCAGACAGACTCATATACTTTTAGCCCGTCTGGCTGGTGAAGTTAGATGGCAAAACTTCAGCAAAATGACATAAAAGCAACAGGATCTCTATTATTAGCTGAGGATGTACGTGTGCTCTTGATCTTCAGACCCTTAAGAAACATAGTCTGACAAACATGCATCATTGTGTACAAAGTAAAATAAGCTTTATCCTGGTCCTTTGTTTTTTGCTTTTTTATCTTCTACATCGGAACAATATGGGCATTGTGAGGGCTATAACAAACATCTCACAGAATTGAAATAGCAGGTTTAGCAACATCTGGATTATGACTTTTTGCACAGTGGAAGAAGCAGCATCACTTTAGCCATCTTTAAATGTAATCTTCTTTGGTTTGTTTTGAAGTTTGAGTCTACAATCTGCCAATAGGCCAGGCCGTAATTAGACAAATAAGGCATGAAGGCAGGTATGATTAAATAGGTTTGAATGATTTTGGAAAATAACATTGTGATGTTTTGGTAAATGATTACATTTCCAGTTCAGTTGAAACATTTGAGACAAGACAGAAATACAAACTGCTAAACAAATACAAGAATCACAAATTTATGAATTTTGTATGGATTCAATTAGCGCACAATCCAACGTTTTCTGTTCCAATATCGGTGTCGATACTTTGGCTTTAAGTATCTGCCATTAACTGCTATCAACCGATACTACGGCAGAGACTGAGATATAATTTCTTTTAAACACAAACAGTAGGGATGTAATAATAACCAAAATATCATGATATCGTATTATTAAAAGTCTCACAATAATATTGTGGGCTGTCACAACATATCAATTCACAAGTTCCTTTGCTTAAATACATTGCTTTATAGTAGCAATACTTAATAAACATCAGGAACTACATATCCCATGATTCATTTCAGCGCAGACAACATGAAGATATATGTTTTTTTACTGGAATCCTCGGGATTATGACAGAAATAAATCACACCATAATCTTGTCAGGGTATTTTAAAAGCCAAAAAGTATCCCATCTACAATTATATTAAACTCTCCAAAATATCACAATAAATATCATACCATGAGATTTGGATATCATTACATCCCTGTAACCATTACATAACTGTATATGGTCAAAAAAATGATCCACATGTCTTTTGTAATGTAATTTATCACTTAAAGCATTTGCAGAACAGTTTTGTAAAATACAATTTTAATACAATATGAGTTTAGGGCCAACAGTGGTCACTGGTTAATCATCTTATTACACCAGTTTAGAGACCAAAATGGAATATACTGACTGAACCGATATCTGAAAATATCTGACGAAGGCTTTTTTGCCGAAACGTTATTTAAAAATAAAAACGCCTTTGGACATCAGCCATCTGAAGTGCGCTATGCATTTTTTTCACTTTTCACTGGTCCTTGAATTTGCACCTCTAAAAGAACATTGGTGTGCGTTTTCTGTATCTTTTGGTTCTGATATCCAATATCAAGTTAAAAGTTCCCACTGAAATGAGATATGAGACCTTATACTACCTAAATGAATTACACCTTTGGAATTTCCTAATAATATGCCTTGATTGTGATAAATATTCCAGAGTTAGTATTAGAAGTGATAACTCAAACTTGTTTCTACACTAAACCTAAACTTAGCCATTTTCTTAACCCAGTCACAGCAGAGCGTCCCTCCAGAGGATACTATCTAGCACTAACTTGAAGCCTTAGTAGCAATCACACAACCTTACATTTCTGCTGTCCTCTCTAATGAACTGGCAAAGATTAACATAAATTGCAAACATGGCACAAATATCTTCAATGAAAGCTGTTTCCAAGCTAACCCAGCTGTTGTAGAGATTGTGGTTTTAAATCACACTAGTCTACCTTTACACCGAATCGGGGGAGTTAAAATCCTTGTCTTGACCAGCTGAATCCTCGCTATGCCTACATTTATTAAGTCACTTAAATGTCCAGTGCACAGAGCAAACCAGCCAAACTGAGTGCAGTTTTTATCAAGCAGCACATCCATCTTATTGTCTTTATCTCAAACGTACCTCTTCAACTTTTGATCCCTGACTTGGCTAACCTGCTTTGAAATCTCAATCATTTCAAGCTGTCTGCATTGTCCTGTGTGTTTTCTTTACCTATTTATATGTGACCTTTTTTTTTTAGCAACTTTCCTAACATTTGAGAACTTTTTCTTTCTCTTTCCAAGCCGCTCTGTGCTCTGTCGTACAGGGGCAGAGGGGCAGTTCCTCTCCACTCCATTACCCCCTGATCAGTTCATTACCGAGCCCAAACACTGGCTTCCTGCTTCACTGTTACACAGAGCAAAAAGTATGAAGTCAAGACCAAAGTTGGGGGCCTCTTAAACTTAACTTCTCCTACCATGTTATCATGCTGTTAAATGTATCTTGTATTTGAACATTTTCCAATGAAATCACTGTGACATGCATAAAAGATATGGATTTAATATAGCATCATTACCTTGCCAGTAAAAGCTCCCAGGTCCTCCCACTACCAGAGTTCCTTCCTGAAATAAATAACAAGGTAAAGTTATTGATGTACATTTGATGCTTAAAGGTCCTATATCATACTAAATGTACGTTTTTGCAATCTCATAATGTGTTTCCTATTCATAATCAAAACCATACAGAGTTGTAAATTCATCCATGCTTCACAAATCCTGCATTTAGGAGATCTCCCTCTCCCGAACTCAAAACCCTTTGATCCGCTGTGTGAATCATCAGGTGGAAATCACATCGTATTTAAGTAATCCTATTTTGTAATGTAATTGAGACTTGAGTGCTTCACCTATTCCCTCTCCTCGCCCTTTTCCCTGTACTTAAGTTACAATTATTCAAAAAATTTTGGACTTTCAGAACATACATGGACAAAAATGTTTTAAAAAATAAACATGTGCAAATATAAAATCTGCGGCTGGCTTCAGTGAAGTACCGCTAGGAGGTCAATGGACATCTTTAGATTAGGTATTTTAAGATCAATATTGAGGTTTTCAGTGAATTGCAATTAAAAATAACGATTTGCATACGTGTTTATCACTAAATATAAGAAACACAAAACAACAACACATAATTGAAACTAAAACAAATGGCATACACATACATAGAAGTGAAGTAAATGTACAAAGATAGACAACATATAATTTTGACAATGGATATTTGTAATTTAATGCATTGATCTTGTTCAAAGTGGTGTTCATGTTTATGTATAAGTGTGTATACAGTTTAGCTTGTTACCATCCTGAGAAGAAGGAGCGTTTCCTGTACACAAGGGCAAAGTTGGATTTGGGGTTCAGAGGCCAAAGGTGAGAGCGAGCGTACAGTGAAAGAATGCGTTTCACGTGAATGTGTCTCTTCTCTATTGTGTTTTCAGTCGATGGGTCATGTCAGAAAAGGAGGGGTCTCAGGGGACAAACTCTGTCATCCTGAGGTGGTCCATAAATCTCAAAAGGGAGGATTGTGTGTGCACTTAAGAGAGGACATGTGTGCTGTGGTCTTGCAGGAAAATGGATTTGACAAAGTGTTTGTTTCATGTTTACCTTTGTGAAGTCCACGCTGAAGCCGGCCTGGCAAAAACCCTGTCCCTCTGGATCTGGGTCACCTGAAAAAAAAAAAAAACACACACACACACACACAAAATCTGAGTTTAAGTTGAGTAAGTGCAACTAAAGTCTCATGTATTAATATTATTATCTATATTTTACTTAAATAAAACCTCATCTCAATTATTTCTGCCTGGCTAGATTCAAAGATATACCACATGATTTTACAAAGATGTGTGGGTCAAATCTTCTCTCCCCAATTTCCAATGGCCGTGAAGCAAAGCACTAAACTCTTATTTATCTGAGGTAAAATAAGTTATAATCACGTCAATGCCTTATCTGCCACGTGGTATTAAAGGTTTTTAATGATTTTGTACTTTTTGAGTGTCTCAGCTTTTTCAACGTTGTATTTGAGACTGGTCCCTACATTGAAGAGCACCAAAAGGACAACTTTGCACAATCGCTGCACATCCAAGTAGCACTCCTGCCCCCTAAAGTTTTAAAATGAGTTATATTTGTTTGAGTGATAAGAGAATATTCAACAGAGGTTACAAAGTGGTGGCTTTGGCTGGACCTTCCCAAATATGGACGACAGTTTGATGCTCTTTAAGGTCTTTTCCAGATCCACCTGCTTTTGAACGTAAGGTAGAAGACTGGCCAGGCCGGGGATTATTAATAACTAGGTATGTTTTCTACACATATAAACCACATTATCTTTAACAGTGTATTTCCAGCAGCTGTTGTGATGGATTAGCTGTGATATAACCAGAAAAATGTCAGCCTCTGTTTGGGGCAAGTGTCAAGTGTGCAGGGATAAACAGTGCCAAAGCTGATGACTGATGCCACTGCTGCCTCCATAACTGTCCAATCACAGTCAAGAGTCATTCACCAATCAGGACTGAGATGTTAAATATTTGCAACATGTGATTTCCAGTCAAAGTACCATAAACGTGTAATGAAAAGCAGTTAAAAAGCAAGATTAAAACGTTCCTAATGAGCTCTGAAACTAAAAGTGTGTTTCATATTAACTTTAATATCCCAATTGTCTTTGACACCTAACAAAACAAGCTTTACACCAAATGTGCTTAGGTGTGTTTCTGTTTAAATGACTTCATCTGACTGTACAGCTCTTTGCAAACACTGGCTGGTCTCTGGTGTTGTCTGAGAGCCAGCCCGAGGTGAGGCTTAATGATGCGCGTGACTCGATATATGCATACATAAACACAGTTAGGAGCTACAGCGTGTATTCTCTGTAGGTTTAACCAAGATTTTCACAGCAAATGACCATACATGTGGTAAGTGCTGTGTTAAGATCTGTGGAAAGGTACATTGCCCTTGAGTAGACCTGTCACAATAATTTAAATATGGACTAATTGTAAAAAATATTTAAGATCCACATTTGTGAGGGATCATCTTTACTGTGTAGCTACTATTTCCACAGTTTATTACAAGTGCTCTATGAAACTTTTCCAGTGAAGGGTCAGTTATTTCTTTGCCTAGAATGTTCCTTAAACTCCCTGTGTGCCACCAACACCGCTAATTACAAGTCAGATCTGTGGAGAGGCAAGCCCAATCATGGAATACATGCTTTTGAGTATTTCTAGCATTAAAACAAAACACATATAAATCAAACAAACACAATACTCAGGGTTCCCACAGTCATGGAAATCCTGGGCAAGTCATGGAAATTGAAAATGTCATTTTCTGGGTCTGGAAAAGTCATGAAATTTTGTAAATTCAATGAAAATTTTGGAAAAGTCATGGAATTTTAATATCTCTGTCACGCAACTACAGCGTTCTGTTAAGTTCTCATTAGGCTATTATGATTATTTCCGAATGAATGCATGTTCTGTTTAAAAGAGACGACAATAAATGCACTGACAGTATTTTAAATGTTAAAAAAGTATAATACAAAACCATAAGGTGAGTGGAAAGTGTTAACATTTCATATTTAGCCCTAAAAGTATGATCAATTCTACATATGTAGGTGCCGTAAAGTCATAAAAAGTCATGAAAAAGTCATGGAAACGTTTTTAAATTTTGTCAGTGAAAAAGAGTGGGAACCCTATACTGTGGAACATACAAACAAAGCAGCAACATCTCCATGGAGACAAGTAGGTGGTGGGCCCATCACCAGAAAAGTCGCATAGTGTGTCTTTATCATGCTGTATGCAGTGTCATAAAATTGTGAAATTATGGGCATAATAATATTACTTAAAGGCCAAAGGTGTTATAATGTTGTTACCTCATCAAAAGCAAATCTGGAGTTGTTTTTTGCTTCATTCACACATGCTTCAGTAATCCTTTATTATTTGTCTGTCTACATCTCCAGAGATCAAAAAGCTTTGTTCCACCTTGTGATGTCATGAAGAAGCAGTTTTCAAGTTAACAGCTACCTTTTAGCTTTTGTTCAGTAGAGATTGTCGATTACAGGGCTGAAATCATCCAAATGATTCTAGTGAAGATGTGTGCGGAGTTTAAGAACACAGCGGAGTGTTTTCTGTTTAAGAGAAGATCTAAATATGCAGCGTTTGTGTTAAACGTGAATGAAAACAAAACATAACTCCAGATACGTTTGTGACGAGGAAACAGCGTTATAACATGGATCATAAAATAGCGTAATATGGGCCCTTTAATCCAACAACAACAGTTTTAACTTTATACTGTAGCTCACAGTGTTATTATGTCAGGCAGTCCATACCCCTGAGAACAATCCAGTTTACAACTCAATTACTCTTGTCTTGATTAGTCCGCACTGACATAAACACTTTTATAATGTCTGGAGTGAGTGTATTTGGGCAGTAGGGGATTTTTGGCTCAAAGTAGACCATAGTTTAAACTATAATTCCCTGTCTTTTGAAGTGCCGTTTATGATGTGCAAGTTGATAACACACATTTTCCCTTATCTCACTTTTGGAGGAATCCCTGTATCAGCGGCAGGGGTGAGAGGGGTCGAGGAAAGAGAGAGAGAAAGATAAAAATCAGAGAGAGAAAAAAAGGGGTCCTCTTTAGAGAACTGATGACAACATGAAGAGGACCATAGAGGGGAAGAGATAAAGTGTCAGACTGACAAATTATCCCACAGCTGCCATAGCAACGCATGACACCGGGCAGCGAAATACAACGTCAACGCCAACTAAAATAAAATACTCTAACAGTTTATGATATAAGCTTATAAAATCAATTCCCCTGTAAACAGTATGGAGGGAAGGTAAACTATTTAGTCGACTCTTTCAAACTCCAAACTAGTGCTTTTACATAAATATTTACTGAATGGTATGTGTAGAAATATAGTTGGAGACAGTTATAGAGGTTGTAACAGTACTGAAAATAATGCAGTTTTTAAATGCACCCTCAACTTTTTTCATTAATCACAGTTTAGAGTTTCTATAACAGACTCGTTGTTGATAAAGGTTGTAAATGTATGTCAAATATACAAGACTGTAAATGAAAACATCCTTTGCAAATGAGTTAATTTGGTAACAAGTGGACTATATTGGAGTCACAAGAACATAACAAGAAGAGACGGGATGTGCATGAGGCTGTAATTAAACAAGAAAGTATAAGAGATAATGAATAATGTAGATTACTTTCAGAAAATGTGTTAAGAATAATGATTTGTGTTCACAGTATTTTCTGATCGACATTATAATGTTGTACCTGGAATTGAGTTTTATTTAATTTCATTCCCACATGTTTAACAAATCCTGCATATTTAGTTTTTCTCTCTCTCCATCTGTTCTACCTTGTCATGTCAATACAGAAAGTGCTCCACTGAGTTTTTAAACTCCATACACCTTCACTTGAATCATTTGGATGATTTCAGCCATGGAATTGCTCATCTCTACTGAAAGGTACTGCAGCTGTTAACTCAAAACCTACCACTTCATTACATAACAAGGTGGAACGGAGCATTTTGAGCTTTAGAGATGTAGGGCCTGTTTACACGAGAATGCCTGCGGGTAAAAACAACAGAATATTTAATCACAAATGCCTTTCGTTTAGACAGTGATGGTGTTTTTGGGGCTTAAAAACGCAAAAGGCTGAAACCACCCTCCAGAGTGGAAGGGTTGAGTACACTCCGCCGTAGCATTTCTGTCTACACTGCCCAAGATGCAAAACTCTGACCACATCTGCTCACGTCGCATACATGTTTGCGTCACATACATACAGTACACAGAAACAAACATGTTGCATCATTTCCATGCATCAGACCTTCAAGCTGCTATGGCAGCTCTATTAAACTTACAGGAGGCATCGCAACAAATGTACAGAATATGCAGAGATACTATTAGTGAACAGAGAAGGATCTGCAGTCACCTCTATCAAATTCTGGATGCACCAGTTCATCGCAGGCGAGTCAGACGGCTATGAACGAGACCTAAGAGAACCAGTCGATGGTGGGACAACTTTGTGGAAGGAATAGCTGATGAAAATGCGTGGTGTGAAAACTTCCTTATGTCCAAAGATGCCCTTGTTGCTTTAAGTATAAACACACCCAATCGAATTCCACATACTTTCGCGTCACCGTATGCATGTAGATTTCCTCCCGAAAACGCTCGTCTAAATGAGAAATAAAAAGTGAAGACACAATGCCACTTTTGTGTCTTCTGTTCAGACAGTCGTCATATAAATGCAGTCATAGACAGCGTAATAATAAAGGATTACTCAAACATGTGTGAATGAAACAAAACACAATTGCAGGTATGTTTTTGAGGGGGTAACAGCATTTTAAGATGTCGTAAAGCTGTTATGACCTTTAAAGATGAAATATAGAATCAAAGAATGAACAAATCTATGAGTCATTACTGATTCTAAGTACATATGACTTTTATTATTACTATATACTTTGTTTGAATAGGATTTGGGGGCTTAGGTAGGTGTATTGCATAATTCAGGCTGAGAGATGGTATTTGCAGCTGAGGATAGAGAGGAAAGGGGGCAGAGAATTTGAGACGAGGCAGACGTAGACTGACTGGTTCTGCAGGGGGAGTATTCTGCGTAGGCGCTGAAGTTCTGCACTGCCACATAACAGGTCCCCACCGGGTCCTGCTCCCCGCCCAGCTTCACCGTGCGCCAGTGGTACAGAGGGGCACACGCCTAGACACAGAAAACACACAAAACACACAATGTATTTAGTATAAATCCGTGTATCATTCGTTCATTCGTTTTTCAATATAAAACCAAAAATAAGAAAACGAAAAAACAACTGTTTTCTTCGTTATTTGTCTCCAAAACCAAAATGAAAAAATGGATAACGATTCGTTTTTTCAGTTTTCGATTTTGTGTTTAAATGAAGAATGGAAAAAACGGATAACGGCCGTTTCCCGTTTACGTGACTTCCGTGACTGCGATGCCGGACTTTTGCACCGGGTACGGACTGAACTAGGACTGATCCAGGTCCGAGACCAGAGCGGGACTGAGACCGGGACCAGACCGGGACCAGGGCGGACTCCGAGCTTTGACTCCGGGCCTCCACGGGGTCCGAGCCTCAGCTTCGAGCTCCGGCCCTGCCGTGGGCTCTGAGCCTCCGGTCTGGTCCCGGTCTGGTCCTGGTCTTGTCTCGGTCTCGGTCTCAGGGCCGCTCTGGTCCCGGTCTGGTCCCAGTCTCACCGCATACGGACTGAATCAGGACGGATCCAGGTCCAAGACCAGACCGAGACCAGAGCAGGACTGAGACCGGGACAGAGCGGCTCTCTGGTCCTCCGCGCTCAAGAACCGCGGCTGGTTACCGAGGTGGTGCAAAGCCATCCGACTGACGCATTCAGACCAATGAAAATGAATCGAACTAAGAGCTTTTGGTTCAAATGGACCAGGTCCGGGACCAGACCGGGACCAGACCGGGACCAGAGCGCTACTGAGACTGGGCCGTTCGAAAACTGAAAAAACGAATAGTTATCCGTTTTTTCATTTTGGTTTTGGAGACAAATAACGAAGAAAACAGTTGTTTTTTCGTTTTCTTATTTTTGGTTTTATATTGAAAAACGAATGAACGAATGATACACGGATTAGTATATCACTGTAGCAGAGAGTTAAACAGCCAGGCAGTAACTGGTCGTATGTTTAAAAGGATAAGAATCAAAATAATGTTTTTTTTATAGTTTTAATCTATAAAAACATACAAAGCTATTCATGGATTTCAAACTATGGCTATCAAAATATTATCTTTTCAGTGGGGAAAGGACCTCCTCACAAATACCTTCAAAATAGGAAGGAATTATTTGCCTGAAATTAACAGAAAATTCTACAGCAGACTAAAATAAAAAAGTAAACTACATCCAATCTATGCAAGATTAATACATTAACATTTTTTTTTTTTTCAGTTTTGGCAGATAAATGGAGGGTATGACTCATCTGTTATAATGCTGGTCCACAAAACATTCAAAAATGATTTTCAGCTTGAAGTTCAGTTAACGATTAGCGATGATTAAAATACGATTATGATATTTTAAGAGTGAACTTGTCACAATTATTCAGATTAATCGATGCAACACTGGATTCAGTGCTGTAGCTTTGCCTCTGTCATATTGTAATTGAGTGACAGGTGGATTCAGCAATCATGGAGTGAACTTTCAGAATAAGTTACCATTTGAAGACAACACAAAGGTACTTGAAAGGTAATATAATTTAAATAGTGACCTAGAATAACTGTAATGTGATATCCAAATCTACTCACCACTACTTTCTCTCTGTGCGTCCTGACCGAAGCCCCAAACCACTGATGAGACTTGAATTCCAGTGGCTCCCGAGTGCCGTTTACCTTTATCATTCGGTTATCTGCAGACACACAGAGCGGAAACGAGCACAATAAAACCAGACCAGAGCAAAAGACATTTCATAATAGAGCCTATAAAAGCTGATATTGACTGTGGCCTGGAGGAGAGACCGAGCAGTTTAGATGGAAAACAGTTGTCCCCGATAAGGCATAGCAAAACATCTTTAAAGAGGTCTGTGTGCAACAAACATCAAAACAACATATGCCCCCCAGAGACAGGCATTTGCTGGGGATACGAGTTTTGGAACTTTCTCATAAAATAGAACAACACTAAACCTAAAAGAGCCTGCAGCATTAAACCTTTCCAGCATCCAACGCACACATGAAGTTCATATCCACAAACACTCCACAATAAAGTGTCACGTTTGGCCTGGTTCAATGTGTCTTCACTTTGTTGGAGAGATTTTCCAGTGTCTTTAAATCCTAGACGGACGATGTTATTGCTACAGAGAGCGTTCACCAATAAACACTTAATTTGCACAAATCGACTCACTTCCTGTTGGACTTGTAGTAATAAACTTTTGCATTATGGAGTATGTATTCTGATTTCATTATTTAGGAGAGTGGGGGAAACTGGCCAAAGTGGTCAAAAGAAGGAGGCCGACTCAGAAAACATCCCATTTAAGACCAAATTTATAAGGTCACTGTGGTACAATATTATATCTATTATAAAAAAATGAACTATGTAAAAGACCCAATGTCAAAGTGCATGTTTCGGGGCGCTCTCCTCATAAATGCCTTAGTAGATCTATGCAAAAAATTTACACTACTGGTCAAATATTTTAGAACACCACGTTTACTGTTGACCAAAACATATTCTAAACTTTTGATTCATGAAAGTGTCCACCTTTGGCAGATATAACAGCTGAACACACTCATGGCTTGTTTTGTTTTTTTACAATAGAAATCAAATATTCTTCAGAAAGTTCTTCCCAAGTTTGTTGCAGAAGTTCCCATAAATGTGTGGCACTTGTAGGGTGCTTGGCTTTCACTCTTCTGTCTAGTTCATCCCAAACCAGCTCGATGGGGTTTTCGTCTGGAGACTGTGTTGGACACTCCGTGTTTTCAAGCTCACCATCTTGTTCTTTTTTCCTGAGGTAGTTTTGGCAGAGCTTGGACTTGTGTTTTGTTATCTTTTATCTTTTTTCTTAACCTCTGGCTGTTCAGTTCTTACCTTCGTACCATTTCAAGCTCTTCATTGGACTTGCACGACTTGAATTGCAATAAATGACTGGAAAAATCAGGTTGTTCTAAAACTTTTACACCGGTAATGTATATGCAAAATTTAATAACTGATTTGTATTTTTCAGATGGTTATTTTGTACGTAAAGCTATTTGTAGCCGGTCACAGCGTACTCTTAGTTAGGATAAAGATGTGTCGATAAATGTAGAGGGACACAAGTGAAAGGGAAACACTGCTCACTAAAAAGCACATAAAAGAATCAGAAAACAACAGATCAACACTGGTATGTATGTGTGCCTTTGAGCAACACACTCCACCTGTGTCACTCAAGGATCTGAATACACCAGTATAACACTATAAACCATTTATTGAAAGCAGCTAAGTCAGAATGTACAACACAAGCCTCAGATCTCTCTATGACCCATGTGAAATCTATCTGGCCCCTTTTTGGAGGTGTGACCGTTTATACCCCTCCCCCACCCCCAGCAGCTCAGAGTGGCGTGGCTTCTGCCTAACGTCACTGTGGCCGCGCACCCCTCAGGTACGCCAGCTCACATAATTGGACCCACGTGAAGCTGACGCATGCAGTGGAGGCACTACAGTAACAGTACGCACAGATGGTCACCAGTCCTGCACATTTTTACAACAATGAATACATCTACCTGTTTTAATGGCTCCGTGAAACTGTAGACAAAACCAGCGTGGCCACTATCATCAATCATCCAGCACCTCCCGCGCTTTCCATTCTCACATCTTTAGTGTTTAGTCCTTGGTCTACTAAAACTGCCAATATAGTATGAGCACTTTACATCAAGAGAGAAAGTAAAAAAGGAAAGAGAAACTGGTCAAAGTTAGGAATAATTGGTGACACTACTTTGACCTTGATGCTCTGGATTCAATATTAAAGAAACTATTCCAGGAGAGGGTCTGGCACCTGTTGTCCCCATTGAGATAAGTCCCATCGTTTTTTATTAATTGTGTGTTTATAATGCCTTGAAAAATGTGCCTTCTTAATGTGATGCTTGTCTCCCTGCAGATCTGAACTACTTGTTCAAACAATCACATCTTCATGGACACAAACAGTTAGCCTGGGTTCATCAGCCGGTCTCACTTCACAGCATTAGGATTTGTTCGCTCGACGATAGGAGGGTACCATTTAATTTAACCAATTGCTGCTATTTGGTCATGATGTATGTAATGCACCGCTAACGGGGCTAACTGGTATATTAGGCTTTTCCCAAATCCCGTAGGAAGAAGGACCCCCCCCCCCCCCCTGATAAAATTCACCAAATATTCTCTTTGTTCTGGCTTTAAATCCTCGATTTTGGGAATCTTTGTCAACAGAGAATGTATGGCTCTTCGCTGATTGGCTGGTGCCCGAACTTGCACTTCCGGGGTTTTTGCAAACCGTCTAGTGTATTCTGATTCCTGACCTAGTCGCTGAAGAGAAATTAAATTGAGCGGAGGCACTAGGTGGCACCAGCCTGGCTAATAAAAGGTGGAAAACAGAAAAATAACAGCGCACCTTTAACTTTAAGCTAACTAACTTTGTATTTCAACACAGCGCAACAGAGCATCTGATGTAAAAAGAAAAGTAAATCAATATGTAAATCATCGTACACAAGGGGCAGATGATTTGTCGTTACGACTTTAAGAAACATCTCTGAAGAAGTTACATATAAAAACTAAACACCTTGACTTACATGTTTCAAATACTTACTGGCTACTGTTGCCACCAGAGTCTGCTACCATAGCAAATTCAACATCTGAAACCTGTTCCTACTATTCTACACATATCTGATTTATTGGCGTTTACTGACAATATGTCGCCAATATGTTTTCCTGGCAGACTACTAAGGTTCCCATCAGAGAGCGAAGACAGTTCTGTCAACTAACAACAAACAACAAACAACATGACAACATATAGTACCGAGAAAGTTTTAATCTAAAAAGCCTATAGAAAATGATAAAAATAGAAAGATGGAGAACAGAGAAAGAAAAAGAGACACAGATGCATTTTGCAGCATCTAATAAAAAGCAGACCTCACCCCTTTTTCATCTAAAGGGGACTAAATTCCCATGTGCATACAGTTACCCCCCTTCTGGTCTCACATTGTCTCCCTACTCTCTCTCTCTCTCTCCCTCTGTCTCTCTTTCTCTCTCCCCCTCTATCTCCCTCTCCCTCTATCTCATGCACACACTTACATGGAAAGGAGTGCGTGAGAGACACTGATGATAATAAATAGACAGGCGTAATCAACACAAAACTAAGCACCTTTTTATGAGATGAAGTTAAAGAGCCCCATATGTTTTATCTCAATCATTGTGTCTGCCAACTTTACATGATACTAGTATTAACATATATACTTGAACATACCAGACAGACATTTTGGGCATGATCCATCCTTGGAGTTTATAGACCAAAACCAAGCGTAAACCAATAAAATTTTATGGCTACTTTTCCAATAAAGCTCTCAAATCTGTTATATATTGCTAAACTATTATATCCAGGTGATAGAAGACCAAAGACTGGCCAAAATAAAAAGAAGCCAGCGATCACAAGAGACCAGAGTACCAATTGTGCCGGTCCCAAGCCTAAATATGGAGACAGATGCATGAGGAAGGGCATCTGGGGTACAAACCCCATGGCAACTGAATGCAGATCACTGTTCTTTCTTGCACACAGGCTGTATCAAAATTGGGACTGAACGGGGACTAAATCCGGAACTAAAACAGGACCAAAACAAGACTATAATACGACAGAATCAGGATCAAACCACAAAGTGCCCATAGAAACAGTAAAAAGTTAGCCCAAAATGGTTAATTAAAATGTTGTACTACTCACTTGCATTGTCAAAAGGTATCTGTCTGCAGCTGTCAGTCTGTCCAGGCCAAGGGCAGTAGTAGACAGCCCCTGCCTCCACGATCCCCGGCTGGGATGTGTTTGCCTTTGGAGCCCCCACCAGCACGCTTACCCTAATTGGGGGGAAAAAAAGACAAGAAAAAAGCATGCAGAAGTAGTATGCAATGCAAGCCGTACATTCTCATATACAATCCATCCGTAACATGTGCGCACATTGTGGCTAAGTCATTCAGATCGCTTTCCTTCTGTTTTAATAATGATTAGTTGTGTGCTGTGGTAATCTGAGTGGTCCATGCTTTCTTTGCCCCATGCCAGGATATGGTCCAAGCAGTGGAATAACTTAACAAAAAATGATGGAGACTTGTAAGCAGGCTACAACACAAATTCATGTGCGTATTCAAATGCCTTTTGAGTGGGAAGAAGTTTGAATGGGAGGCTAGAGTTGTAATAACATTAAGTTATAAGTAAGTACTCACGTGTTGCTGTCCGTAGTAGGTTGATAGAAGTCCACAGAATAACCAAAATAACTTCCTTCGGGTCCCTTATAAACGCTAGGATGCTGTGCGTAAAGGTTAAAACTCCACACTGCATTTGGCGCCGGAGAAAGCACCGCTATCAATCCGAGAATAAACATCCCAGCGGAGGAAATAAAGTCCCGCGTGCACTCCATCCCCAGCTTTCTGCAGACTATTCCCAATCAGAGAAGTAGTAGTGGATGAGAGCGTGCCCCCCTCCTCCGCGCAGGTGAGGTAGTTCTGTCCCGAGCCGTGCGTTTTACTGGTGCGCCTAACCCGAGCTCTCCCCTCAACCGCAGGCTACTTCTGACAGCCTCCTTGAACCGGTCGCAGCACCAGGTCTGTCCAGAGCCAGACTACACTACACAGCCTCGCCCCCGCCCTCTGTACAAAACTTTACCCCCCTCTCTCTCTCACACACACACACACACACACACAAGCAGGCACAAACCACATCTGAGCGCGCAATGAGCCTGGCGCGTCACGGCTCCTTTTAGGGCGCAGGCGACGGAGTTTCTGGAACTATTTTGGCAACAATCCCAAACATATTACATGAAAATAGAATAGGTTATCATTGTTAAGCAAGAATATGACGATCAATGCATTTATTTAGCACGTTTTATGCAATAATTTTAGTTTACGCACGGTTCGGCATCTTTTTAAAAAAAAATCCTAGTTACTATCAAATTAATAGTTAAGTTATTGACGCATAAGTTACAATATCTCTCTCTAAATCTTCGGGTGTAAGATTGGCGAGTTCCTTCCTCAATTATTAAACCACTGCCTCCTTCCCTCGTGAATAATTGCGTGTAATTGTGTCACTAATTATTATGTCGGCCGAGAAGGAAAAATATGTGAAGCCAGTAGCAGTTTGGCCTGGCTTTCCATTTCACTCGTCACCCAGCGAAACTTTTGACGCAACGCACGTCGTTTATGTTGAAAATAATCTCATACGTGATGAAGACGTGACAGCCGGGTCACGAGAGGCTACTAAATCCACATTTTTGAACGAGAGCCCGGCGAAACTGCAACTTTGCGTGCACGTTTCGGATTCCCCGATAGTGGATGATGAGTTTCCCTCGTTTTGAGACTGAACTGATCACGTGATATGTTCCAGGATTGCTCCACAGTGTATTCAATTGGTTGTACTCTGGTATTTTGGCAAATCTAACCAACCAAAAATTTATAAGATGGTGCTGTTAACTGCAAATAATAAGAATAAATGTGTTCACTGACAAAACAACTGCGTGTTAATAGTTCATGTGAAACAACTTGGACATACCATTATTTTTAAGACATTTTTGGACACCCAAGCCTTAAATCTGTCAAGCTCTCCATTCAAGCCACTGTAAATTAAAACAGAACGATTTATGTTTTTCATTTGTGGGGAATAAAAGCAGACTTATTTGAATTTTTGCCATTAGGGTTATGCTTTGTGTCAAAAGAATTGATAATAATACCTCATGAAACAGCCCTGACTTGCCAAAAGGAAAAATTTCCCCCCCTCTGTCCCTCACTCATCTTTCCATTCACAGAAGACTTTTTTTGAATGACGTCCCACTCTTTATTGCTTTTTGACCCGTCTCAATATAAAAAGTTCAAGTAAAACTGGTCTGTTCTTCTTCAATGGATTTTACCTAAATCCAAAGAACAGATACAGTCTATGATGAAAATCCACAATAGTCAAGGACAAAACCGAAGCTCAAACCAGGACCAAATCATGAGTCCAGGACCAGAGACAGTAAGTTGTTCAAAAATGTAAATGCTATAATACTCACATGCTTTGTCAAATCATATCTGTCTGCAGCTGTCAGTCTGTCCGGGCCAAGGGAGTAGACACCTTCTCTCTGGCTGCTGGGGTGTTTGCCTTAAAATCGTCAAGGAGACATGCTGGAGGAGGTTTGTAGATAAAACTTTTGTATATAGACAGTGCAGGAATCAAAAGGGAACATTCTTCTTCTTTTCCTTTATGTATTTGAGATAGGAAAATGCACATTAATAAAAAAAATATAGCACAAAGCAATGCAAACATACCAGAGTTAGCAGTGGCGTATAATGAAGAGGCCATGGTCAATACAGACTTTGCTCCTGAGCCCTTTCTGTAGCATGCATACACTGGAACAAAATGCAGTGGAAATACAGCAGTTATTATTAGAATGAACACTGCTGATTAAGTTCATAATGAAAGTGTGATTACATTGATGGCACAGATATACAGGGGTGGATCAAACGTCGCTGTGGGCCCCATAGTCTGTACTGGACTGTCTGACCTGCCTGATGTCACGCCCATGAGAGTTCGCTGATTTGAGCTAATCATTTTGGGACCTGGAGCTGATTTTTGCCGGAGTTCTATGTAAATGTGCCTAATAAAAAAGAAAGAGTATCAAGTTTGAGAATAGACAGCATGCTCCTGCCCTGTTGACTTTATAAACAACACTGGCCGTAGCTGCACTGAAGCTCTAAACGGCTGATCTTGTGTCGTATGTATAAAGTATGTTTAGATATTATGCATGTAATTGTTGCTTGTAATCATTTTTCTCACTGTCCTGAATCAGATACATTTCACACAGATATTGAGTTTCCTCCAAATACGCACATTAAGTCGCATACTGTTCAGGTTACGCGCTTCTAAGTCACTCCGTGTTTTCAGATCTGCAGATTTACAGCAGGTCTTTCCGCATTGATTAAAGCACACATCTCTGTAAGACACAACACAGTGCTGCTTTTACACACTGCAGCCTCCGTCCCTTTTACAAACTCATAATGAGACTGTATCGCGCACTGTTATGCCAGATTAGGCCCACATCCTTGATCCATTAGAGGAATCCATTAAACACACACTCCCCTGCCAATACTACAATAACTCCATAGTATGGATACCGACAGGCTAGGGCAGAGAAATCAGTGCTAAATATTTAAACAATGTGGAGTGCTTTTAAATCAGTCAGCCATGCAAAGTCCAGTCATTTTTAGGCTCAGTTGGATAAGTATTTGTCTGTGAACCAGAGGGTAGCCAGTCCGATCCCCGCCAGATCAGATACAGTCATTGATTCTAGCTGTATGTTTGTTTACTAATACACTGGAGTCATGGGTGAACACAGTCCAAACGTATCTCAGGGGACAAACAGTGAAAAGGAAAGTCAATTGGGCCAAAGCAAATGTACGAAACATAATACACTGCTGCTTTAACTGAATTAGTGCAACTTTTGTTAAAAAACTTACATCAGTACATCCACGCAGCAGATTAAAATTTGATATTTACGGTGCACCAGGTTTGTCAAAAGTATCAAAAATCTATACCAAAAATTCTAGTGAAAGTAAATAATAGGGATGTAACAATAACCGAAATATCATGATATCGTATCGTAAAAGTCTCATAATAATATCACAGGCTGTCACAATATATTGAATTACAAGCTCCTTTGTTTAAATGCATGGGTTATAGTAGCAACAGCTTATGAACATGGGAAACTACATATCCCATGATTCATTTCAGTGCAGACAACATGAAGAGATATGTTTTTTACTTGAATTCTTGGGATTATGATGAAAATAATTCACACCAAAATCTTGTCAAGGTATTTTAAAAGCAGAAATGTGTCCTATCTACAATTATATTAGCCTCTCCAAAATATCACAATAAATACCGTGAGATGCATATCATGACAATATCGTACCGAGAGTTGGATATCGTTACATCCTTAGTAAATACTCATTTGTGTAGGTGTCAGTACTAAAAAAACACATTCACTGGATAGAAATGAACCTTTCCTGAATAGTTTTAGGATGATATTGAACCCACGGACCACTACAGAACCTAACTGGACAATTGAGGGATTACTTGGACAAAAGGCCACATTGTAGTATTAAAATTACATTCTATGGTCTAAAGAAAGAGTGTTTTTAATTATCATCACGGGATCAAAAACTGTATCGAGTATCAAGTTGAATCTTCAATAAAATGGAAAATCGACTCCAACTCTTGTCACATTGTTACATGTTCTGTTGTGTTTAACATTCTATCTATTTGTATAGTTTTGAGTTACCCAGAGTAAATACATCTTCAGGATTTAGTATCTCTGTGATTTAGAGACGCTGGACCCTCACTGGTGATTTAGAATGGACTTGCCCCAGAAAGACCTTAGACATCCTGAAACCCAAGGTGTCGAAAGATGTAGCAAGGGCAGGGACCAGCTCAAAACGACCAACGAGGCACATCAGTCAAACCAAAAAGTATTTATTACAGAGCCTTCTCAGAGTGATAATAAATACATAACTTCGCAGCCAAATGGAAAGGTGCAAGTCCCACCACCCGGATGCTGGCTGAGGAACACTGTAGAATGTCCAGCGGAGTGCGTGTGGGCTGGTCCCGAACGCTGTAAACGCTTCCCTTTATTACGGTCCCAAGTGTGAAAGGCTTTGGTAAGTTTTCCCTTGAACAGTGCTGTAGCTAAATGAGTCTTGTGTATTATCTGATATCCATGGCATGCACTCCCATTTCATAATACCTTCCTGTCTATCACTTAGAGGTGTATTGTGTAACTTTTCTTTTCTCCATTGTTACTGCTTTAGCTGGAATATTCAACAGTATGACATTTATTTTTATTTAACCTTTATTTAACCATAAAAGTCTTATATCTATCTCCATGAAGACACCACCAGGACAAGTTACAGTCCTGATCTGTGGAGATGTCAGCCCTTTCACAGTGAGAATGCACGGTTTTCAAGGTATTTCTAGCCACACAACACCCGTCATTTATTAAAAGAAAGATAGGTACATTCAATGCCATACTGTGGAATATTCTTGGCAAAGCAAAGCAACAAAATATACATGGAACAGGTGGAGGCCCACCCACTACAAATGTTATACCTGCCAGATGTTTTGAAAATAGGTTTGGTTCACAATTTTGAATTATATGTTGTCTTATTTCTTTATCGGTAATTCTCATTTCTTAAAAGATATCTGCAAATGGTCAATCTGACAAATTTAATAGAATACTTCCCTTTTTTTACACAGATGTTTTGTGTCAGTTTTTGCTTCATGTGGTCCAATAATTACAGAGAATTTAGCCATAGACCATGTCCAGATGTCTGCATTTCGACATTTAAATAGAAAATGCCACTGCAGAATAATTATCTAGCTGCTCATTTTGACTTTATCGCTTCTTTAGAATGTTGAAAACAACATGAACACAACCTCTGAACAGTAAATATTGACATGTCTGGTCCGTTTGCATCCTTTGTGACAGCTGAAGTGACAGTGGAATGGCAAAGGTGAGATTTTCAGTGGAATGTGTGAGTGCGACAATGGTTCGTCCATGAAGGTCTCGTGTACAGTTGTGTCTTCATTAACATTTTGTGAGCTTCAGTCTTTGTCATGTGCTGGACCTTTGCAGTCACTGTGCCCAGAGTCAGTGCCAGTTCAGTTGAGGGAGGGGGATCGGTCGGTGGTCCACAGCAGCTCGATGTAGGGCCACTTGGTTTGTAGACAGCGCTTCACCGGAGTGTCGTCCGTCCGAACCATGGGGTCCTCGAACCCTAGCACCACAGCGGTCCCCTCCACGTACTCCACCTGAGCCGTCAGAGTATATAGCACAAGTGTGTTAATGCACAGTTAGTATGGTTAAACAAATACACAAACATCAGCACTTTCAGCAGGCTTTGACAGGCTTCAACTCTATTAATCTGTTTTCCGGCCCGTCCTGAGAGGGGGCCTGGAGGAGGGCATGGGCGGACGCTCACAAACACATACCAGCTATGTGCATGGTCTGCTTTTCCCATTACAAACTATGGGAATGGAAATGCCATCATGACCTTATAGGCACTCTGTATGTTTTCCACTTGACACCTGGAGGTGCTCAGAGCTGTAACAACTTATCCAGTGACTATTTTAAAATAATTAAACTATTTGAGACAAATTCCAGCTGGTAGCAACTTTTTTGAAGAGAGATTTCGCTAATCCGACAATACTCTAATGTATCTAATCTAAGCATCTGGGTTCGGCTAACAGGCCACCCATGCCTTTCTCAGGGTATTTTCTAAAATACTCCCAGAAGGAATATTATCTGACCTGCAAGACATCTAATGGCCTGCAAGAATATTTGTGTAATTGTACTATATAAATTAGCAAATAAATAACACAAATTTGTCTTAAAACAATGGTAAAAAAAAAACAATCACTTAAATTTTAGGCATCTCAAAGCAGAACTTGATATTCCTGAGTACGGGCCATGTGACATTTCTCCATCACACTGGGCTCTCCTAATGACCTGTATGGGGCCATTCATCACAGAGCCGCTGACACTGGCCCCTGAGCTGAAACGCTGCAGAAACAGAAGGCTAAGCCAGGCTTTTTGGATGGATGGACGAGCTATTAGGCTTGTAATAGCTACTGTTTATTCTGGAGGAGCATGTGTGCGCCTCTGCATGAGTGATGGCAGAAGCAGACTGGAAATATTGGGACGAAACACAGGGATAACCCAAAAGCCAACATTAGTTACAGTGAAAAACGTGAAAATCCCTGGTCCTTACCCTCTCGTTGTGGTTGGACTGTTTGAGCCCATTGTAGTGGTAGACGGGAAATGAGTCTGGGATTCCTGAATCCTGAAACAGAGTGAAAAACATGCATGTTGTTGAAAGGCTTTGGAACAGGTTTTTCTTACATAGATGGAGGTAAGACCAACACAGAAAGAACATGGAAACCTACAGGAGGTCTCTGCCCATGACCAACGCTTCAGGTTAAATCTTCTGTGAAATTGAAAAGTATGTGACAATGTTTGTGTGTGCACGGGCAATTTATCATCTACAGTATGATATCATTGTAGTTCTGAAGGAATGCAGTTAGATTATCACATTTATTAAGGCTGCAACAAACAGTTATTTTAGCAGTCAACTAGCCAGCAATTATTTTTAGAGATCGACTGATTTGGGCTTTTTCATGGCCGATGCAGATACTGATTGTTTAGACTCCAGAGAAACAAATAGGCAATAAGTTCTGCTGATATTTTTAGGGATATAGGGATGATTTAGCCTGATTCATCAGCTTTGATTTGTGGAAACCATCTGACCTCGCAGCATTAGGATTAGTTTGCTCGACGTAGGCAGGTACTTTTTTATTTAACCAATCGCTGCTATGGTTGTGACGTATGTAATGCGCCAAATCCAGTAGGAAGAAGAGCGATAGCTTCTTTCCCCTTGATAAACATTCTCTTTGTTCCAGCTTTAAATCCTCAATCTCGGGAATCAAAAAAACACAAAATGTATGGCTTCGTCTAGATCCATCTCGACCTCTTTGTTTACTGTTGTGCTGTACGCCAAAAGGCACCCAGAGAGGCGCTTGAGTTTGACGTCATGGCTTCTCAGCTCTTTGCTGATTGGCCAGTGCGGGGTCTACAACTTCTGGGGTTCTTGCAAACTGTCTAGTGTATTCCGATTCTTGACCTAGTCGCTGGAGAGAAATGCCAGCCTCACTAGGGACGATTTAGATTGGATTTAGATTGAATCAGATTTAGATTTTCCCCAAATTCTATAATTCAAATACAAACTTGCCCAAAACCATTTTTATCATAAACATATAAGAGAGCTGTGTGGTCACGTTTTGTGCAGTTATCTCTGTTAAAATAAAGTTTTGTGTGTACTCAGACCTGTACAGCAGGTCGGCCAAAGCAAAATATGGGCTATATAGTGACTGAAGGCTTCTATACAGAGAATGTTTACAAATAAAACACATTACTGAAAATCGCAAATTGATTATTCTTTATTGACATGTCCTGACAATGACACTGAGCTTAAACACTTCCTGTAGGTTTGGCTCCGAGGTGCTAATGCTAACAGTGTGATGTCTGAGAGCGTGGCCGTTCTATGTTTATGTGAAACCCAAGCCCTCGCCCCATCCCAGTGTGTGTCTGTGTGTGTGTGCTGTGTGTGTGTCCAGTCGGCTAATGGTAGTATAATTTCTTTGCAGCTCCAGGCTCGTTCCTCTGCATTGTCCCTAAAGCCCTGATCACTTTAACACAGATTCCCCCCATCTCTATCTCTCCCCTCTCGCTCGATGTCTCTCCCTGTCTGTCGCTCTCTCTCCCTCTCAATGTCTGTATTCCTCTCTCTCCTATAGCTGTATCTATCTCTCCCTCGCTCTCCTCCTTTGTGTGAGTTTGTATATCCCTTTCTGACTCTCTCTCTTCCCGTCTGTCGCTCTCTGGGCAGTTCATGTTTTGACCATTGTTTTTTGTAAATAATGCGTATGCAAATCCTTGAGTATTTTTGTAAATAATATATGTCTTCCTGTCATCTCTCTCTTTCAATACGTACCATCTCCCTCCATCTCCTTATATGCACTGCCTCATAAAAGGTGTCTTACAATTCTGTCTCTGATTCCCGATCATAAAAAAACAGCGATCTCACATTCGCAGATTTCACATGAGACACCACAGGAATGCACTTTGACATAAAACCCTTTGATTTACAAAAAGAGTGCTTCCCATAGACTCTGGAAACTGTTTTTAGTGCACGTTCAACTCCAAGCTTGTGTTATAATTGTGAAGAATGACAAAGCGGGTGTAATTTTAAACACATACCTGATCAGGGAAGAACTCCAGCAGAAATGGGCCCAGAAGAATTACACCCAAACTCTCTGGATCCAACTTCGTCTTCACCAAATTGACACTGAAAAGATACAGATGCATTTCTATAAAAAGTATGCAGACATGTCTTCTGTATTTTAAACATCACATAAAATGGGGTGGGTGTACACAAGCTTTTATGTAGCAGAACAGAGAACAAATCCTTAAAGCAATCCCACATACATTCTGGAGGTGGCACATCATTTGAATCATTCCATGAAAAAAAATTTAAATAAACATAATTATGTTCTGAATTCTATGGCCGCACATTGTGTCCCTCTCAACCACAGAGGCCTTTGAAAGATTAATCCCAACATAATACAACCAAATTATAAAAAGCAGGTTAGGTCTGGACAGTATACAAATAATTGTTTCGGATAATTATGTTTTCATTTATGAATTAGAAAATCACAATTACAGTTTTCTTTCCATAACAGGGTAACTTAAAAGGTTCTGGAAAATGAGGCTGAACGATTCAACCTTTGCATCATAAAAACTAATTTTGTTGGAAGAAAACCATATGGAGGAAACTGCCAGGAACGCTATGTTTGTTAAATCAGACACCTTGTTAGATAGGAACAATGTGAAGAAACTAGGGATGCAAGAATATCGATAACGAATATCGGCGCTGATCCAGAAAAATGATTGATTCCATGATATCGGTTCAGCACATATTGATCTGGATGTAACCTTAATTGAATGTAATAAGAACATTTACTGGCTGATGTAGGCCCAGGACTTTTCATAATGTTTGAACTTTAATTGATACAAAGCTGTGATAAACAACAGGTACATAACATAACTGGATTTTATAAATTAAAAATGCCATTTTCAAACACTACACTGGTATCTTTTAATATCGGATATCAGCAAATACTTAAAAGGAACTGAAAAAGCTGGACTGGCACAGCCCTAGAAACAAATGCCTATCCCGAACAGTTCATTCTCAGTCATGGTTCAACTTTAGGGTAAATAAATAAATGTATAAATAAGCAACAGCAGAATAATGTTTTGACCTTAGTTAGAGTTGGTAAAACTATCTTAAGACTACAATATCATCCGTCAGTCTGGAGCATTAAAGTGTGTGTGTGTGCATATCTTAAGAATACTGTGGTACAACTAAATATACCTCTGTCAGACATTCCTACGCGTTGGATCCGTTTCATTATTATTTCACTGATAAAAAATAGGCAGATCAGATTGTCCTTTTAAGGTGTTGTGCAGAGCTGCCTGGTTCATGCCAAGACTGAGAGGTGAAAGTGTGACCACCTTTCAGCTTATTCACTTTACCAGACCAAATCCAGAGCTTTTGTGGCATACACAGTAGAAAAGTGTGTAGCCTTAGTTAGAAATGAGTTATCTGAGGTTTGTCCATGCCGCAGGCCCAATATAACTGCATGTGACTGCATTAAATAATAGACTGGAAATGAGCAGGGTGTCTTTCTTTTATCTGGTTTAATCATATGGTGTTGGTCTGTAGTCAGTTGGAACAAAAATCATGTCTTGTACAGGCTATAGAAAAGATAATTAGGACAAGTTTTGGCAGATTTTTAGATGGGCTGGCGCCACCTACTGCCCCCGCTCAATTTCATTTCTCTCCAGCGACTAGGTCAGGAATCAGAATACACTAGACGGCTTGCAAGAACCCCAGAAGTTGTAGACCGTGCACTGGTCAATCAGTGAAGAGCTGTGAAGCCATGATGTCAAACTCAATCGCCTGTCTGAGTCCCTTTTGTGGTACAGTACAACAGTAAACAAAGCGGTCGAGATGGATGTAGACGAAGCCATACATTCTGTGTTGGCAACGATTTCCGAGATCGAGGATTTAAAGCCGGAAGAAAGAGAATGTTTGGTGAATTTTATCAAGGGGAAAGATGTTATTGCCCTTCTTCCTACAGGATTTGGCGCATTACATACGTCATGACCAAATAGCAGCGATTGGTTAAATAAAAAACTTACCCGCCTACTGTTGAGCGAACAAAGATGTCAAACTGAACTGATTTTATTAACATAGGTGGAAAATCTTCTATTTTAGAGTCCCACAATCAGTTCACAGTGCACATTCCAAACACACTCCAAACAAGAGCATTAAGGAGATAGAGGAGCTACACAGTTGGAGGTTTATACTCTATACTATATACTATTCCATACAGTGAATCAAGTTTTGCACTCTGACAGTTTTTCCCGACGCTGAAAGCGGTTAAGTTCATGTTGTGTGGCATTATATATGTTTGTGGTGGGCTTGTTCTTCTCTGTTGTGATGCATTGGCCATCTGGAGGTCTGCAGTCTGGTCTTATGCACTCTGAGGCTTCAACGTTCCTCCAATGGGAAAGTGCTCCTGTGTGAAGCGGCACTTTAAAGAGATTTCCGCCCTCTCCCGCTTTTTCTTCCTGCTGTTAATGATCTCGCCCTAAGCCCATGTTTCAGACTCGCTTTCTGGGTTCTTAGTTTCTTCCTGGGCTTTTATAGTGGTCTTACTTTATAGCAGCGTGGTAGTGAAATACGAGCAAGGGGCTGATGACCTGGCCTGGCCGTGACTTAGGAGCTAGAACTTGAAACTTGCTACAGGTGCCACACACACACAAACACATTCTAAAACATACAAATACACAAACATTTTAAGGGTTGGTGATATTAAAAAAAAAAAAAAAAATGTCCTGGTTGTGACAAATGTGATTGGATTGTTTAAAAAAAAAAAACTATAAGAAGACACAAGTTTTTGTAATATTTTTTGAAATCCCATGGCAAGTTTTTCTTTATTCTTAGCTCTTTTTTGCACATTTTATAAGGTGACAATGTAACTTTTCTCAGGATGGTCTGCCATGGTCTCATTTATCTCCATGGAGACAACTAGCTAACACCACCAGGCTGGATCTGTGGAGAGGAGACCCCATCCTTTTTTAAGAATGAATGTTTTCAAGGTATTTTTTGAGAATAGGTAAAAATACTTATTATTGAACAAATGCAAATAAAGAGCTTTAATGCCATGCCTTGGAACATTTCTAGGCAAAGCAATGACATCTCCATAGAGACAAGCAGGTGATGTATCTTTCATCAGAAAAAGGACATAGCGCATCTTTAGTATTAGAGTAAATATGTGATCATTCCATATTCAGTATTATCTTGACATATCGTAAAAACCCTAAAAACATACACAAAAACGTAAACTTACTACTCTGGCTCGGACACCAGGTCGAGGGCTTTCATCACATCCTCCAGGAGAGATTCAGGGATGAAACCATTATCTGGAAAAGACAGAGACAGAGCACAGACCATAAACCACAGCCTTCACCCACATCCACACAACATCTGGGGGATTTATTGTGTCTCCTGTCCTGGGAATCTGCTCATCTGGACATTACACTCACACATGCACCTTGTCCTGTCGTTTCTGACCTACATTCCTTTGGCATGATGATGGCTTTACCTGAACGAGAGGCACTTTAAACACCCAAATGTGTGGAGACCAAACAGAACCCATGTGTCTGTCGGAGCACATACTGTTTCACTTTCATTTGCACTTGTCTTTGTGTGGGCTATTGTCTAAATGCGCTCATGATGCACCAGGCTAATGTTACAGGGACCTCCAACATTTACAGGTGAAACTGAATTTTTCAGTTTATTCTGAATCACAATCAATCAGTTTCTTGAAAAATTGACATTAAAACATAACTGCAGAATACTCTGAAGTATACTTTTACATATCTAAATTTACAAAATGTAATACCTGAGTGTCTATTGATTTGATGGCACTGGCAAATTGTATTTTCCTTCAGCACCTTCTTTTACTGCAACATTAGATCTCTCTCGCTTACACCTGATGCCCTGTAGCAACCAGCCAATTACAGTGAAGGCAATATGGGTTCAAATGGGTTAAGTGTTTCGCCCCAGTGGGATTCACTAGGCCAAAGTTAGGACCCTCTAGTTAATTCTTTGTTTATCATCGTGTTCAAGCCTCCATTTTTGACAAATTACATCAGTCCGTGATGACAGCAGCTAATAAACAGTATTTTATTAACTGCAAATCCTGAAGGAAGAACCATAAGCATCGCATAGATTCACTGATCAATGCAGATTCACCCTGAGTTTGTGAGAGCTAGGAACTAGTTAGATAAGCTTAAATGCCTTCTACTTCATTTCACGGTTGAAATTTCAGATAAGGCAACTTTAATCTACTATACAAAGACTTTGGGAAAACCCTTATTTAACGAGCATGCGGTGCACGTACTCTGGTTTCACACTATCAAATATCCCACTTTAGAGCCTATCCATAGTTACAAGTGACAGTGTAGAGATCGGAATACAGCACAGACAAAACAGTGACAGTGAGCAGATATTAAAGACATGTGTGTAGATGGAGGAGAAAGAGAGGATCCACTTGTGAGTGTCTGGCGCCCTGAATCTATAACACCGTGAGTGGTGCTGAGTTCATGTGCAACTCCAAGAGATTTATGAGGCTTTTATACAACGCGGTGTGAGCTAGTGTACTCCACGGTGTGTCAATACATGCTCCGGGAATAAGCATACAATAAATACCAGACGCGTGTGAGGAGGAGGACCATATGGTTTAGAGCAGATTTGCAACATATTGACTAACAGATGACAAAAACTGAACAACAACGTACACATTTTTGCTCTGTGCATAAGGAAGTCTATAGATGTAATTGCTATTTTGGACGACAAAAATAACAGCTGGACATTTCTTGAACACATCATAATGTAAACAAATATGCATTCTTGTATTGGAGCCATAGAATGAATAATGCTGTTTGTGGGGACAAACTGTGTTCAAGTATCATCCAAGTCCAACAAACTCCTCATAAACTCTTGATGTTATGGTTCAAGTGCAGCTAATCTGGGTTAATTCAATCAATGTTCACTTCAGGACAAGCATGTGCCTCGCAAATGCAAAACCTAATAAGACTAAGAAGAGTCTGATAAATTAATTACAAAGAAAAAAGTTAGTTTTAAAGGACATTTATTTGTTTTAATAAAGTTCTAACCTAATCATAACTCACAATCAGATATATTGGGATATAATATAATGGGAAATGTAGTTTGAGCGAAGAGGTGGTTCATGGGAATCAGATTTTTCAATTTGGATGAGTTAAGTGGCTGGGATCTTACAGTGTAAATATAGAACCTGAAAGAAGGTTTTTTTTTAGAAACACTTTTTAATACAACAACAAAATGATAAAAGAATTAAATGTCTTCAAATCTTCCTTTGTGCACTTTGTATGTCTCCATAGAAATGTTACTGCTTCCTTTTGAATGTTCCACTGTATGGCATTCAATTTGATTATCTCCATGGAAACAAGAGACCAAGGCCAAGTCAGATCTGTGGAGAGTTGACCAGTGCCTGTTTTCCAAGGTATTATGAGCAACAAAAACAACCGTAATTCAATAAATACAAAATACATGCTATATTTCATCTCAATGAAGACAAGGAGTTAACGTATGCTCCTCCAGAAAAGTTACAGAGTACACCTTTAATGAATGCAGTGGTTTATTATAGCTGGAAATTATGTAATACTGACAGCAATGTAATTTTTTGTATGCACTGGTGCAACAAATCCTAGAGTCAGCTTAGGGGAGGAGCAATCACTGACTTTCATATCGATTTGGGAGATATTTAAACTATATGGAACTGCAGTATCAGCAGTCAAGCAGTGACCTACATTCTGCAACTACATAAACATCTTTGACCCTCACGGTGGACCCTCACTTTAGTTCTTCTGTTGTCACTGTGTCACATTTTGTGAACTTCCCCTTTACCTTTACCCCAGTCACCTTGAAGTGACAAGAACAAAACGGGGGAAAAAACAATGGAGAAAGAGAAGAAAAGAGAGGGACAGTTGATTCAGCTGTTTAAGGATCTGATCTCACCAAGCAAAACAACAACAGTCAAGATGAGAGAGGGCTGAAACAGAGCTTGGTTCCTCTTGTAGAGAATGAAAAGACCCATTTAAAAATTTGTGCTAGAGAAATATTTGGATTAATTATACCACATCTGTGTAGCATGTTTGGTATAGCCGCCATATTAACAGTCAAATAAACCATAATGGCCAATAAAAACGTGAATGAAATGAGTAATGATCACATGTTTGCCATACGGTAAATACAGTACACTTTTATTACCTTCAGGATCAAATGACTGGAAGACCCTCCTTGCTTGTTCAGAAGGTGACTCAGGACCCACCAGGGACATCTCCTGCAAACAAAGGACATTGTGTGTTTTTATCAGTTCATGGCTTTGTGCACATGCAACATGAGTGACCATAGCAATCACCGCAATCCTTAGTGTTATTAACTGATCTGCTGATAAAGTTGACAGTTTGTTTTTATTCAAAACACGCAATCAGGAAATCCAGTCTTGGTGTGACTCATGACGAGCTGTACGGTGTTTGCGGGGGAATTTTAGAAAGAGCAATGATGGCATATATACATAAATTATGGTGATGCCTTCTGATGCTGTTTGATTACACAGTGAAACAGGCCTGACTGGACTTATAGCCTGCTGTAGAGCCCAAGTCTTTGCTGTAAATGCAATGCGACAGGCAGGTTGACCAGAACTCCCACAAAGCTGTTTTCCTAAGTTTATTTAATCAGTCATCAGATTCTAATAAGAGTCTGGGCAAAGCTATTTAATCAAGCATAGCAAAAATGTAAGGCCAAAGCATTTGAATAGTGAAGAATGTAAATTAAAACAGAAGGAATATTATTAATGTATGGCAATAAATCCCATACGTACACCCATTAACTATTTCAATTGAAGCAACCTTCTCATAAAGTGGAGCAACTAAAACAGCTGGGGGAACACATTGTGACTTGACACATATGTAACAGGTAAAATACATCACATTTCTTTAAAATGAGCCTATGGAATTTGTCTGGTGACTTCCACTGAAGTGAGCACAATCCAAAACACTCATATTTTTAATTTATATAGTAATATTTTAAAATTCACAATGCACTTAACACATACAAATGTCAAAGCACTACACAAAAGATGAAAGAACACGGCACATTCTTTAAAAAGAATTCAAAAAATAAAAAAACAAAACAAATTTAACCAACTTCTGAGCTATGGGTTTTGAAAGGATTGCAATATAGCCTTCGTATTATGTTCAGAAAACATTTAACAATTTGTATGTTTATCAAATGAAATCGAGACATTACTAACAATTTGAGTTCAGAGCCTTGTCTGGCCACATGTGCAGCCAGTCAAAAGGTTCACACTGCCCCTCCATAAAAACGAGGGAGGGGAACCTGTATTTATGACAACCAAGTGCTGGACAAACACAGCCTGTTTTTGGAGAGCCAGTGAAGCCTGCTCATCTCCTTTAGCTGGCCTTTATTAAAGCTTGAGCCTGCAGATCCACATGGACTGCTTGGGTTTCATGCTTATTACTGTACTGGGGGCTAACTATGAGAAGAAGACAAGAGATGACTCCCAGCTGCTGCCTCTTCATATGCAAAGAAAAACAGAGAAGCGAAAGAACGCACTCGCACTCTGCATCACTGGATATGTTAACACTACAGCTCCATAAATTAGTGTGAAAATTTGTCTCTAGTTTGACAGGGCGAGGTTGCACTTATAGGGGTGGACAGGGGTCACTGTATTGTCTCAGGAGGAGTTAAGTGTTAAACGTGTCTCATAGGAGTCACAATGTTGACGAATGACACTGTAAATGAGATTTAACATAAGCTATGCACTTTGAAAAATGAGCTGTCTTCATTTCAAGCGAAGACAATGTGTTTCTCTTACACTGACGAATAGGTTAATTGATCTTGGGTTTCCAGATGAAGTCCGCGTATATGGGTTCAAATTCCTGAGGTGCACGTCGGCCACAACCCCGCGGTTTACAATGTGCAAAATGAGCTTGTTCTGTGTAAATCACCTGGTTCCAGGATGTCAACAAAGCGGCAGACTGGTAAGTGGTCCTCCTCAGACACACATGAACAAAACATATGATTAGCTCCAGCCCATACGTTCTAACACAGGCCTAATGAGCGCAGAGAGAAGAATAGTGAGTCATAGAAGATCCAGATTTTGACATAATGCCGGCGTACTGTTAGTGGGTGTGATGACAGGTCTGCCCCGCTGCCTTTCATCTGTGTTTTATTAGAGGCCCGAGGAAGATGCTGCGGAGTTGGAAAACATGTCGTGGGGCTGGGCGCTCCACAGGGGAGGTGTATGTGTCCGCTCTTTAACCTGAAGGGTTTTTGTAAGTTTGTGTCAAGAACAGAGAATGTCATACGCTGAATTTAAGTTTCTGTGCACTGACTTGCAAAGTGGTAAAAAAAAAAATCTCAAAAACAATTACTAGTTTAGGAACACTTAATAAAAAGTATTCAAAACAATATTCAGACATTATAGAGATAATTACAACTAGTTTCGTCTTCAGAGAGTTCACGCTTCACTGTGATTAGTTAAATCCGCCTGTCACTTATTCAGAGCATGACAGAGACTGACCAGTACGAGGCGTGGTTGGGTATCTGTTTTTCTGTTTAGTGCAGCTCTATGCTCAATGACACTAAATCAGAATCAATAAAATAACATATTGTGACAAGGATCATTTCACAACTTAAAATTTAGAGTTCACCTTTCACCGTGATTTGACTAAATTCATCACTAAATGACGATTGTACTTCTGCCATGTTTTCATTTCTTCAATTGTGAATTACAATCTCTGGAGTCCAAGTTTTGTGCACACATCATTGACCCCCCTCCCCACCCACTGCAACAACAAGGTAAAAACAACACACCAGGACACCCGCACTCCGGGAAATTAAACAAATACGCAAGCTTAATTTCAACCATTTTGAAAAACAATGAAGCATATCTTAGTTTAGGAGCCAACAATTTTAAGTGCTAAGTTTCAAAAAGTAAGCAGTTTTTGTGTTATGAAACTACACTTTTCTTACAACACAGAAACATATTGAGTGTCCCATGACTTTTTTCCACTCTCATCATTATTGTAGTAAAAGAACAACAATGTCCTTTTCCTGCTCCACAGATTTCCTCCCGGCTTCTTCCTTTGAACCTTTTCTAAATGCTTTCTTTATTTTTGGAGTACTTCCCTTGCTCCCTCCTTCGTCTTTATTGTCAATACTGGTTTCTCCATTCATTCTTTATCTTTTGGTCCAGGCCCTACATTAGTAAAGAAAAGCGACAGGACAGATAGACATGCTTTACTAGAGTTACCCTTTCTGATTCTTCCAAAGGACTTTTTGTTTGCGCTGAGAGCTTCTGAGTGGCCATAGAGTGCGTCTGTGGAGATCAGTTTTCTGAGAGACAAAGCAGAGGTCTTGGGTCTGTGTGTCCTGTCTTGTACCTACTGAGTAATGACATCCCTTGACCACAACAACACAACACTCAAAAGTTATTTATTTTAAAAAGGCCATTATACACTAGTCTGAAATAGTTTAAAAGTCTGACAACTAGCCTTTCCTCAAAACGATGAGTCATGGAAGGACGAGGACAAGAACTGCACTTGGCAATGCAATGAAAGGTGGAGAAGTTTATAAGAAGCTAAAACAATAGTTAATACAGATGCACAATATAACCTTTCTAATGGAGGGTAAGTCGCCTCCTTGTCACCATGGAGATGTAACTCCTTTGCCTGGAATGTTCCACAGTCAATTATTACAGCTGTTTTTATTGCTCAAAAATATCTTGAAAAACATTCATTCCTGTTTTGAGTGTCTGCAGATCTGAACTCTTAGTTGGTCTGGTGGAGTTACGTGCATATAATCATGATGTTATTTTAGCTTAATGCCATACTATGTAACATTCCAAACAAAACATTAACATGCAGACAAGCAGGTGGTAGCCCTCCACCAAAAAAGTTACATAATAAACCTTGGAAAAATGGAAGTCATGGTCAAATTTAGAGATAGAGATTGACTAATTATGCTAGATTAATGAACAGTGTATGAAAGTCCAGTTCAGGCATATTGAAACTGAGAATACTGAATATAAAACGCAACATGATTAAAAGTAAAAGGTCATTTGAGTACAGAATATGGCCTTGAAGTCAATTTACATGAGTACCTTGGTATGCTTGCTTGCTTATTTGTTTTACCTAAAGTAGCCTACATCTTTTTATGATGACAGTGAACAATAGCTGAACTTGTAATAGGCTTTATCCATTATATATCTGATATGTTCCAGGGATGACTTACAACAAAGTAGTGATTGATGAGACTGTCACAGATCAGAAAGGCAGTGTCTCCACAGAAAGGGAGACATGACACCAGAGGATACTTGTACAGTACACTAATGGGGGAACAGCACACCGGGGACCACCACAACAATATAACACACACAGAAACATGGGCTGGTTTTCACAAGATTACAATGCTCTTTAGTCCTGCCTGTCAAAAGTTATTAATGACTTGAGGTACAATGCTTTGTAAATTGTGTGGGTAAGCGGCATCCACACTTTGATTGTGAGAACATTTTTATAACCTATTCTAGGCATTATTAAAGTTGTTCATGGTTACAGAGCAATTTACATCAAGTTGAGTTTTAGACTGTACTAAGTATGGTTAAATTAGCTCCTACTTGCATGAATGCCTCATTTAGTCCATTATTACATTTTGGGACTTATCTTGAATAGTTACACAGCAGAAATATATTATTAGCTCTGGCAAAAATAGGCGCTTTAATCTTGTAATCAAAAAGATCCAGATGGCATAAAGTACTTTTCCTGTGTTATCTTATCAGGCTCACTACAGTTATTTTATGCTTAACTGCTGCAACAGCACCCCAATCAAAAGGCACACTTTTTCATTTAAGTTTCTTCTTTATTTCCATGATTATTTGTATTATAGATTCTCACTGAATGTATCCAATCTATGAATACACAGACATGAACTTGATTAAGATAAAAAGAAATTATTTAAAAAAAGCCACCCTTTATTTTGAGCCTGGTTTGTACTTTTGGGCCTATCATACATACTGTCATGAAGAGTTAAACTTACCATATGGTCTAACTGTAATTCTAGGTCTTTATAATTAACACAGCTGGAGCCAAGCGTGCTTGAAAGTGTCTGACCTATAGCAGACACTGAAGGACATTTCTGAGTGTCCAGACAAGAGCGGGTGTCTTCATAGGCTGGGTGCGCCACAGGTGCTCCTCTCCGTAAATCTGACCCACACCACGACTACACAACAGCTCACACTACAGCAGACATTTGCACACAAAAACTCACACAAAGTTCCCCAGAGAGTTTGATAAGCTGCCTGCAAACCTCATCACTCAGCAAAGCTACAAGAGGAGGAGGCCCTATGATTCTTTTCCAGACTGACCACCACACTGCACTAATGCATCCTTCATTTTCTCTACCCCCTTTACACTCCCATGGGGGCCTATAAGCAGTGAATAGGGTAGCACTGGAAATATCTGACTTGGGCAAATTGGAAACCTGCTTCAAATGCAAGAAAATGAACCTCATGCACAACCTCAAAGTGGGTAATATTGATAAAAAAGAATATACATCTCATAAATATATTTTTGATTATCCAGATGACAATATTCAGATGATATTAAAACAACCATCAGACATGTGGTAAAATGTTTCTATAAATGTAAAATGACTGTAAAGCTATCCATTAAAGTGCAGAAATATCACATTATGTCCCTATTTCATTACAATTATTATTTTTTATTATTATTATTTTTAATTTTTTAATCAGCTTTTTGTATTTTTTTGGAAATATTTAATTTTTGCATATCACCCAAACAGCAACTGCGATATAATCTGTTTTTCGGTATATTACCCGCCTCTAGTTTGATCAAATGCATCTTTCATTCAACATCTGCCCTTTTCTCCGTTTTCTCACAAACTTAAAAATTCATTGCACACCAGCCTCCACACTCGAATACACACATTATCACAGCCGTGTGTTTGGGGGCAGTCAGAGAAAGTGGAATGGCCTTTGTGTGGGTAGATTAGATAAAAACACTAATACTATTACAGTGATGGTCTAAAAGCAGTGGCCACACACTGGTGGGGACTCATGGGAATAGAACACACAGCAGTCCCCAGACACATCAGAGGGCGGGATCAGGTTTGCTGCTTTTGTGGCTCGATATCACATCTAAAAGCTGTATAACCAGGTAATGTGTATTTTTGTGTTGGAGCATGGGAAATCTTTTTTCCCTTAGTGTGCTTCAAAATAGCTGCTCCTTTCAAGGACAAGAGGTGGCTGAGTGAAGCCTCTGAGCAGATGCCATTGTGTTATATACTCTGTTTCAAAGTGCTAAAGGCCATTAGTGCCTATAGTGTGAAGCCTGTGCATGGCTAAATGTGTGGATGTGTGTAACACAGACAGTTCCCACTCTGCTTCGGCACAAATGGAACCAGATGGGAACTACGGACTCACATTCCCTACAGGAAGTCATCCACCTGAAGACACACATACAAAGCTAATGCTAATCAGGATTAGGTTCCCTGTTCTGAGGAATGCACTTGTAAGAGTTAAACTATGTATCTGTGTATATGTGAACATGTCACCGTTGCCAGGGGAGGGGGGTCATCAATGCGCATGACGACGTTCATCAGAGGACCAACATATGATCCACGTGCCCCGCACACAGCTACATGTGTAACCGAGCTTTAATCAATGCCGTATTAAGGGCATTGCTTTATAATGAAGATGATTGCGGGGGATTTTTTGGCCTCTTCAGTGCCATTTCCACAACAGCAGGGAGAATCGATTTACTCTCACTATACCAGCTGAAGTAATGGATTAAATTACGGTAAACTTCTGCGATGATAAACAGGCTTGTTTGAATGCAAACTGGAGAGCAAGCACCAACTGACACAAGCACAGCCATCTGATGACTCATACTTCAAAGTGTCTCCTGGAGTAGAGTTGACCTCATGGTATGCTTTGCATTCTAGCTCAGGGTTGTCCCATATGTTTCTGTGTGCATAATTGCATTTGCATGTTGGTTTGCTGAATGAAGATATGGGTATTTTCCAAGTACCAAGACATCATTTGGTGACCAGAAAAATGTATTCAGTGACAATAATTCTACCCGTATACACCGAGGGTCACACTGATTTGACCCTGTTAAGTTGGTGCCGTATTTATTACACATATAACATAGCAAAACAAATTGCTGGCAGAAAAAGTCTGCAAACTTGATGTTACGTTATCAGATGTTTTGCCATGATTTCGTTGTTAGAGAATTAGCTTTACTTCCTGTGCTGTTTCTCATTCTTTTTCTGGAATTTGTTAGCCAACAGAAACAAATATAGAATTCATATGACCCAATTACTACAATGTATGGAAGTCTTTCTGAAGCTGTTTACATTACAACCAACATACATTTCAGTTTATAAAATTTCACAGATTAACAAACCAAAAAAATATATAAAGTGAATGATTTCTTTGAAATAGTGAACACTTCTAAAGGTTTCAGACTAACCATATATGACTACCTGACATGTGCACCCCTCCCCTTTTCTCCACACATTGATATCTGACCTGCTCTATATTAAATCTCTAAAGCACATTCCATATTTTGGTTTTCCTAACCTGCAGGGAAGTCTGGCTTATGTTCCACACAAGGTCCTAGTGTTTGAAATATACTTTTGGATGACTGAGCTACACTTACCTTGGTGAAGAACACTGAGAGGTGAGTTTCACTGCCAAGGATCCAAATAGGGTATTTTGGAGATTTGAGGAATGCCCCAACCTACAACAATGAATTAGGTTTAAAGTGACTGAATGTTCATGCACTAGCAAATCATGTAAAATATGTGTTTAATCATCCCATGTTTTATTATTTTATTTCCAAGATGCAAGTGATTGCAAATGCCAGAATATGTAGTGAGAATAAATATGAAGGTTGGAAATTTTATCCATTGTAAATCCCAGAACCAAACACATTTACACATGAGAACTCACTTACGTATGAGTTTAACTATTTTGAATGACTTTTTAATTTATAATAGCCATCCAGATTGTTATTCTTATAATTACACGCACATGAGCTGCTTAAAATACTTTAGTCTAACTTGAGTACAATTTTTGTTAACTCTCTTCACCTCTGCACATCAGCAACAAGGGACAACTCCAATTATGCCACTTTAAAACTAGATTTATCTGGTATGCATTGATAATACTTAGCTTTACCTTGCAGTAGCGAAGAGATTCCATGAGGGTTAAGAAACCAACCATTGCCTGCTTGTGTATTCCATGTAGTTCTGCAAAAGAGGAAAAGGACTTGAAGTAAGACGCACTGCACAATTATAGACAAATGGTATTGATTTGTATGACTAAGCAGCGTGTAGGATTTATAGTATCTGGTGAATATTACAGAGATTTAATGCCTCAGAAAGAAGATCTGTGAGATTTCTGATCTAATCTCTGTTTTGTACAACATTTGAGAGCAAGCGTAATGTGTAATGTAATTTTATTCTTACTCATGCCAGAACATTCCCTGTCTCCATCCCACACATTCGAAACGGCATGGCCAGTAACAAGAAGGTTAACCAGGCTTTGGCTACAAAAATAGAAATTGAGTACAACAAGTTTTACAATATTAGTAACTGATTTTCTAACAAACATCTCTGAATTAAATTGGTAAAGAATATTATATACCTGCCATGGCCATGCACTGGGTCTATTAGAGGCTCCAATGTGTCCTGGATTTCATTCCTTATATTCTCTATTCCCTGCACCACAAAATATGACAAGATTTAAACAGAATCAATGCAACATACAGTACAGTACATTTCCAGCACTTAACTAATTTTACCTTAGTGAAAATCACAGAATAAAGGAAAAGCAAGACCCCACAGCACCCCCTCCAGGTGTGGTAAAGAGACAGCACCTCCTCTCTAAGATCAGCTACTGACATGATAGATCGTTTACTGCAAAAACAGAACAGATAAGAATTCAAAACATTTTCTTAAGTACATGGAAGTAATTTGAGATCTATAAAATATTCTTCTGGTTGTTTCCATTGTTGTGAAACTGTCTTTATTTATTACCATGGTACATATTCACTGTGAGTCAGCAGTAGCTTTTTGCTGACAGATAGTATTCTGCGCAATGAAAGTTCAATACTGCTCTGGCAGACGCAGTTGCATTCATTTTGTTTGTGTGACACACAGTTGGAACGCTAAGACTTATATTTGTGTAAAGCAACCAGTGCAGAGTCAGCATCTACTTGATCGCAAATATATATTTATAATAGGTTTGTCATGGGCTGTCTGTTATAAGAAAAGGTAAATCATGACAATAATGATGAAACATCACACACAGGTAAAACTTACTGAAGCACACTGTGAAATCTTTCAAAGCCAAACTCTTCAACAGCCAAAGCAGCTTCAGGAAAAAAACAAAAAAACAAAACACATACAGTTTAGAATCGCTGACAGTAACAAACACATTGGGATTTGAATATGGCACATTTTAGACTCACAGGGCTGTTCTTGTGCTGGCTGGCTACTCTCTGGCTCTGGTACATCCTGTGAGTTTGGCTGGGTTTGTTCTTGTGTGTTTGTGTGCGTGCTGCTAGCATGTGGGCTCTGTCCCTTGGCCCACGTCACTAAGCAGTAGCCTGTGGAGGGACTGGAGCAAGCGGATTCCAAGATCTCTGTTAGTGTTGAACACAGCGCGGTTTTCTGTTCTTCCTCTAAAAAAAAAAAAAAAAAAAAAAAAAAAAAAAAAAGGTTTTATGAAAATCATGATTAATATTTTGGAAGCGTTTCAAATTATTTACCAGGCATCTGTCTCCAATTGGGACTTTCGCTGTTGAATAGAATGTTCTTTAGGAGGAATGCCTGTAACAAATACACATGCATTACTTACAAACAGTTTAAAGTTAAATAATATGTATATAAATCATATAATATCAAACCTGAACAGGTGCAATGACAGCACATGGACCTCCTTCAAACTGCTCCAGTGCTGTGGGCTCGTGCTCGCTGAAGACAAATCCTGTGGTGACAACATAAGAAACGCACATGGATATCTCAGAAGCTAACAATTAGTAATGTGTTAATAATGACAGCTATTAGCCACAGTTGTTGAATAATTCCAAACAATGTTCGGCCTACACATACCTTGGGTCCATCTCTGAAAGATGGATGCAGACACTACTCCATTGGAGGGCTTCCCCCAAACCAAATCCACCACTTCTTTATTCACCTCAGACATGGTCTTTCACCAGTGACAGGTCCACAGATGCTTCAGAGTGAACGCCACGAGCGGACAGCAGAGCTCCGATGAGACCTGCAGGGACTTTCAGGGGGTGACCGACCACTTCTCTGGGCAGACCGATCCTGCGGCATTGGCCACGAGCTTTCAGCGTGGGACGATTCAGTCTGATAGTTTGAGTTGGCGATAAACTGGCGACAGGGGTGGTCATCAATGTAGCCAGCAACTATAATGGAATGAAATATTAACATAGTTTAACAATTATAGCAAACGGAAATATACCTTCAAATAAAGTACTCTAAATATTAATGATAGGGCAGGGGTTAATTGAAACATTGTCCACATTTGTAGCTCATACAGCCTTGAATCATATGTTGCTCGATACGACCTCTACACAATAGATGGCTTAGCCTTTGTCTATGCGTTAATCCTATAAGGTGCGACTGAATCGTAATAAAAACGATTTAGGTTGTACAGTAGCTCCCCATGCCAGCACTTAGCTAGCTTTAGCATAACTAGCAGCTAATGATTCATTGCATTCTTTGATTCATTTACCTCTTATTCATCCGCCTCGGGAGATGCTAATATGCTCACACAAGCTATCTACAAGCTAGTTAGAAATTGGAACAAAAATAATTACCTGAAAGGAGCTTGGCTGTTCAAATCGCTTTTGATTTGATCGGTATTTTGGAGCAATTTCACTATCATCAACGTCTCTGTCATTCGTTTATTTACATCAGATTTACAAAAAACGGTGCGTACAACGTGACGTACTCGCTCATTGGTCAAAATCTAGAATGTTCTCGATACGTCACAGAGGTGGCGGTTTTTCCTGTCTTCTGATTGGCTGTTGTCTGTGTCCATCAAATAGCCCGCCCACAGAAAGAAGCGCTCGAGTACCATTCATGTATTTTACAAAAAAAAAAACCTCTCCAAAAAAATCACACATACGCCTATAAAATTGTAATTTTATTACAAAGCATATCTTTATTTCACAATAAAGAGCAGCCACACCGAACAAGGGTTTTTTTTCATTTAAAATCGTGCTGCCTAACAGTTATGTCCGCAAATGCTATCCGTAGCAGCCGCTATGCTTTTCCTCTCTGAGCATGCGCACTTGCGGCCCTGTGTTAGCACGCGTGTTGGTGTTTGGAACATGGATCTGGTTTGGAATTGTAATTACACATTGTAAACAGTGAAATATTGCATTTAAATAATTTCCATTCATCACTATGGGAGGGCAGGCAAAAGGCAAGAAGAAAAACAAACCTAAGAAGAAAGAGAACCGGCCTAACAGGGGTAATTCCTGCAATTTTCATTAAACGCACTGTTCATAAGTTATAACATACTGAGAGACTGAACCCAATGTTTGCATTTATTAGTTTACTGGTTGGGACAATTTGCTATTTCAAATGTGTGATGTTTTCTCGTCAACACAGATCCAGCAATAGTTGGATTGTCACCTCAAGAAAGGATGAAAGTAAGGATACATGTGAAAGCCAAGAAGAAGACAGCTGAGAAGTACTCTGTGCAACAACTTTTGGAAAAGGTAATACATACTTGTTGTTCCGGGCATAATGTTGAATGGTCACTCTATCCTAAATGATTGGGCTGATGTATTATGAATTCACAAGCCTACAGTATAATATACTTGGCTAGACTAACTCACCAGATTGGATCTTTCACTAATAATTGCATTTTCACTAAATTATCATTATCTGTCATGTAATAGAACTCCAAGCCCTTGTATTAAATACATTCTCAAACAAACATAATGTATGCTTGACCTCTTCAGACAGAGGAATACATGGACAGCTTTGACTTTGAGATGGCCTCACTATTTTGTCAACGAGCTCTGGACCTGGAAGCCACCAATCTTCAAGCTCTGGACATGCTCGGACATATCTATTCAGAAATGGGGGATACACTAAAAGCTAAGGAAGTATCCTTTTGCATGTCTGTTGGGTGTTATCAGCTATAGGTTTTAAATGTATGCTGCAATTAATTAATTAGACCATTAATCAACAGTTAATTTTAGTCCTATCAAGTCAAAGTTAAAAATATGTGGAAAATATGGTGATTGTTCAAATACTTTTCTACTTGATTTCTTGAGTTAGTTGTTGCAGACAGAATACTTTAATTATAGTATAAATTAACAGTCATATAAATTTCATCATCTGGACACAGAAAACCTTGACTAACATCCAGGTTTTTCAAAGAGCAGTGGAGCTGAGCCCCAACATTGGCCACAGGAAGTACATGTCTTTGGGACAGATACACACAGGACAAGAGGCTGTGGACTTCTATCTAAAAGGAATACAAGTTCTGCTTTCTGCACTGGAAAAGCAAGAAAAGACAACAGTGGGTTCATACGTGCATTTATATATCCACTCTCATGTATATTTCTTTTACATTATAATGTAACAACATAACATTGTCACTAGGGGGCAATGTTGAAATATATACTGAACTGAACCAAGTAAGGTTTAGCTTGTCTGAAGATAGTCTAGTTCTAAACTGCATTAGAATTAAGAAAAAAAGTTAATAAGTCATTCTATTTAACATGTTTTTATTGCTCTTTTGCTAGATAAACATTCAATGTAATACATTTTTTTATTGCTGGGGTGATTTAGGGGCCCCTTGGAGCTTCAGCCTTCCCAGAGGAGGACACAGATCTGCCAACGGAGAGAGACGTGAGCGTGGCGTACTGCTCCATCGCTGAAATTTACCTGACAGACCTTTGGTACTTTACTTTGACTCCTTGTTACCTCATGACATCTGTTGTAAATTGGCCCAGATTTTTTGAGAAAAATTTGCAAGTGCCATTTTAATGCTCTAGTAGGGAACATTTTTGTATGATATTACTATTCAGTATTAGAGAGTTGAATAATTTTATCTACAGATGCCTCCATGGTTGTGCATATTACACTTTTATAAGGTTATAGTGTCAGTGGCAGAGTTATGCAATAAGAGCAATCACATTAATTTTGTAGCTTTATATCACACATCAGAATTTGTTATTGTGTCAGGCCTAGTTGTAAGTTGCTTTTTGCATTCCAGTATGGAGGAGGGTGCAGCGGACAAATGTAAGGAGTTCATTGAGCGAGCTTTACACTATCACCATGACAACCCAGAGGCTCTGCAGCTCATGGCGAGTTACCTGTTCAGCGCTGACAGAAACCAGGTCAGGACATGCACTTCCTCCACATTAGAGCTGGATTCTGCTGACTTAATTATTCTGAGCAAATTGGATTGTATGCACTTTATTAACAGATGAGCCCTTACATTAACATGCACACACAGAGAGATTGCCCGAAAGGAAGTCAATTATTGGGTCAATCTTTAAGGTCATCCATGTGGCAAAGGAGACGTGCAGCTAGTTATGTTGTGAAGAACTGACTAATAATGGAAATATCTTTGCATTTTATTGGTTTTTGTATTTATTTTTTATATACCATTTTGCTTATTTCATCCCAGATGTTGTATTTCCATGTTTACAGCTAAAAACAAGTCTATATATAAATACACATTCTTTGCAGTGTGCTGACAAATGTTGCTCTAGGTTTATATTTTAATGAAGGAATGTGGTTTATAAGTCTGAATGTAGTCCTATATGGATACAGACTTGACTAATGTTACTTGCTGTAGCATATTTTTATCAGTGCTTTTCAAATGATACATATTATAAGTAATATGCATATGTATGAACAATGGAAAATATTGTGTGTGCACATAATACATCCACATACATAATACAGTGATTTGAAGATACACACAATCTGAGTCAATATTTGAGCCAATTTTTAATTTATTTTCCAATCCAATGCTCAGGTTAATCTTCACATCAGTTTATCAGATTTTGGAGAACCTCTCCTCCCCATTGTCCATTTATGATGCAGCATACTGGTAGGCAAAATCAGATCATTATCAGATTTCTGGAGTTACAAGACTATTAAAATAACATGTAAACAGCAAAATCATTGGATTTTTTTCCTGATCATTGTGTCTCTGGCTACCCACAGATTTTGTGGTTTGCATGTCATTTAAATGTTATAGGTCCAGAAATCAGATGATAATCAGTGTGCATATGAACAAAGCCAGTGTTTGGTGGTGGTTGGAGAGGCAGCAAAATTTGCCACATCTGTATCACGGACATTTGGGTGATTGGAATGACTTCGATGGAACTGTTTAGGGACACTTTTATTTTCTCCTTTGCATATAATAATGGTTTCTTTTCTAGTATTTCTTCCAGTAGTTTCACGACGATGTCAAAATCTTCCTTTAGGTAAGCCATCTCCTTTAAGAGACAGGCTATAGTTTCTTGAAGCTCAGCATTTGTCGCCCTGAGGTACATGCTCTTATTAGAAGTTCAATTCTTCTTACTTTGCAGTCTTTAGGATGCTTTAGATTTGAGATGGTATTTTCTCAAACAAGTTTGGTGTTTTCCAATTTCAGCCGTGCATTTTTGTCAGCATAATCAAGACTTATCAGTAATTGTGCCGCCTACTTGTCCTCCAGGTCTTCTATAAATGTGAACATTTGCCAAACTCTAAAGCTTCAATTTTCTCATTTTGGCTTGAGATTTTATTTTGAATATTGGTGTTTTCACATTTTAGTTGATAAATCTCATAAATGTGATCTTGATTTGGCTTTTCTTGAGACACACAGTTCTTTATACCGTATCATGAAAAGCTACAGTTTGTCTTTCAAAGTTGGACACATTTTTCTCGAAATCCTGATTTGCCAATTGTTGTTGTTCTATTTCTCCAGGAATACTCTCTTGACAGACAATCCACACCAACTAAAACCTTGAAATTTTCATTTTTTGTTTCTGGCAAGTTAAGTGAAGATTTGGTATTGAGGCTCTGATTGGTGAATTTGAACAGCTCAGTTTTCTCTTTTTGCATCTGGAGTTTTCTTTCCAGATCCTGAATGGTCTTTTTCTGCTTTTCCACTTCGCTGATGTTCCTGTGGTTGCGTTTACAGTTTCTTCTGTCACCTGAAGATCAAGGACCACCATCTTCAGCTCTGAATTCCTCCTTTGAGATTCACACAATGCATCTTTAAGCTGAGCAATTTCTGCTTCGTATTTCTCTTTTGGGGTTTTTGATTCTTGGTTCAAAACACTTTTGACTTCCCTTGTGATTGGCAAGTACCATTTGGAGGTCCATGACATCACCTTGGGTCTCCTGACTGAGCTCTCCAAGCTCTTCGTTCTTCAATTTAAGGGGCTGTAACCCTTTTTCAGCATGCTTTGCTGAATATTCTGCAGCCCTTCTTTGATCTTAGATGTGGCCAGTGCATATTTAGTCAAATTGTGGGTCAGTTTTGGGAGCTCATTGGAATTGTCTTGGTGTTTTTGGTCTTGGGTACACACATTCATATCTTTCTTTGCTAAGTCATCATCAGAGAGCAAAAGTTCAGAATTATCCCAGTCCTCCAGATCTGTTTGACACAGGGATGGTGAGAAGGACCAGGGTTCTTGAAACTCTGATATGAAAATTACAGTGATGTCTTCCATTTGTTATCTTCTTTAAAGTTATATGAAGTTGGTGAAAAAAGTGTATAGGCTAAAATTAGTAGTATCTGTGGTCTTTCTCTGGAATGTTCCATGGTATAACATTAAACATATCCATCCAACATTTGATCATTACGGGTATTTCTATCGCTCAAAAATAGAATAATTCCTTCTGTGAATAGGGACGACTCCGCAGATCTGAATTGTAATGTAGGTTAGTGCTGTAACCTGCTTGTCTCCCTCGTGTAGGTGTAGGTTTAATCTGTGCTATGGATCATTCTAGATGGCAACATTTCCATGGACACAATGTTATGGAGTCCCCCTTTAAAGTGCATATGCAAGGTTTAATTTTTTTTCCCTAATTATTAATTGGTTTGGTGGGATAGTACCTGTGGTAAATATTTATCATAGTTTTACATTAGTCAAGTGGCAGTGAAGAAATTTGAGAAAAGCACAAGAATATACTAAAACATTATATCCAAAAAAGCAGGGAAATTTCAGTGCTGTGTATTGTACTTTTCTGGCAGTTCAAACTGTTGGTGTCTGTCATTTATTTTTATTAGTCTATTCATAAATATTATACAATTTAGACAAGTTTTGGTCTGTGCTAACAGACAAAACAAATCTTATATCACTATCTGTTAGAGATCAGATCGACAAACCCACCATTGTAGTCTAATTTTTTAAAGTCCTTTCAACTGACGGCTATCATGCCTTTACAGTTTAATAATGCCACCAATTTCTGAAGCTAATTTGAAAAATAATATTTAGAAAAAACACCTTTGGTAATTTATACTAACAGAAGACTTTTACCTTTTCTGCCAGATTTTGTTACATGGATAGACCCAGTAATTGCAGAGATATTAAACATAATCCAGGTCAACATATCTGCAAAATGACAGTTTTACTATGGATATTATACCATAGAATTTTTACTTGTCTTTCAGATTAACTTTAAGATATAGTTATTCTAGAAAGTTTTACCTTCTGACAAATCCAAATTCAGGGTTACACTTTATGATAGCTTGTAATACTGTATTGATCCACATAAAGAAAAAATGTAGAGTGTATTTGACACATCGTTCAATGCCACTTGTGCAATCTGTAAATAGCAGTGGGTTACCATCTTAAAAAAACACAGAAGACCATCATGGTGATAACATATAAGGCCATCTGTTAGATTACTGTGTAAAATTGAATAATATGACTTCCCTTGTTATGTTATGTTTGTGTAATTTTTCAAACATAAATTGGAAAGTGTAACTTGTAATATGTACTCTAGGGGGCAGCCTGACTCCAGTTTGGTGCATGTTCAGAAATACCTCAACATTTCAGTGCCTGGAGATTGTGCATGTTGGTTTGCAGCTGTCAAACGAAACTAAAAGGAAACGGGAGAGAAATGTGCAAATGTTTTATAAGCTGCATGCAATATATCTGCTTAAATATTTGTATTGGATTTTTTTTTTTTCAGGAAGGCAAAGAGTACTTGTTAAAAAGTGTGGCTGGATGGCTACCTTCTCAGAAAGCTGCATCAGGCTTAGAAGAGGATTTACAGGTATGCTATGTCTTTCTTTATTTCTCTCCCAGAGTTTGAAAATATATGCAGATAAATTGATTCTTCTAGTGTTGGATTCAGCAAATAAAACACCAGAATATACACAGAGAAGCAGGGCATTGTAAAATATGAGCAAATTAAAGAAGACATACAGTGCTTTTTCGTGGTTATTTAATATTAAACTATAACACAGGTAGAAAAGAAACAAGTCTATCCACTCCCTGTTCAAAACTGCAGTGCCAATAAACCCCAATGTTTCATAGTGGCATTTCTCCGTAACAGGCAGTTGGTTTGGGTTGGAACAGAGCATTTTAAGCTTTGGAGATATAAACAAACTAATAATAAAGGATTACTCAGACATGTGTGAATGAAACAAAACACAACTCCAGGTTTGTTCTAATTCTAATATATGCTAAAAGCTAACGAGAATCCATTTGTTTAAGGGACAATTTTGTTTTTCTTTAAGTACAAAGCAGTGGGCGAAGATAGGGAGTAGATGACATTTTGTGAATGGAGGACAATACAGGATTATTTAAACATTATTGAATCAGTCAAAATACATTACAGGAATGAGCTTATGATAGAATAGCATTAGAGCATTAAAACTCAATTAATAACTTAATAAAAGACTATTTTTACATAATATCTCCCCTTTACAGGTCCTATATTATGCAAAACATATGTGGAGTTGTGTTTTGTTTCATTCACACGTGTTTGAGTAACCCTTTATTACTAGTCTGCCTACATCTCCAAAGCTCAAAATGCTCTGCTCCCCCTTGTGATGTCATGTAGTAGTAGTTTTCAAGTTAACAGCTTTTACACTGTGTTCATTAGACCCTGGCATTTCCAGGGTTTAAATCATCCAAATAAGCCTAATGTCCTAGAGTTTTCTGTGTAAGAGTAAGTATCTTAAATATGCAAGATTTGTGTATTAAACATATGTGAATGTCACAAAACACTCTCTGGTTTGTGTTTGTGATGAGGAAAAGACATTATAACATCATAAAATAGTGTAATATGGGCCCTTTAAATTATTTGCATTTGACATCTAGGCACACAACAGTTCATTTAAAACCCCCAAAGAATATGGCAAAGTTTTTAAAGGACAAGGAAGCAGATCCTAACAGGAAGAATCTGACATAAATTGCTTTTTGTCAAGGTGAGGATGAGGTTTCAATGAATAAATGGTATTGGGATTACACAAAGATTTTGGATGGGTGATGATAGCACACAGAATTCCCACTGCTGCCGCTGGTATGACTCTTATCTTTCTGCGCAGCTTGATCTGAATCCAGGGCCCTGACACTTCCACTATGATTAACAGCCACATCGCCAGAGCACATTTTGTAGCTTGAAATTAGATGCTGTTATCACCAGACAAAGGAGGAACCCTGTTTGAGGATGTTTGTGTACACATTCAGGCTCCAATGTTGTTGTCCTCTCCCCGCAGAATATTGAGATCCCTCCCTATGAGTCTCGCATCACCACGGCCAAACTGCTCATCGAGGCGGAAGAATATGAGGTAAACATGCTCTGTGTGCGTTTAGTCCTTGTTGGGTCCACGTGACACTAAGGCATATAATGATAAAATCTAATCTACTTCCTATGACGATACACTATTTTCGTAATAGTGTTGCAACAGGATTCTCTGTATAATAGTGTCATATCATTAAAATTTCAAACTCGATTTTAATTTTGATACTAAGGAATAGAACACTGATTACGAAACCACTATGATAATATAAAAACACTCTTTATATGGAGAATAGAATGTCATTTTCAACATTAAATCATGGTACTTTCATTTATATGTAGCCTTATATCTGTATAATCCCTCTGTAATCCAGGTATGTCCCAGAGTGGTTCATGGGTGCACATACTAGTCTATGTGACCTTTATACTTCTTCAGTTACAGCTCAAGATCATTCATTCAGGAAAGGTTTATTTCTGTCCTGTGAATGTGACTTCTTTAGTATTAATACCTGCTCAAATGAGTATCTGGTTCGATACTAATTTTAGTATTGATTAATATCGGATTTTTTATACTTGACAATTTTACTATATAATGCAGTAGGGGTGTAACAGTATCCAAGTCTCACGATACAATATCATCACAGTATAAACCTCACGGTACGATATTTATTGAGATATTGGAGCTTCACAAAACTGTTAATATTCTACTTTTTCCTCTTAAAATTACTTAACAAGACTTAATCCAAAGAACTAAGATTTAAAAGTGCTCAGAACTGTTATTTCTTCTTGTAGTCTATGCTGAAATGGAGCAAAGGATCATGGTCTATGTAGTTCCCTCTGTCATTTTTGCTATTGCTGCACCATAACTCTTAATTTAAGCTAAGAGACTTGTAATTTGATATATTGTGATGGTTCACGATATTATTGTGAGAACTTTGATAATACGATATCACGATATTTTGGTTACTGTTACATTCCTCTAATGCAGCTCTGTGAACAAATACAGACACTTTTCTCTATCCTTTCCTTCCTTATTGGTCTGCCTTGATCATGCTCTGAGTGACAGGTGGATTGAACCAATAGCAGTGTAGTGTGAACTTTCAGCAGCAATGTAGTTTTACTTAACTCTTAAACACAATAAATAGTAACTGCATGAATTGTGATAGAATCAAAAATTGGGATCTGCCTCCAAAAAAATTGTGAGCCCAATTTTTTTCATATGACCGAGTTCATGTGTTGAGCTGAGGTGAGTGAACGTGAGAGTTCAGAGTTCAAAAATGGCTTTTAACTATCAAAATGTAGATATGTTGACCTGATTTATGATGAATAACTCTGTAATTACTAACAATCTAAAATTAAGTAAAAGCTTTCATGAAGGTCAGATTCTTTATAGTTTGAGTGACAGTCAACTACAGTTACTTGCGCTTGTAAGTTTTGTTTGATTATGTGTGGTTTAAAGACATTTTCAAATTAGCAAAAAAATAAAAAGCATTATAAGTCCAGACTTAAAACTAAAAGTGCTTAAATAATACAATTTACAGGAAGGAAATGTATGTATGTAACCACTTGATGTTATTTAGAGGGAAACTGTGTCTCCAATCTGTCTCTGTTTGTGTGTATCGAACACATTCATGAGGTCACACTTAATAGTCCGGTATTTTCTTCGTGGTAGGTCACCATGGCATTTGTATGTGTTTGTCCATGTCTCCTTCTTTTCGCCCTCTTTCTACAGAATAGCTCTGAAGGTGGAAAGGTGGCCCTGCCTGGTCTTTATACCCGCCACAATCCACTGTCAATAATTGAAGAGTGGTATTTACAAAGAGGCGAAGGGGTAACGCGGGCACACTGGGGACAGGAGGCGGGATGAGGAGACAAAATGGAATAAATAGGTGCAGGCAGGGAAAGATGGCCGTCCTATTCTATCTTCACCCGTCTTCGAAATCACACATCAATTTCTCACTATTAATGGTCTTGAATTTAGTGTCTCGCCATCTTCTGTTCGGCACTAAAACTCCTAACAGTCATTAATGCGCCAAGTCATTTTCTGCGATTACTGCTAGCCAACATCTGAGTGATTCATTTGTAGTCACTCTTGTCGAGCTCTTTATGGTTATTACGGACAGGAAATGAGAGCAGTGTCCCCTCTCTTGCCTCTCTGCAAACAGCTCAGTGGACATTGTGTTTTTGTGTATGCAGTGTGTGTATAGGCTGTCAGGTGTAGCAGTAAAATGACAACTTCCCCGGCTACACTTTCTGACACATCGTTTGTCTTCATCGCGCCGTTGGTGTCGTTAACCACACATATCCTAGGAGAGTTTTACATGTTGGATGGCTATATCGCCCTGGGAGCCTTAATGTAAGAAATGAATAGATGCATATAAAGTACTTTTATTTAATGGCACAGTAATGTGTTCTGTTCTAATGTGATTTTATTATGTCTATTAAAGGTGCATCATGTAACCTTTGTATTGGAGGGTCTGCCACCTGCTTGTCTCCCTTGAGGTACCATTACTTTGCCTGGTTCCACGGTTCGGCTTTAAAATGAACTTTTTTACATTACATTGACTTTTTTATCTCCATGGAGACAAGCAGCTGACGCCACCAGGACAAATTATAGGTCAGATCTGTCAAAAGATGTCAAAGTTTTTTTGAGCTGTAAAAAAATCTGAACTTGAAAAAAATGTTTTTTTACCATAATGTGGCATATTACAGGCAGAGCAATAACATTTTTATGAGGACAAACTGGTGGTGAGCCCCCCACCTGGAAAATGACACAGTGTGCCTTTAATTAATTATATTTCCCTCTTTAAGTATTCAGCTGTTTCTCTGTCAGCTGTGTCTTTTTTTGTTCCTCTTGGTACCTTTTATTTTAAAACCTTTTTTAACACAAAGCCAATTAACATCTGTTTTAACAATGGTGCTAATACCGGCTAGTTAAAAACTTAATTAGGAAGAACTTTTCCAGGGCATTTAAGAGGCAGTATTCAGGAAATGGTTGATTAATTAAATTATTTGATTAAAGCCACAGATTTCTCTTATATTTTTCCCTCCAAAATGGCTCTTAGATTTTGCAAGTTGATCTTAATTACAGGAATGGTTGCTTGTTTTCTTCAGTAAAAACAACTTTTTAATGTGTTTTAATTCTTTAATGATACCTGTGAGGAATGTTATGTTTTTTTTCTAATTACTAATATTGACTAAGGAGGAAATTCTTTTCAGGTGTTGGTGAAAGATGATATTTCTCAACCAAGGACAGGACATGCTTAGGCACTTCAGCCCTAACAGCTCAATAAAAGAAAAAGTTGTTTTAGTAGATCTTCATCATTCTGAGATGCAATAAAACATTTTATTCAATCAGAAAAGACCTATTCAATTCAAATTGTCAAAAGTAATGACTAATCGATAGTAACACTACTATCACTAGATACTCATTTGAGCAAGTATCAATACTAAGATCACATTGCAGAGAGAAAAAAAACCTTTCCTGAATAGCTTTAGAATGATCTTGAGCTGTTTCAGAACAAGTATAAGAGCGCATAGACTGAAGGATTACACAGATATAAGGCCACATGGTAAAATAAAAGGCTATGATTTAATGTAGGAAGCTTTTTTATTATCAATGTGGCTTTGAGCATCAAGTCCAGTCCTTAGTATTGCAGCTGAGTTTGAAATTGTCGTATCATGAAAACACTATACCAGAGTAATAATAAAAAACGAATTTTTCATACAGTGAAATGTAATTTTCATCACAAAATAATGCTTGTTTCTTTAATATTACCATGTGGTTCTATAGTAGATCTGATATAGCTCCAGACTATTATAAAATATTCAGGAAAGTTTTGCCTTATTTTTTTTTTTTTCGGTATACTTGTTCAAATGAGAATCTAGTTTCAATGTTAGTTTTAGAAGTGAGTAGTATTGTTTTCTTTTTTCTGACAACCTTGACTGAATGACTGCATCAGTGTGTTGGTGGAGCGCTGCGTACTTGGTTTTACTTGTAAAGCTATAGCTCGTGCTTTATTCTTTGTAATAATCTCATCAACACTGCTCAACAAATGTTTTGCTTCTTGGAAAATAACACAATTGTTTTTCCCCTCTTGTTTTGATTGTTCTAACGAGTAGCACTTGAGTATGTTCCAGACTTTGTGGTAGAAATTGACAAAGAACAGATAATTAAAACAGTCAGTGAAACAGAAATAGATAAGTGTTGCTTTTGCTGCACCCTTGATTTAATTATGCTTTGTTTCAGATTAACCAAGAATAAGAACAAACTAATCATACATAAGTAGTCTTGTTTGGAGAGATAGATGATGCTCGGTCTTATAATATTGTGCAGGGGAGTGGGGTACGATGAGAGACTTTTTTTCTTAGACAAAGTCACAGTTTTGATTGTATCACTATTCTTACACACAGTAGCTTTGCGTCGCTTTATGAGGTATTACAAGCTCCTTAGTGCTAACAAATCACAGCTAATGTTAAATCCACCTATCGCCCACTCAGAGCAGGTCCGAGAGTGGCCAATAGGGGGACTTGCATGGGAACATTTATGCTATAACAACAACTCCAAATTGGTCTGTCGTCACAGGGATTGCCTACTATATATATCAGGGGTTTCTAACTGTTTTCTTCCAATGAACTATTTGGCAGAGTAGGTCAATTTAAGGGTCACAAAAAATCTGGTATATGTAAGAGAGCCACGGCCCGCCTTACACAGGCTACAGTCAGATGCCTTTAGAGTTGAGCATCAAAATTATACAGTTGTAATAGGTATGTGAGAAATCCACTTTGAGTTATTCAGCATAATATGTATAATTCAGAAATCCCTTGGTGAGCTACTTGGAAAGGGGAAAGAGTTACTGGTAGCTCCTGAGCTACAGGTTGGACACATCTGATATGCTTTATATAAGACAAAATGTGCAAAAGCAATATAATTAATCTGTGTTGGGAAGTAACTGAATACATTAACCAATATTATGTATTCAAAATACACTGTATTCTGGTACAGTTACTCTTTCATTTGGTATTCTGAATACAACTACTTTCCCAAAACAAAGGAATACATTGTACAACTTGATCACACAATTTAGGCTTCAAACTAGACACCTTTATTGAGAAAAGCAGAAATCGCTGCTCTTGTGGTGAGTGCATATTTGATTTTTTCTTCTCCAGTGATGGGAAATGCATAACAAATGGTGAAATGAACATTATTTGTATTTTTATGTGTTCAGAAAACAGTACTGTGATTGGACAAAGTAATGGATAATGTTACAAAATAAATTGAATGCATTGTATTAAGTATAGACAATTAATTATATTTATTTATGTGTTTGTTTGTTTGAACAGGGACCATGCACATTAATGAACAGTGTCCGTATAAGCTACGAAGCTAATGCTCTACTGTAGCCCTTAGGCGTGATGTAGAGATGAGATACAGAAAACACAGTAGTGTCCAGAGCCTTTACCCTATTATTGCTAATTTGTTTTAGACTATTTATGTTTATGTTTATTTATTAAATATGGGACAGTGCACATTAATCAACATGTGTTAGAACAGCATGTAAATGTGCCAGAGATAGCCATGTGGACTAATTTTAATCCATAGTCCCATTGGCAGGTTGATGGCAAAACAAAAAACAGGACATAGGCACAATAACATTCAGTCCATCACACATGTCAAAAGACATTACGATCAGTAAATATTTACTGTAGTCATATTAGTAAAATTAGGGCATCCAAATCCAAATTCACTTTATTTATGTAGCACATTTTACAAACAAAGCAGTTTCCAAAGTGCTGCACAGAGATCAATAAAATTAAGACAACAAAAAGGTAAATTGCTAAAATTTGGCCATACCAGTCCAAAAACAATAAAACCAGTAAAATCAAGTACAAGCAAAAACCATAAAATCATAAAATAGCACTAAATAAGTAAAACATGCTAATAGCACACACAGTACACAGATTATAGACAATAGACACAAATCACAAACACACAACAAGACAGAGACATTTGTTATGTGACGTTAAAACACAGATTAGTTATGTTCACATGTCTGATTGTCCAGAAGCTGCTGTTTCACAGATCTACTAAAACTATTGATAGAGGTCATGTTTCTTATTTCTGTGGGAACCAGGAGTGCCGACTGTCCAAATGAAGTCTTTCTGAATGGGTTTTTACAGTCTCCTCTGCTCGATGCTCGAATGTTTGTATTTAAATTCAACTGTATGAACTCTTTTGATGGGGGTGGAGCAAGATCATGGAGGGTTTTATAGACCAGAATAATGTCTTAGCAAATACTTATGTTTTTCCAATTTAAATATTTATATTTGGTCAATATTTTACAGTGATGATATGAGTTTGATTTTTGATATGTTTTCAGAGTCTGCTTGTAGAGCCTTTCTATAGGCAGCAGTGTGGTCTTGTTTGCCTGACTCCAGCTTGTCAGACAGTAGTTTATATGATACCCAAATGGTGGCATTTAGATACAATTCTGAAGCCTCTGTAATTAAATTTTGTCTGTGTTTTTCTTTAGTGTTTAAAATTCACCAAATTAAATTAAATTACATTTAGTTTTAAACATTTTTGATATGCTTTTTAAATGATAATTGAGAGTCCATTGTGACCTAAATACTTCAGTACTCTTGCCCATCTATCATAGCTATTGAATCTCTCTCTGCAGACTTTGCGAAAAATGCACACTTAAGCCTTGTTTCCACAGGCCGAGTGTTTCCACTATCAATAAAAGGCATGAGCCGTAACAGAGAAATAACAGAATAAACTAATAATTAGGACCTTGTGTTGTTGCATAAAATTATGCCCTTTTGAGCCCATAAATATATTGTTGCAACTTAAACAATAAATCAAACTTATAGATATTGTGACAGATCCTTTGCTGTGATTTTACATTTTGAGCATCTGCAGAGTGTCATGATCAGTGTTTAAGCTGCTCAATGTTAGCCATAGTTGTAATGAGCATGCAAATAGTATATCAATATATCATTAGCTATGCGATACGGCCCGGCTCTACTGTAACCCTGACCTTCATCAGCTTGGGTTGACAGACAAGCGACCTCTCCTGACGCGTTAATATTTCTGCTATTTTTTCCACTGATGGACAGTTGATCTATGAGCTTGTGTCGCTCTGGTTTGCCTCCACTGCATTTTTCTGTCTCTAAATTCAGCTTAAAGCCTCCTCTCTGGTGCCGCTTGGATGTACGGTTGGAGCTGACACGTTGGATTTATTTACTTAAGTGCAGATGTCCTGGTTTGTGTATGCGAGCGTGTTCAGGCTTCTGTGTGTTACAGATACGGGCTGCCCTCCCTTGTACAGTGATTTGTCTTTCTCCTGTCTCCACTGTGCGCGCTGGCAAAATGATTCTGTTAAACAAAATTGCCTGAAGATTACGTGCACAGACACACAGCGGATGCATGCACAAACACACACGCACACACATGAACAATGGCGGTTATAAATGAGCTCCCCTCCAGAATGCAGTGTTTTGCTTAAACAGGTTAAAAAAGAGGACAGGCTGCAAAGTGTGGTATACATTATTGTTCATGGACTGCATTTGCATTGTTTACACAAATACTTTTTAACCCAGCTTTTCCTCCATACCACTTATTTTCTACACTTCCACATGAGAATATTAATCTTGTTGTTTAGAGCGTGAAGCGGCTTTAGAAATCTCTGCATCTTTAATCACTTGCCCCTGGGTTGACCAGTGTCGTTAGGAGAAAGTGCGGCTGCAGATGATATAATGCTTATCAGCGTTCACTTATCTTAGCTCCCAGAAATCTCTTGTTCTATTTCTGTAGCTCGGAAAGTGCCCGTTGTATCAATTGTTTAATATCCACACAGATCTTGGCTCTTATCTCTTCTATCGAGTGGCTTAGCTCGATTTACTGTGCGCGTCACACTGGGGTGATGCAGTGAAAGTCAAGTAGATAATACCCAGGCTAGACTTGAACCATTTATCAAAGGCTGATTTCAGGTGTTTTTGTTTGTGTATTTTAGTCGCTCACTCTTTCATTAGGAGTGTGCATCTGCAGTTTATAATTGGTTTGATCAGTCAGCTGACTCTGACTTTACAAACATTAATAAGATGCTCTCAATTAACCCGAGCTGCTCCAGTCCTTCCTGCACAGACTTCTGTGCTGCTAAAACCACACCTGCCTAATGAAAAGAGAAGAGGAGCTCAAAGAGCGCCAGGAAAAAACAGGAGGCTCTCCAACTAATAAGACTGCTTTAACAAGAGAAGAGGGGGGCTTGTTGTGCTCGCTGGCCTGTGCAGCCTTTGCTCTGGTGTTTAAGTACACTCACAGGCGTGTGCATGTCTTTTATTCTTGCCCTTCACCACGGGTGATTGGCTAACAGTCGCCTCCAACCTGAAGTTGACAAAAATCAATATATCATCACCTGAGGCCTGAGGCCTCACCAACGCACACACCACGACCACAGGATCCACACGCACACGCACCAAAACAAACACACAGCCACTTTAGTCCAGGGCTGTTTTCTGTAATAGAAACTTCCCACAGAAACTGACCCAGACAGTGACGCCAAAGCAAAGGTCACCAAACATTAAACTCCACTGAGACTCAAAGCTCCTCTGTGCTGCAGCTCTGAGGAAATCAGAGCGCTGTGAACGGGTCAGCCTGACATTTAGGTTTATCCTCTGCCTTTGGATGGCTGCTGATACTAAAGAATCTATTGAGTGTTAATGTAACTAAATGGATTAAAAGGGCTGTGGAGCAGAGCGGTGCAAGTGACTATTGACTCTGCGATAAGCACTGGCGAGTGTGTGTATTGACGCCTGTGTCTGGTGCCTTGTTGGTATTGATGGTGTTGTTGATTGGACAATGGCCCCATAGACTCTTATCAGGACTCTGAGCAGACACATCTGCTTATGTTAACAGTGAAATAAATGACAATTATAACATTAATTTATATTATTTTTTCAGACTGCTGTGGATGTCTTAGAAGGTCTTCTGGAGGAGGACGACGAAGTTGTCCAAGTAAGTAGCATTTCATTTTTGTTTAAAGAAGACACGCATTTACTATTTAGTATTAAACTATAACATAAGTAGTTATTTACATTTTGTTCACTGTAAACTGGCAATATTGATCTAAAAACATAGAAACGTAGAAACCATTGACTTCCTGTTCAAAACTGCAAAAATTTTTATTGTTGCAAGCAGCTAAACAAAATGCAGAGTGATAAGAGGTAGGTGAAAACAGGATGATTCTTACAACTCTATCCTTGAATGCTGGACAATCAAAATATAACTGAACACCTTTATAACACGGTTAGAAGCTCAAAAAAGTTTTATTTTCCTCATATGTCCCCTCTTTCTTGCAACTATTGTGTACTCTAGAGGATTGTTCCATCAGTTTGTGAATGTGAACTGAAGCCTCCCGTCCCGTTGCTGTTCACACGTACACTGAGTGATAACTTGATGCTTCTCAGAGGCTCTAAACTGTGGGGTTTTGTGTCTTTGTGTGAGTCTGTACTGGACGTGCGCAGAAGTGTTGTCATGATACTATCTATTTTAACGCATACAGTAAGCGGTCAATACCCAATTACCTGATCACTGATTTTGAAACTACAACGAAAAAAAAAAAGACTGAAGGTGCAATGGCTGTGTCCCTTTTATATCTCTCTTGTCTCATTTGCTATCACCAGTTACCATGCCATTTTTATACATATACAATACAATATAAATTCAATATAATATGGTTGCACAAAAAGATACCCAGATACTAGGGGTGTAACGATATCCAAGTCTCACGATATGATATCGTCACGGTATGAACCTCATGGTACGATATTTATTGAGATATCATAGGAAAGCTCATGATATGGTGGGGAGGCTCACGATTAGGAATGTAACAATATCGAAATTTCTCTGTACGATATTTTCACGATATACATCTCACGGTACGATTTATTGCGATATTTTGTGGAGGCTAACAAAACTGTTAATATGCTTCTTTTTCCCCTTAAAATTGACAAGACTTAATCCAAAGAACTAAGACTTAAAAGTGCTTAGAACTGTTATTTCTTCATGTAGTCTACACTGAATTGGAGCAAAGGATCATGGTCTATGTAGTTCCCTCTGTCTTTTTTTTTTTAGCTGTTGTGGCACCGTAACTCTTAATTTAAGCAGGGTAGCCGCGGGGTCTTAAAAGTCTTAAAAAGGTCTTAAATTTCAACTTCCTAAATTAAGGCCTTAAAAGTCTTAAATTATGTCCAAGTCTTATTTTTTTCACAATGATCTTAAATTTCATTAGCCTATTTTTTGTATACTCAACCGAGCTGCAAAAACAATAATGTGAAATCACGTAATGTGGCAGAAATTAGTAAAATCAGTACAGAGGAAGACATTGGATGGATCATGGGGAAGTGTAGGTTTAATCCACAGTGGCTCTTAGATTCTAGATATAGTAGTTGGTTGGTCATTATTAGAATTAGATCTGGTGTTTCTTGCCCGCATAATGGGTGTGATGTTGGTCTTAATTTTCATATAAGCGGTTTTAAAAAGGTCTTAAAAAAGTCTTAAATTTGGGGTAGTCAAACCTGGGGATACCCTGTTAAGCAAAGAAACTTGGTCCATGATATTATTGTGAGAACTTTGACAATATGATATCACAATATTTCAGTTACTGTTAACATCCCTACCAGATACAAATTGGTACTAAATCTAAAAAAAAATAAATTAAAAAATCATATTGATTGGCCAAACCCTTTTCTGTATGGTTTTAATGTTCTTGACTGGTAAGATGGTAATACTACATGGGCTGTAATAATGCAAAACCTGTTTTGCCCCAGTACTGCATCTCTTAGGATCAAAATGAGACCACTGTAAGCTGTGCCTAATTAGACACAGCTTACAGTGGTCTCATTTTTGACTGCTTTTATCCTCATAAGCCGAGGAAGTAAGGCTGGTTCGATGTTAGGGTGATAGTTATATGTTACCATCATTCTGACAGCAAAATTAGTTATTATCAGTATTTTTGATAGCTGTTTTACTATTTTTTATTTTTTTTCTGTGCAGTGAATGTCAGTGTCCCCACCCCACCTCCCTCGGGCTCAGTCCCTTCTCTCCCTTAGTCCCCGTTACCCCTCTCCCCTTCGGCCCACCCCCTCCTCACCCTCTCAGCTGACAGATTGAGAGCAGTCATCGGGGGGCTGAACTTTTAAACTAGCTCCAGAGACGCACAGCTGCGCCACTCCGTTCGAGCAGGCCTACAGCCAATCACATATGCATAAAGTCAGCAACTCCGGTGGTCAGGGCATATTTCGTTTATGCCGCATTAGTGTTGTCACAGTTCCAGAACAGGCTTTTTATACTTTTATTACTCTGTCTTTTTTAATTCTCTCCCTCTCTCTGTCCAAGTATATATTATTTTTTTTTTTATTTTAAGTTGAGGAAGATAAAAAAGTTCCTGCCTCTGCCTTCTGTCTTTTGCGTGTGAGCATCTCTTAAAGGAGCCTTCACATGCGGTGTTATCTCGGCACAAACAACTGCACTATTTTCCTGCAAATCTAGCTTCAAAGGTATTCACTTGATTCATGGCACTTTTGTTCCTGCTCGAGCTGCGCCATATGGGAAGTAAGATGTGAGTTCACTTTGAAATAACAGGAGTGGCTGTGATTTGATTGACAGACTGCTCTAGTCAGTTTTATTGTCTCCTCCTGTCTGGGGTTGTCCGAGGGCAGTGTTTGTCTGAAGTTCTTAATTAACCAATTCCCTCAGGTTTTAATTCTTGTTCCATATGCACTGAATCATACATGCAGCTACAAAACAGTTCTCGCCTTTGTTCTGAAGGCTTTCAAGTGACAACCTGTCAAAATTTGAATGTAATTGGCTTTATTTGAGTGTCAGAAATATCCTTAAATATACAATATACAAATATACTTCCCCCTCGCTCCTCCAGGAAATGTTGAAGTGATAGAAAGAGTATTGCGATGATGTGGAAACTCCATTTATCCGGGGCTGCTGTTGTTCTGATAAGTATAGCTGCAGGGGGTGGCCTCCCACTCGGCATGCTGAGCGCCAATCCAGTATTCAGTGTGGCATGCCTTGATGTGTTTGTTAGCTAAATGGTTGATTTGGCAGAGGTGCCGGCTCCGCTGCCTCTGCCCTCCATGAATAATGAATAAAGCTAATATTCCTATCTCCGTGCTGGAAGAACAGTGGGTGGGTGGGTGATCTCTGGCCCTAGATTACAGTCTCACACCTCCAAGTTCACTTATAGTTGGATTTTCTTTTTAGATGGAGAAGTAAGCTAACTAAACTTGCTGTATACAATTTGAGAAATATTTATCTTATGAATAACTTAACTTAACTAGGGATCCTCCATATCAGAGCTAATATCAGTACTGATGTTCATGATATTGTGGGTTTTATCTAGGCATCGGTATCGCTCTGATATAGAAAATAAAAAAAAGTGTATTGCCCAGTTTGTCCTGTATATGTGTGTATTGGGCTGTCTTCAAGGCTACTGAGTTCAAATGGAAACTGCAAAGCAATTAAGCTGAAAATGGTAGCAATATAGAATAGTAGAGCTGATTCTATTATTTCACAGAAAGTTCATTTGAATTTTGTAAATCACCCCACACTAGGAGGATTTACTGTAGAAATACTGAAAGGAAAGAACAAACAAGCTTATATTGTAGCATCAAGTGCCGTTTATTGTCTATTCAGCTGTTTTGTTATTCCAAGTGAAGTTTTGTTTGTGTCTGTTCTTCACATTTTATTACCAACTTACAGAAGAGGGATGACTAACTTTGTGAGCCTTTGAGGATGATAACAAGTCCCTTTGCTAAAGTGAGGCATTTTATTATTATCAGAAATGTTCAGTGCATTTTGAATTATACCATGGTCAGTGAAAATTATAACGACGTGCATTATTCTTGTATAACCTTCAAATAAAACTTGCTTCAAATAAAACAGAAATAACTAATGCCTTGAAAATCCATGGCCAGCCAAAAGGTTGTCACAATTCAAAATGAACTATTTTCATGGTAGGCTGTAAAGGGAGTTGTTTAACCCTCACTTCAAACAAGTGTAGTGACACAAAATCACATGTGATATGTGCACTGATAACATGGGCAAAAAGTGTTATAAATCCTGGCCTGGTTGATTTGACCTGTTAAAAAGTCTGATTTGAATTTGGATCATTTTCATCAGTGATAATCTAATTATCATGGTTAGTTTGACCACGATTTGTTCTGAAAATTACAGTTTTGCTTACTTTAGAAGAGGACTTCAGGAAGAGTAGCCATTGTCAAGGCAATGGCTATAATCAGATCCTATTAAACAAGACACCAGAGTTTGAACACATTTTTTTTTTTTTTTTTTTTTTTCAAACGTTTAATATTTTTATTCCTCCTTCTCCTACTTGGACGGTCTTGTACTTGATGACAGGCACCCACTGACTTACTACAAATGCCAGACATTTGGAGTTGTCATGTTAGAATCCGAGATGATGCACTTTTAACAATTTGACTCTTACAATCAATCCAATTACAGTCTATCCTGTCATGTACCAGGCATAAATCTTGTAGTTCAAGTGGATCTCCCTTTGGCTTCTTCTATTGGTGATGCACACTACCAACTAAAGGATTAAGTAAAAGGACTGCACAATGTATCAACATTATCCCTATTGCGATAGAGCAAAGTACAATATTCACATTGCAAGAAGCAAGTCAGATGACAATAATGTTAAGGGTCTCCATCTCCAGACCTTTTTTTTTTTTTTATGTAAAAATAGTCCATCATTTTGTGTCAGTCATTTTGAATGATTGTATTGCTCTAACTTAATATGGTTTGTGAACATTATTCTTAGATCATTTCCATTTTTACTCAAATATAACCTAGTTTATGCTGTTTTTAAAAAGTATTTCACAATATTGTAATACTTTAGTGGTAAAACTCAATAATTATCTAACATCACATTTTGTCAGTTTCCATCACACTTGCAGTCCTAAACATTAACATGGGAAGATTCAAACTCTAGAATAAACAAACCTATAGCTAAAAGAACCAACTGCTTCTAACAATTCTTTTTATTTCCCCCTATAAGTTCAGTTTATTAGGCTGTATCATAAAAACAAAAGGGAGTCAACATCTCATCACTACAACTTTAATGCCCCGGTTATGACTTGTTTTGGAGCAGGGGTGGTTTGGTACTCTTGATGTTTCCATGGTGACATACCTCTGGGAGAGAGGAGTAGAGGCAAGCTCCCGCATTAGACCACAAATCCTCACATGGGACCTGCACATTTATTTAGATTTTTATGTTCTATTTGTTTTAGAGCAGGGAGGTAGTGAAAAATATGCACTGGTATAAAAAGAAGAAATGACATCTTTGAAAAAAAAAATCCCAAAAACATATAATCGTCAACAAAACATGTTTTCTTTCCCCCTTTTTTATCAACACGGCAGAGAGGGAGTTTGCAATACTAATTGCATATTTGTCCAAGGAAGTTTTCCAGATGATACATTAGTTGATCATTTTGAATAAGTAATCAAGACATAATGAAAATAAATTGTCGTCTGTAGATGTCTTTGTTTTGAAGTCACAGTGAGGCCCTATATACAAATAGGATCTCCTTGACAGATTTGAAAATGACTCCACTATATCTTTTGCTGACAGTCATTATATGAGTGATGTATGGGCTGTGTGTGTATGTGGGTGCATCCCCATTCTTGGTGTAGAAAACATTTGTCATAGGATTTGCAGGAGACAGACTTTTTGAGTGTTATAAATCTGTCGCACTTGTCACAGTTTACTTAATGCAATGGAGCTGTTTTTTTTGCTGGTTCATTTTTGGGATCTCTGGATTTTTACCTTGCATTCTCCTATCTAGTTTCGAAAGCAATACCTCATACTCATCCTATTTAGCATCACATCTAAAGTTGGAGGATGTTTTTTACTCATTTTGATTTATCACCTTTTTGTCTTTATGAAATACATTGGCTTTTAATGTTAATTTCCTTAACAAAACTATAAAAAACATTTAATCAATGTCATTTAACACAAAAAAAGTAGCTGAATTTCCACGGCCAAAGTCTGAACTCTGCTCCAATACAAATGGTTTTACTGAAAAACCTCAATTAAAAATACCTAAGCTGATCCTGGATGATTATTAGAAACGACTGACTTTCGAGCTTGACTTTTTTACTTTTGGTTAAGTATTGCGCTTAACAAGCTGTAAAACATTTTCTGACTGTTAAAACAGCTTTTTGAACATTTCCTCAACTGGTTCTTTTGAAAAACAGGATTTAACTTTCTCGAGTAGGAGTGGAGCAGGTGGAAGCAGGAACAACTGTTTTTAGCAGAGATTAAAAGATTACAGAAGCATGGGTGCAGAGAACGAAATGTAATAATATGTATGTTTTTTTAATGAAGAGACGGCTTTCTAATAATACTCCAGTGAAATAGTTTTCATCACATTATAATAAGGTGAGATGTATATACGGATTAGCTTGAAACTAAATATAGAATACTTGCACAGAAGAAATATTAGATCACATAGAATGCCTTGTTTCTGTCTGGGCCCCTCCCAAATGTCTCTTTCTCTGTGTCTCCTCAGGTGTGGTATCTGTCTGGCTGGGTCTGCTACCTCCAGCTGCAGAGGGCAAAAGAGCTCCTACAAAGAGAAGCCAGAGAAGCAACGGAAGAGGAGAGAGAGGAGGGCAAGGCACTGGAGGAGGCTGCCCGATCCTACCTGACCAATGCTAAGAAGGTAAAGAAAACATGACATAGTGTACAAATGTGTTCCAGTTACAAAATACTTTTATTGTTTATTAAGGTTAAGTTAGTGAAACCAGAAATGCCCCATTTTCATTGACTCTAAGAAAAACTCTAAAACAGAATCCAGCTTGTATTTGGTTTCTGAAAAGCATTTAACCTCTCACCGCTTCTCGTTGGAAACCGATTTTAGCCTTGGCCATTTTTTTATTCAAAAGATCAGAAGATCAGGACCAGCTAATCCACCTATTCACTTTGATTTAGAATTGGGGAATTTTTGGGCAGTTTCAGACTGAATATTGACTTTTTTAAATTAGTTTCATAAAATTTGAAAAAGTTGTGCCCTACTATTCACAGGCAAAATGTAATATAAAATACGGTACTGTCTTAAAACAAGCAAAACAGAAGGAGTCAATTTTGAATAGTTTGTCTTGGTACAAAGCAATTTGTCACTTTTCTAACACAGGTTGTAAGGGCTTTTCACACCTTTCACAACAGTGCACCAGCATTACTCCCTTAGCTTTCAAAATCTAAAAAAAAAACAAAGCAAAAACCAAAATGCCTTATTAGACTGAGACAGCACACAGTAGTCTCATTTTGACCCTAAGAACTGTTTTTACAATAAATCTGGACTGGGACAACAGAAATGTGACTTTATTACTTGAAAAAAATCAGGTTTAGCCTCCTTTTAATAAGTCTGTATCATATTGTGAATAAACTATTTTGATACAGGTCATTAAGCCAGATTTCTTGTCCATTTAAGAGATGATATAAGGTCTATGACACTGTATATTGAAATGTAACATGAGGGGTCCCATTGTAGACAAGGAAATCTCTATTGCTTTACATACACGCCCCCCCTTTCTTCTCCTCCTTCTCCTCTCCCCTTCCTCTCCCCCCTTGTGTACTGGTACTGCAGGACTGATGCGTCTCGTTCGCTCCGTCACTCCGTCAGAGAGAAATGCCGCTATTGAGCTGTGATTCATGTTGGTCTAAAATCCAATAGGCTTGTAAATCAGACAGCGCAGACTGAGCGATGCCAGGCCTGTACCTTCCTTGTGCTTTCCCTCTCCTTGTCACTCCCCCCCTCCTCCCCTCCTCGCCCGCCCCTGTTGTGTTGCCTCCTCCATAGATGAGTAGGGCCAATGTATTGATGTATGTCTCTCTGGCCAGCAAGTGTAGTGACAGGCCTGTCTAAGCAGCAGCAGCCTCCACTGGGGATGTCCACACAGCTGAGGGCACAGTGAGCTTTGAGCTGCCAAGAGAGAGAGAAAGAGAGAAAGAGAGAGGAAAAAAAGCAAGAGTGCATGGAGGGAATTAAGGACACCGTATGCATAGAGATGTAAGATGCTGGCTACGTCGAAAAAATGGATTAAAGCAGAAAATATATACGCGGTACATCAATGAATGACAAGATGAAAAAGTCCGTTCAGTGGTTCAATTCATAGTGAAAGGCACGTACGGTAAATGAAAGAGTATTTTATAAGGTGTTAAAGAGGTTTATTATGACTGAGATGGGTAATATGATATAATAGTCTAACAGCATGGGTATACTCCATTGTAGGCAGCATATCTGAGGCAAGCAGGATAGTGTAACATGAGTGGAGGCAAATTTATGGGCTATAAAGAGAAACAGAGATGGCGCAATGGACATCTTGATAATGTGAATGTTGTATGTAGTTATGCACAGTTTGAATAATGGTATATAATGCAGAATTTAATAAATACATTTTGTTTTTATTTGAGCAATTTGTTACACTAAGAAAACACTTTTAAAAATGAAATACTGCAAAAAGTGAGATAGTTTTAAGTCCAATCACATTTGTCTGATAAACTTTTTAGCACATTTCTGTTGGACTGACATTAAATATATTGTTTTATTACCTTTTCAATAACTATTTATCAGAGTAAATTGATTTAAACCTATTCCCTGTATGACAACAACCTCGTCAAGGCGCCAAATTGTGTTACAATACAAGGTACACAAAGTTAAACAAATCAATGCATTTCACTTCACCTTGGTACTCTAGTGAAGTTTCTCTGCATACAACAATGAAAATAACAAGTTGCGTTGAAGTACTTTTACGGGTATAGAATAATTGAAAAGGTTAGAAGAGGCTTTCAGGGCATGACAAGTAAACAACTTTGCTGCTTCTTTGTGGAATGAGTCAAAACACAGAGGAAAGTTAAAGGGTAGATTCACTGAGACCTTGAAAAGATGCCTACAACATGTCTCCTTGTGGAGCACTTATAGTTTAGATTCAAACATTCTTCCACTCTTAAGAACTTTGCATGCATTCGTTTTGAAGATAGGACTTACCCTTGTTTATATCACAGGCTTTGTTTCTGAGCCTTGCTGTGAGTGTTAATAATTAACAATGAGTCAGTCTGCTAGTTAAAACGAGCTCCAACATGGAAATGAGGCCTCAAAGCCCCAGCAGCTTGTTTTGGCGCCAGTCCACTTCTCTGCATACTTTATGACTGTGCTAAATAAGTGTGCGGGCGTGTGCGCTAGTGCTACCGATAGATGGTGAGAGAAAACATGCGGCCAAGCGTAGGTGCACCTTATGTTGAACGCACACATATTTAATTGCTGTTCTGGTGCCAACTTGCATATCTAATTATTTTGAGAAAGAAATCTTCATTATTCATTGGCTCTGCGGTCGATATTAGCAAACTCGGTATCAAGTGGTAGAATCTGGTGGAATGGATGGGTTGAGAGGTGCAGAAAAAGAGAGAGAGAATGGAGAAAGGGGAGCAGGAGGGCGAGTGAAAGTGGTAGAATGAAAAGCAAGGTGAGGAGGAAGGAGGCAGATTGGATGTGCGGTGTGTGTGTCTGCGTGCGTGTGTGTGTATGTGTGTGCATTTGTGCGTGCTGGAGATGGTGAATAGTGGCAAGGGTAAAATCAATAGTAAACCGGACGTGAAATGGAATTTGAGTGTGGTCCAGATAGGGTGTGAGTGTGAGCGGATGTGCTGCGTTTGCATGGGGGGAGTGTGCGGACAGCCAGGGCAGGCGGAGGTCAAAATCTTTACTATTTGATGTGGCTTAAAGGGCGTCCCATGAGCAAAGCCTGAGCACAGAGGTGGTCTGAGGTGTGCCAGTCATGTAATTTTAATAGCTGTAACTGGAGGGCTGGTAAAGAGTGTGTGCAGGTGCCAGCGCTCTGTCTGCTCGCTCCAGATGACTACTGATAACTTATTTCGTGCAAAAAAAATCCAAAGGGAAGGAATAATGTTAAATGATTAAACATTAATTTAGAAAATTATTGTATTTATTCCTACTTGACATTTTATTTAAAACGTTTTTTTTTTTTTTTTTTTTTATAAAATCACTTCCATGTTTTATTTTTGTTTCAATGTGCAACATAATATAATGCTAGATACTGAAAAATTCTGCAATTCAAATTCACCATACAGACTGAAAAGAAAAAATAATTGCTGTTGCTTCAGACTTTTCAGTTTCCATTTTTCCTACCCAAAATTTGTCTTGCAACAGTATAGATTTAATTTATAAGCAGCTAATAAGAAGTCAAAATATGTCTACTACATGCTGTCTGCTGTCTGTGTCAAATTATAAAGCATTTTATTGTGTTTATTATTATCAGGAAGTTCAAGCTTTATCATCACCGCAGAACTCTGGAATGCTGTGAAAAGCGCTTCTAAAGTCATAGCGTTGAATAATTAGGATGTCCCAAATGCATAATGTAAGCGAGGAATATCTTTGGACCACTGCAGACTGTTTAAAATGACCTTGTTCTGTTTTTCACGTTTTTAAGAAATCAGATTCAAAGCCTTTAACAGTAAACACGCTCAGCTCTGGGATTTCTTATTTTATTAATCTTTAATGTGCACATATTAAGATTATTACCGATGTGATTCATTTTCATCTTCAATTCCTCGATACAGTCAGAGAGAAAAACGGCAACAAACACGATGCAACAACTCACCAGCTCAGTCAATGTACGTACAATTATAGATCATTTGAAGTTAGAAGTTAAACCAACAAGCTCTCAATATAAAAATGTCATTTGCCATACATGGTGATATATTTGACGCTCCAACAGCCATTGTTTCAGAGCTTTAGAAAATGGTGCCAAGTGTTGAGAGCTCTTGTATATGAGCGGGCACTGTGGTCTGACGTGCTCGATAAGCAAAAGATAGTTGCTCAAAAGTATACACAAAAACAAAGGATAAGACCTGTACAGTTGTAATTTTACAGTAAAGATCAAAAAATGAAAATGTGAATAAGCCTACATACTTTTACTGACATGCCACAGCCACTCTGTGAAAGCCCTAATCTCCACTTGAGCCGCTGTAGACCGCCTCTCTGTTGGACTGTGTTGGACAAGGGTTAAGAGGCAGAAAGCAGCTTGTTTAATCAACTCTGAAATGCCCCATGCCCTGCAGAAGTATTTTGTAGTGAGCCAGAGAGCACAGCACAGTGGAGAAAAAAGAACAAGCACAAGTTTGAGGCACAACTTTGGTCCCATTCTGTACGCTGCCTTCATGTCGCAATCGTGTACTGGTTGAAAGTTTGAAGCGGTATCTATCACTCAGACAGCAAGGTCATTTGGTGCAAGTGTACAAGTGCAATAGAAAAAAAGCCAAAGATGGAGTGAATGAGAGGGAAATAAGCGGGAGATGAGCCCTGTAAATTGAAGCTTTAGGAAATCGGATGGAGAGTTGAAATGAAAGGGGAAGTTTAGCGCAGATGTGGGACAGAAGGTGAACAATGATGAAATGATTAGGCCCCAGCGCATAATCAGCCCGTCTTTATTCTGCTCTGTGAGTTCTCAGAAAAGACTCCGCAGGGAAATGGATCAATTTTTATGTGAAGGCTGCATTATAGCCCATTACCATTTATTATATAGTGGACAAAGGATCATTCTTTATAATCTGTACTGTATGAATGTGCTCACTAAATATAGAAAAAAATAAAACCCTATCTAATTCTGCTGTTTGATTTTATTGCTTATTGCAACCATCCTTGCACTAAGAAGACCATAAAGTGAGCCCCATTCAAACTCAATGGAAGCAAATAAAATTCCTGTTTGCATTAAACTCTAAAAGCCTATTCAATTTTGGCACAAAGGACTGAAGTGGCTACTCTCATTATCTTGAAGCCAGACTAACTCTATAAAAGTTTCTGTGCAGTGAATGCCGTCATGATGTATATGGCACCGTGCCACTAAACGCTAAAAACTCTGGACTCAGAAGTTTTGGGTTCTGGGGGTGAGTGGCTGGCACTCCCTGGAGAAGCTGAATTTCTAATAAAGGATCAAAATGTGTAGTTGATTACTGTTGTCAGTCTGTTGGACAGGTTAATAATCTAAAGTTTATTTACACGCTTCACCTCTTAAATCTAATCTAGAGTCTCTCAGAGGGACTGGCCAGTGCAGTGTATGATGTGTTAAACATATGGAGTGGTTGTGACAGTGGTCCTGTGCTTCAGCCCATGACTGGAGCTGGAGCAGAGCTGAGTGGACCATGAAGAAGTCGTGCGATTGCCCCCTCCTCTCTGGGGGTGGATGGAGGAGGGCGGATCTGTGGGCCGTGAAAGTGAGGAGCTAAACACTGCCTGCACTAAATGAGAAATGCCTGTTTTTTGTGATGGCTGTGCTGAGATCAGCAGCTGGGTGTAGAATGTAAAGAATAGCTCCTATTTGTTTAGCTGAAAGCATCACTATGAATAATCACGCCTCATCCTGCTCTATTGATCCACACCACACTAATAAATACAACAGCCTTAATACATCTTTTCAGCACAATCTGATACAGTTTAAGGAAAAGAGTTCACAAGTTTTTTTTTCTAATGCAGTTTGTCTAAAACTCTTCTACCTTTTACCTTTAGGCTTCGATGTGCAATTACTTTTTGTATTGAACCAATAACATTGTGAACAATAAACTTTATTCAGAAAACTCATTGTGGATAAACATCTACAGGCATTTTCCTGTGACACTGGCAGAATAATAATAAGTTTGTGTTTGTTTGAAGCATGTTTGGTGCGGTCACTCTGCTGAGGAGGTCAGCTCCCCTGAGGTCAGGCCAGGTCCTGTGTCGTGCTCTGTCTCTTCAGCTCTGACCAGCAGCACTGCCTCCACTTAAGAACAGCTCCGGCCTCAGAGCTCACAGCTCAGAGCTCAGTCCAAATGAGCTCTCCAGGGAGCAAGTCGCTCCTGTCCCTCCAGTCGCTCCTGTCGCTCCTGCCGTGGCTCAGACTAATCGGAGGTTCGGCAGGCGCACATCCTCATCACACTTTTACTCAGAGTGATAGCTCTCGGCTGCCTGTGTCAGGCCTCTGTGACGGCTGCTGTCTTCAACTCTTTGGAGAGGAATTCCTGGATCATTCTCCATGTTCTTAGTGTGTTGTTTTTACCCCTGGTACCGGGAAAGAAAAGACTAAATATAAACAGTCATAAATTGCTGGTTCCTTAGAGCGCAGTGGTGCATGCAGAGAGTGTTGTTGCTGCTGTCCTTAGTGGTTGTGAAAGTAGTTTTATCACGCGGCTCCACTTTGCGCTGGGTAATTACATACAGCCAGAGTATTTTACAGAGATAAATCTGCAGGCGGCTCGGAGAACAGACTTTTTTATCTTACACTTTCACAGCATATTTCACTGAGATAACAACACTGATTATAGCGCGCTGTTCATGCACATGGAGCTGCAGAGCCATGCGTGCTGCAGGATATGTTGCCTTCTGAGCGTGTGTGCCTGAGTAGGAGCAGGGAGAGGGAGATAAGTGCTCCTCTGTCTCCTGTGCAGCCAAATGTTGTATTAAATGTGCTGATTCGCTAAATGAACGACAAAAAGTGTTTACTAGCATTTTGCGAGTCTTGCTGACATAACACAGCTGCCATTAAGCATTTTTAGGACCTAACCAGCACTAAAAAGACTCACAACCTCAAAGCAACTAACACCACCGATCTCTGTACTTTCACCCTTTCAAATGTATCGACGAAACCAGGGATTTCTACAACTGTTAATTGTCCGTGTCTTTTTTGACTCTACTGTCAATCCAAAATCTATGAGCGTGTGAGTGCCAATTATAGATTATCTCTTATTACATTTGAATCAGATACAGGCTTAATGTGCTCCACAGACTTTTGAATTAAACTCTACTGTTCTATTTAGTGAAGTTCAAAGCGAGAAATTGACCGTAACATTGGGATTAGGGAGCACAGGTTTTTGCTTCTGCTGGTTGTGCACAGCCATTCAGGGAAGCACAAGAGTCTATTGGAAATTCTCAGTTTGCTATGAATCATAAATTGTATACTTGTGTGTCAAACTTTACAAAAGCATGTACTGTTTTTACCTTTTACAGCATGATATTAGCTCAAAAAAGTCTGTTTGGACTAAATAGGCAATCATCCATCCAATGTTAAAACAATGGACATAGTTTTCTATTTTATAATTGTATTTTTTATATGCTAATGACCTTATTCAAACAATATTATCACTATTCATCAATAATTTATTTTTGTTTTCAAATAAATGGCCCATGTTATTCTGTTTTCTGATCTATATTAGTATGTTTCCTTATCACAAACACACCTGGAGTTGCGTTTTATTTCATTCACACATGTTTTACACACAAACCCTGCATATATTTAGTTTTTCTTGCAAACAGAACTCTTTTCAACCTGGTGATGTCCTGTGGTAATACAGGAAGTGCTCCACTGTGTTTTTAAACTCCATTCACTTTCACTAGAATCATTTGGATAACTTCAGACCTGTAATTGCCAATCCCTACTGAACCAAAAGTAAATTGAAACCTACCACTTCATGACATCAGAAGGTGGAAAAGGGCAATTTAAGCTTTTGAGATGTAAACAGAGTAATAATAAAGGGTTAGTCAAGCATGTGAATGAAACAAAACATAACTCTGGGTATGTTTTAGATGAGGAAACACCATTTTAACATGGTTTAAAACACAAAAACTCACAAAACTCACAAGAGTCAATTTTGCATATAGGACCTTCATCTCTTTGCAGCCTTTTTAAGAACACATTTTGCATGATTAAATTAACAATTGCGATATTTTCAATCTTTTGATATTTCTACCACGTCAACATCTATTTTCTATATTTTTTCTTAAGCTGTACAACAAACTACGGTGTGACGACCAGCCCATGTTGGAGCATGTGGAACAACTGTTGGGAGAACTGGGAGGAGAGCTGGAAGAGGAGGAGGAGGTGGCCGAGGAAGACTTCGATCCGTGCAGTGATGATGAAGAGGACACAGACGCCCCTATGGAACACTGACCACACCCTTCCTGTTTTTATCCATGATTACTTCTCCTCTTGTAGTGTAAATCTTTCTGTGTATGTGCCTCATCAAGTGCCTTCCTCTGTCTATTCTTTATCCACCCATTTGTCAAAGCAGAAATTTGGATGCAAGAAGCGGCATTAAAAGCTCAAGTCGACTCCATAGTTGTGGTTTGTTTAATGCTTTCGCAGAACTAAGTGCATACTCGTGTAATGCTAGCTTTAATCTGCCTGACAGATGTTGATGACAGAAATTAGTTTTAGAGCTTTACTTCTTAGCGGCAGCCAAAGCAAAAGTCTCCCAATCCTTTTACCTCTTACCTATCTTTAATGTTCCCGTGTGCCAACAGTAGATCCTTTTTATTACACCTGAATCAGATCCAGGTTTAATGTGCTGCTCTAAAACTTAAAAAAAATCTCCTTTGCTACTGAAGTCTTTGTACCTTACAACAATAGCAGCAAAAGCAAGGAATTGACAGATGCATAAGGAACATACATTTGTGCTTTTGCTATTTTGCTAGTTTCTCACAGCTTTTCAAGAAGAAGGACAAGAGGCCATTGAATTCATAAAAAAATCCTGTCGGCAATGGTGCAGAAATGGTGGATGTTGGAATAATGGTACATGGGAATAATGGGCCAATGCTTTTACAACCCTATGGTATTTATTTTTGAAAGCGTGGAGGTGAACAGACAAATGCCTAAATGTCAACTTAAAAGAGGTTTGAAAGAATTCTCAAAGTCAAGGATTCACTGCTGACAGTTCTACAAGGTTTTAGCTTTTTTGGTGGAGGGTCCAGAGATGTTATGGCTTTTCCTTGAATATTTCACAGTATTGCATTAAACTCTTCTTTCATTCTGCATGGAGACAAGAAGGTGACACCACTCAGTCACGTTACAAATCAATTCAAATCAGTGGTGGCCCCAATCACTGTAAGAATCTATGTTATTTGAGGTATTTATTAGGAAAAGAAAGATCTGTAATGAAATAAATATTACCATACATAGGGACATAATATAGTTTCTAAACACATCTATTAGTTGCATGAAATTCACAAAGCAAAATGTTCTGAATTTGCCCTATTTTGCAACTGTACAGAGAAAAAAAATGTGACATTGACCTTTTGAGTTTTTATTTCTATACATTTACACTGAAAGCCTTCTCTTGTCCAACCTTGTGATAATATGTGGAGCTGCATTACTGGCAAGAACTCTGTTAAGATGAAAAACATTAAATAACTAAAAAATAATTGCATACATACAAGTCATAATCTTGTTTCTCACTTCTGTAAAAATTGAATCAACATCAGTTTACAACACACTCTTCCTCTCAGCTCATTTTACCTGCATCAGCTAAAAACAGCACAGCTTGTCCAATACCCTTGTGGTCCAGATAAGGGATCAGGCCACAACCTGTCAGAGGATACAGATGCTTAATTCAAACGTAACATGATGTGCGATTGTTGTGGCCTGGCTTTCGCTCGACCAACACAAATATTCATGTCCGTGTAGCTCAGAGTATGATAATAGCGCAGGAGAGGAGACCTTGAGGACTGCGTACCTGGGGCTCTCCTGTCATGCAGCATTTGGCTTTGTAATTAAACAGGACTGCAGTGTTTGTGTGTTTTCCTGTGTGTTTTGTGTGTAGCTTGCGCGTTGTTTAGTTGTAACACTGTGCTTTGTGATGAATGGCTGCAGGGCGTTGCGGAGTGGTTATTCTGAGCTGACCCGCGGTGCGCAGGGCAGAGTGGACACGCGGGCCTCAGGTGATCTCTCTCTCTCACCTGTACGTCAGAGCGGGAGAGCAGGAGAACGCCGCGGGAGAGTTTGTGCTGCCCCAGAGTTTGGAGACAAGGGCACTTTCAGGTACAAGCAGCACTGTCTGAGGTTTTCATACACACATAATCAGCTTAGAACAACTATATGAATTGATTTTGTTCTGGTATTTAGTACTAAACTATAGTATTAGTATTAAATCTGAGAATCCCCAGGTTTGACTACCCCAAATTTAAGATGTTTGTAAGACCTTTTTAAGACCACTTAAATGAAAATTAAGACCAACATCGCACCCATTATGCGGGCGAAAAACACAAGATCCAATTCTAATAATGACCAACCAACTACTATATCTAGAATCTAAGAGCCACTATGGATTAAACCTACACTTCCCCATGATCCCTCCAACGTCTTCCTTCACTGTACTGATTGTTTACTCATTGCCGCCAGTGCCAGAAACCACAGTATTGTTTGCACATACTCCAAATTAGACGTACATTCGCTTTATGTGATTTCATGTTTTTGTTTTTCCCTCCCTCAATTTAACATTGCACTGCAGCCTGGTTGAGTATACAAAAAATAAGATAATGAAATTGAAGACCTTTGTGAAAAAAAATAAGACTTTACATAACATAATTTAAGACTTTTTAAGGCCTTAATTTAGGAAGTTGAAATTTAAGACCTTTTTAAGACTTTTAAGACCTATGGCTACCCTGTAAATGTATGTATTGAGTATGAAACTGTATTATAACTACATATGTTGATCATTATTTTACATTTTGTTCATTGTAAACGGCAATATTGATCCAAAACAGCTTAACGGGCTCATTGACTTTCTATTCATAACTGCAGAAGCTCCGCCCTGTCATAATTGCATTCCACTGTAGCAACCAGCTGAAGCTTGAGATTTTTTTTATCGTTGATGAAATGATTACATGTCATTTTTGAACCCTACATGTTTGACCTGGATCAGAATTTTTTTCAGTTATTATCACAGAGAAGTGGGCAGGGATACGGGATAGGTGAGGCTTCAAATGCGATACAATACAGAGACTAATCAATCAAAAAACTAATCTGATAAAGTTATTTATGATGGAAAATTGTTATAACATGATTAAAAGCTCATGAAAGTAGATTTTTCCATAACAGATCCCCTTTAAGACCTAAGTAACTTTGTAATTTTCGTTTTAGGTGGGCAAATATCTTTTCACATCATGTACCACAAACATGATTACATTTGTTATTTGGGCTCGTCTAAGTGTTCTTGATTAAATGCAGTCCCAAGTGGCCTTTAAAAGTAGCTGCAGTAGTAATGACTAATAGTAAGTAGTATTTTGTACCATAATCGTAGCATGGCCAACCAACATAATGGTTTGTTGGCCTCTTTTGGGAAGAATCTGTAATTGCGATTAGATTTATTTTTGCTCTCAAGCTTGAGAGCGCACTCAAATTATCAACAGAATTATGAACTGCCAGACAAATACAAGAAGGTTTTTGGAGAGCTCTAAACTACAGGGTTAGAAGGATTTATTCATAACAAGGCCCATTGGGGTGGGATCATTTGTTTGTTCAATTTGTGTAATTTATGTCAGTATGGTTGTGATTGCTCTTGGAGGGATAGAGGAAGTAGTAACTGTGGTTAGTAGTGTCTGCATGTGGTGAAGTAGGACTCACATGTACTAGTACACATTATACAGACAAACATACACGTACACATTTTCATTACAAACAAATTATGTCGTTTTTCATGTTAGAATCTTTAGTAAAAATACTGTCAGTTGTTTTTACCATTCATGCACTATAACCAGTACTTTTTGCAATATGGAGTACTTAATATTGCTGAAAGAAACTTGATTTTGTCTTAGAGCTTCATATTTAACAAACCTGTGTAAATGAATGGATCTTTAATAATAGACTTTCATAAATTGCTTCACCTGTGACAGAAGATATCTCTGTACTTTTCTCCGCTCGTGTCCATCTCCAGGGAAACGGCTCCATAATTAGTAAGAGAGCGTGCGTGCACACCCGCGCTCCTATGTGTTTTTAATAATCGGCGTTAATGAGATGAGTAGAGAGGAGAATAATCCTGGATTAACATCAGAAAAAATCCATGTGTCGTCATAACAACGGCCCGATGGAACTTTAATTATTGAAATGCTCCCACACAAAAGCTCATATAGACTCCATATATAGACATGGCATCTCTGCAGTCACCACCACTGCGAACATCAGATACAACAGAGCTATGTGTGTACGTGTGCGTGTGCGTATGTCTGTGTGTGTGTGTGTCTGTGTGTGTATTGTTGACTTAATTAGAGAGTTAAACAGGGAGCCCCTCTGAAGGGATTAGAGGGAAATTATTAGGATCTGGAGGTTTAAAGCTGTTAAATGGAAACAGGAGGAAGCCGTGGCTCTGGAGAGTTGGACACACACTTACACTGTACACACACGTTTGACTTTTGTAAAGGACTCTAACTATCAGGGCTGTGATCAGAGGGGGAGATTTGAATCTGTTGTAAGGTCAACACACGAGAAATCAATATGTGAATGAATACACTAGAGTTCTGTAATTTAACATGGTTTTATAAAATGGGAAATGGACAACATGTAACTTTTTATGCTTAGTTATAAGGCTACTTACTTACAATTACAAGAGTAGGAGTATTTTGAGACAATAGACACAAAAGTCTTGCAGCTTGAACCACTAACAAATCAGCGCATCTTTACTTCTGTTTAGTAAGTACTTCATTAAAAATTAGAAAGAAGAGCTGCAAGATATATTGTAATGAAATTATAAGAATGTTGCCATACTATACCAACTTTATTTATAAAGCACTTTAAAAACTCTACAGCTGGCCAAAGTGCGTTACACAAACATCAAATAGACAAGGACAATGTCAGTACAAGAAAATACAAACACAATAAAACTACTAAAAAAAACAAAACATAGAAAACAATAAGATACTCAACAACAAAAAATGTATGTCACTTGTTAAAAGCCAGTGAAAAAAGGTGCATTTTTAGGAGTGATTTAAAAACAAGTACAGACTCTGCCTGTCTGATCTGTAATAGTAACTGGTTCCAGAGCCATGGGGCAGCAACAGAAAACGCACGACCCCCTCGAAGCGGCGTTCAGTCTTTGGGACGGTGAGCTGGAGGTGGTCTGCTGACCTGAGAGTGCGAGGGGGTGTAAGGGTGGATCACGTCAGTGAGATAGGAGAGCGCTAGGCCGTGTAAACACTCAAAAGTAAATAAAATAATTTTTAAATCGACTCTAAAAGACACTGGGAGCCAATGGTTGCAATTATCAGTTTGCAAAGATTGTAATTATTTAAAGAACATGATTTTCTAATACATATATCAAATATCCCGTCATTTTCTGTGTAAAACTCAATTTTCAACTCTGTAGTCTTGAAGATGTTCTGAAATGCATGAGATTTTTGTAGCTTTATAGTTCATGTTCTTCTCTTAAATGTTAATGCCCCTGCAGTTTAAAATTAGCACTTTGAAAAGAATACTGTGAATTCATGAATCGAAAATCTAATCGCAATTGCATTGCCTGTCAGAAAAATCGCTAATAGATCTTTCTTTCTAAACCGCATAGCTTTGAAAACAAGTGAATTTCCACCTCAAACTGCCTTTAAAGCCTCAATAGATATTCATAGGGCTAAATGCTGATGTTACCTGAAGAAGGTGAGGGAAAATTGACCCAGGATCGATTGTCTTTCCTGGTCTGATAAGAGGCGCGTGCTCTCATCTGCTCATCTGCATTCTGTCCTCCTCCCTGTGTCTGTGCATGGCTGTGGATGAATTAATGACAAAAGAGGAGTGATGTTATCTGACCCAAGGGTTGATCCTGACGGCTTCAGTTAAAAGCCATAAACTAAGTGACCTTTATAAGCTATACGAGTACCATTTACTGCTCAGGATTAAACTCTGTGGTTAGATATAGGGGGAAGATATGGGTGATGGATGACGCTAAGGGTTAATAGTCACAGAACAGTGGGACATTATTGGATTTTTAAAAGGTAATAGAGATTTTAAAGGCCATGATTTTAAAACAATGTACGCCATTCTTTCAATCGATACAGCGAGAAGGACTACATGATGTGGTCTAAAAATCAAACATCTGTTGGACAAAAATACAATGTTTTCCTCTGTATTGTGTTTGCAGCAAAATCATTTTTCATAATTAACTCGGAGGGATGTTGTGTTTGTCATTGATCTGCATAGCCCGTCGATACAGCTATTTTGGACCCTCCCGGCGGTGCTATTGTCTGAGGATTGAATGTGATCAGGCATCTCTACATGTGCACGCAGGGTTTATGATGGTCTGTGTGTGTGTGTGCGAGTTGTAATCTTTGAGAGGAACATCTGTCTCTCGTAGATAACATTAGCCATGCTGTCTTACAACCGAGCGTCACATCTTAACCATTAAACCCTCCTAAATTATAGCCATTACGGCCCAGTGTACAGGCAGGTGGGGCGCTGCTGGCGGCGCGTGTCCTTGGGCAAAAGTCTAAGGTTAGATACTGCAGGTAAAAACATTATTGCTGCATTCAGAGGTCATTTATGAGATGTGTTCTCGTTCTATTGCATATTGCTTCCTTACTGAAATAATGAAAATGTGTAAATTGTATCACTAAAATATAAAAACTTTAAAAAATTTAAAATGAAATATCAATGACATATCAAAGCAAATGAGTTACCTTCACAGTCCTGTCAATAAAATATAAGAAAAACTAAGAGAAACCTTATTTGTCCCACAATGGAAGAATTCTAATGTTGCAACACAAAGAACATAACACACAAAAAATACATTTAAATTTACCCATTTAATTAGAATATAGAACATTCAATGAAAACTTCACATTTTTGAATGCAAATGTGTCTATGTTTAAAGCCCCACTGTGAAATCTTTTTATTGCTCTGAAAACATGCGTCCTTACTGTATGCATGTGTGGCATGACCGGCTTTGAGGGTCTAGGCTGCAGGTGCTCTTACCTGGCGTTCCGTGGCGCTGCGCTGGTGGGCTATTTAAGCGCTCCCTTCTCAGTCGTTCCCCCTTTTGGCTCACACGCTCTTCCGGGCCTCTCCTTGTGGCCGCTCTGTCCTCCCGCTCAGGTAACTTCACTTGGTAACTTCCATGGCCGTTATATCTAAATTTCCATCCACGTCTCTTTTTAGTGCCGCTGCTTGGCCACTGCTTGGCCGGTGCTCTGCACCGCATCAGTCCCTCGCTCCTCCGAGTCGCGGAGCACCTAGGGCGCGCTTTCATCTCCTCTGACCAAGGTAATGCACGCCCGATACTCCTCCACTCATTCATTCGTGCCCATACTTAAACCGGTGTCTCTCGGTAGCTCCACGGGTAAGACGAGTGAATCCCTCCCCATTGCGCTTGGCTGTGCGCCGCCGTGTCCCGTAAACCGCGGCGGCAGGTAACCAAAACCCTATTCCCACGTGCTACCTGTGCCAAACAATTCTCAAAATTGTCTGTTTATAGCGTGTGCCGGTCCACATTGTTGGACCACGTCTGGACGCAGTTGTTCTATGTAGAGTTGCCTTCGATTCAGCCTGGGGATTGCGCACTGTCACACTCAACCACGGTATGTTTGGCCCAGATCCTTACGCTGCAGGCTCTGAGTTTAATCCCAAAATTTAACTTTTCAGGTGTCGGCGGGGGCCTGCAGCGGCGTGAGGACACCACCTCTGCTGTTTTGCTTTTGTTTTGCTTGTAGTTTTATTTTGTTTCGCTTTTAGTTTTATTTTGTTTTGCTCTGTTTTGTTTGTTGGGTTCTGTTTGCTTTGTTTCAGTTTTGCTTTGGGTTTTGGGGTTTTGTTTTGCACTTTCAATATTGTGTACCTGTTCACCCACTGTAGTGTTTTACTGGTTGCCTATTTTTATGAATGTAGCTACTTTTAGCATTTAAATCTGTCTTTTAAAACAACAGAAAATCAATAAAGATTGTGTAATTGATGGAACCTGGCTCCCTCTCCCTCTATGATATACTTACCTGTGTGCCTTACATTTACTTAATTTCCCCAAACTAGATTTGGGGTGGCGTTGTTGCAGCAACATATTATCACACTTAAACAATTCCCGGAGCGTTAACCCCTCGGTTGCCACACATGTATGTGTCTTTATTTGTCCCTTTGACTATAATATTCTAGTCAGGCTGGCGCCACCTAGTGCCTCCTCTCAATTTCATTTCTCGCCAGCGACTAGGTCAGGAATCAAAATACACTAGACCAGGGCTGTCAAACTCAAATTCACAGAGGGCCAAAATTAAAAACTGGGACTAAGTCGTGGGCCAAACTAAATATTTCATGAATAGTTATTCAACAACATCTGCATGTTTTCTCTTCTTTCGAGATACGTAATTTGAAACCTTTTCATATTAAAATTAATATTTAATAATAATTTTGCTTAAACACTGAATCCAGAACAAGCATAATATAAAATAATAACAATTTTAAATAAATAATTTCTCTATAGCCTATCTGTAGCCAGTGGGCCAGCTCTAATACATATTTGATATGAACTCGCAGGCCAAATATAATAATATTGATGGCCAAATTTGGCCCATGGGCCTGAGTTTGACATGTTTGCACTTGATCACAAAAACCCCGGACGTGCGAGTCTTTGCTGACTCTCCGCGAGTCAACGAAGAGCCATACATTCTGTGTTGGCAACAATTCCCAAGATCGAGGATTTAAAGCCGAAACAAAGAGAATGTTTGGTGAATTTTATCAAGGGGAAAGACGTCATTGCCCTTCTTCCTACATGATTTGGGAAAAGTTTAATATACCAGTTAGCCCTGTTAGCGGTCCATTATATACGTCACGACCAAATAGCAGCGATTGGTTAAATAAAAAAAAGTACCCGCCTACCCGTTGTGTGAACGAATCCTAATGCTGCGAGGTTTCCACAAAGTGAAACCGGCTGATGAATCATGTTAATAATATTCCACATATGGCTTAAAACTATCTAAAAATCTATCTGCATGGAGAATGCTCTGAGGATTGATTTCAATCTCTTTTCACAAAATCATGAAGGTGACATGCCACCCCCAGAAAGTTACATGGTGTTGCTTTAAATAGATGGTGTCAAAGTTGCACCTCCAATCTGTTTTTCCCCCACCAAACACAGTAACCTTTTAAGTTGATGCCACCTGTAGTGTCACCTTAAAAGCGTCATCGCCCCCACTACCTGTTATAATCCAATGAGAATAATGCTATTTTCCTAAGTCTTTGAAGTGAGTGGTAAAGCATGTTTCTCTAGGTGTGTGTCCTATACACCAGTGTTATATGTGTTTGATGTGATCGCTCTAAACAGCCCCGAGCCACTAAACTCCACATTCCTGCGCCTGCCGCAGCGCCTGCCTCTCCTGCCGCCTCAGTGGTGACAGATCATGCTTTGAACTACACTTTTATCTGCTCTGTTCAAAGGCTCCAAAAGTTCATAAAGTTACGTATCGCCACATTAAAATTACATGCAATGCTTTAAATTAGTCACCGACAATACAGGCAAATGTTTTTACATAAAGGCCTTGTACACCAGTCGGTTTGGCCGGTGGCAGTCATGAGATAAACATTTCAACCCTTTATTTAAGACAGTAGAAAAGGTTTAGTGTGCATACATCCATTTATAATTAAAGATTCATTATACATATTTTATGGCTCATGGATTGGCACTTGCTGATGTTCTTGCTGTATCTGAAATTTCCACAGCATGGCATTACACCTGTCTATCTTCATGGAGACGAGCATGTGGTGCCACCAGGCCAAGTTATGGATCACATCTGTGTAGAGGCAACCCTGTTCATTCATTTGTTCATGTTTTTACAAGTTATTTCTGAGCACCCCCCATGGCTCAAGGTCCACTCACCTTTGTAAAGTTTTGTCAAAGTGTGTGGTTCTGGCTGGCCAGCTAAGTTGTATAGTGCACTTTATTTTATTAGGATATTTAAAAACGTTATATGCACATGAATGGAGAAAAAATCCCATCAAGACCTGGAAGCAATCTGTGATCAGATTTATTCTTTTTATTTTTATTGAAAGACATAAAACGCCCATGGTGAAAGTGAAGGTGCCCATGGAAACACAACTTTCTTTCATGTGCAACAGTTAAGCGTCAAGGTAGTGCGTATAAACATGTCAAATAAATTGAGCATGTAGTTTAAGCAGAATGCAGTTTTGATTAGTACTGAATATTTGATGCTTTTTTATTCAATGTAGAGACATATTTTGATGCATTTACACTCCCGGTTTGGTCCTATTTTGTTGTAGTCTTGGTTGATTCTGGTTTGGTCCAAGTTTAGTTTCAGTTTTGAAGTACTATGTGTGGGTGTAAATTAGAACTTTTGTGGTTTAATAAGCAAAATATTTAATTAAAACTTTGCTCCAGTATGACTTTTCTTCCAATATGTGTTTTTTGAAGAGGAGGTAAAAGTATTATTCACAACTTTAGTGTGTTTTTTTCAAGGTGTCTTTTATATCTGAGGATTTGTCTCCATAGAGATTTGTATCCTGTAATGTTCCACAGTATGACATTATGAAACCATCCTGCTCCTTGAAAACCACGCCAAGTTACAGGTCAGATCTGTGGCAACTCTGAGTACATTATTCATTAAAGCATGTAAGTTTCATGTTATATTGTGGGACAAGGCAAAGCAATGGCAGCTCCGTGGATACAAGCATGAGGTAGATTAACAAAATACGGCTGGGCATTTTTATTATTGTTAAGTGAGAGATTAAGCCATATCATTTTGACCCTGATCTATATGACTAGTCTGAGCTTTGGCTGTCACTGTGTGGTTTCCGGAGGGCCGTTACGATTATTCTTCAGACTGTAAATGTTAGTACTTTCCCTGACTGCTGCAAAAACGCTGTGAAAAGATGGAAATTGCAGTGGAACCGGCTGGTAGCTCCTGTATGTCACATCGCCACGACTCAAGCAAACTTTTAATGAATGTCACCCAGAAAGAAAGGTATGGCGAAGCGGTTTTTGTGTGAAATAATATTACCGTGAAGCACAATGTAGGAAAACTAGAGTGCACTGTAATCCACTTCTCCACTGCGTAAATGATGGCGGCACTCAATAAGGCGAATTCACAGGACAAAGTGTTTTTATATTCAATGCCCAGGGAGAGAAACATAACTCTTGTGACCTGGTTGAATCAAAGCCACAAACGACCACTGCATCACCAAAAAGAAACTTCCAAGTGTCTAATTTACGCAGCGCAGCAATTTGGGTCAATGGCTTTCTGCAAGTAGCCGTGAGGGGCTCCAGTCTCAACTACCCCCCGAACAGTGGAACAATCAAATCTACTGCCAATATCTGTGTGCGTGTGAGCGAGAGAGCCAGCCTTTCTTTTTTATACCTCATTAATTCACCGAAGAGATTGACGAGAGGAAAGCGCTTATTTCACGACATAAATCAAAGCTATACTGTGCTCTGGGGATGCACATACAAAGCAGTTATACAGTGGGGGTGATCTCAGGATCCTATTAATATGAATGACTAAATATACTTATAATGTGATCGCTGTATTACTCCTGTCCAGCTGTGAAGGGATGAGGAGGTACATTTATTAAGGGTTTTTGGAGTAAATTAGTTGCCAGGCGAGCCAGTTCCTCCTACTACATTCTGTTCGATAGCAGGTGGGTCTTTTCCAGCACATATCTGCACGTGTCAGTGTTTCCCAAATGCAAAAAAGAAAAAAAAAATTTTTTAAAAGACAACATAATGGTTTCAAAACTTTATCTTGTGAGAGAATAAGACATTTCCGTATATTGTTTTGTTTTATACTTATGAAACAAATTCTTACATTTTTATTTTATGTATTAGGGATGTAACAATAAGTGAAATTTTGTGATATCGTATCGTCAAAGTTCTCAATAATATCGTATTGGACCATCACGATATATTATAGAATTACAAGTCTCTTTGCTTAAATTAAGTGTTATGATGCAGCAATAGAGGGGACAACATAGACCATGATCCTTTGCTCCATTTCAGTGCAGACTACATGAAGAAATAACAGTTCTAAGCACTTTTAAGTCATAGTTTTTTGGACTAAGTCTTGTCAAGGCTTTTTAAGAGGAAAAAGTAGCATATTAACAGTTTTATTAGCCTCCACAAAATATTGCAATAAATATTTTACTGTGAGATGTATATCTCTCTGTGTGAAAATATCACACAGAGAGATTTGGATGTTGTTACATCCCTAATCGTGAGACTCCCCACGATATCTCAGTAAATATCGTACTGTGAGGTTCATACCGTGACAATATCATATCGTGAGACTTGAATATTGTTAGTGTAACTTTTCTGGTTGAGTGTCTGCTACCTGCTTGTCTCCATGGAGATGTTATTGCTTTCTCTGGAATGTTCCATGGTATGACTGTAAACATACACTTACTGTACATCTGCCATTTATTCATTAAGGGTGTTTCTATTGCTCAGAAATACAGTATTTTTTTTCTGTGAGGGGCGACTCTCCGCAGACCTGACTTGTAATGTAGTATTGTGCTGTAACCTGTTTGCTTCCCTCATGTTAGGTAGATTTAAACTGTAGTGTGGAACATTCTAGACCAGGAGTGAGCTACCTTTACAAAACAAAAATGCCAGAGAGCTGCTAGTTTTAGCGGTCACAAGAAAGTGAGTAAATATAAGAGCCAGAGCGAGCTTTAGATGAGGTACAGTTAGATGCCGATAAAATATAAACCATTATCCATAGTAGGGCACAAAGTTAGGCAACAAAATGATACATGCATAACGGTAATAAACATTGAATTAATCAAATTAGACTTAAAATTCAGCACAAAACGTGTAATTCAGAAATCCCTTTGTGAGGTACTTGGAAAGTGGTGGAGAGCTAACAGTAATTTCCAAGCTATAAGTTGGAGACCCCCGTCTAGACAGAGGAATAACATTTCCATGGAGACATCAGGTGGCAGATCCTCCGCTAGAAATGTTACACTTTTAATGTAGCACTATGTATATCTTCAAAAATACAAAATGAACAAAGCAAATGTGTTTATAAAATTTTTGGTTTTGGTATTTTTCCATAAAAAAAAATAAAATATATATAATATATATATATATATATATATATATATATATATATATATATATATATATATATATTAATGGTAAAAATCACTAAAATGTATATATGTTTTATTGTGCGTATGTCTGAGTGGAGTAGGATTCTTGACCAAATACTGTAATATAATGTTTTCTTTTTGTCACGTGTATTGTAACAGTAACAGTAACAAATTTACAAATGTATACTTTTTCTCTAGTCACATCTTCATGTAACAATACAGTCTGTTTGAATGTCAATTTTTTCCACCTGGAGCTCCACCTGGCCCAATTACCGTGACACCCGCCTAATAAAATAATAGCCTGATCTCCACCACACCCCCTTCAGACTTACAGAGTAACAAGACCTGTGCGTAATGACATGAAAACAGCGTGGGCCGAACTCTTTCTCCATCAGCGCTCTGATTATCTGCACTGGAGAAGTTGCAGCACAGTGAAGTAGCCTATCTGTAAATGATATTGTGGGTGAGGGAGCGCGGCGTGTGCATGCGAGTCTGCGTGCCCAGATAGAGAGGTTTGATGCCGTAACAGCTGCTAATTATTGCTGCTCTATATTTCACACAGTCTGTTTGATCTCCTGTCCTGTGGAGCCTGATAGGGATTCTGTGTCTCCCATATTTCTCCCATATCCACACATACACGCGCATATCAGATGAGGGGTCGCGGGGAGCACGAGATGGGAGAACTGCTTCTAATTATAGGCCATCCTCGGGTTCATATTTCTCAGCACTGGAAGGTTGCATCATTTTGCTTTTTTTGTGATTCTGTCTGCATTGGTCGCCGTGGCTACCCCCCTGTCGTGGCTGGGTTGTGTTCACTGATATCACAGAGGGCAAATCAATCCAATCTCTCAAAGCATTGTGGGTAGTGGGAGTCCGCAGACCATCTGGCTGTGTCTGTGTGCTGCTCCCTGAGAGGTGTCCGCTACAGTGATCAATGCTGTGGTTTTAAAAGTTCAGTGCCCTCAGTCTTCACACGCCGCACATTATAATAATAGTGTCATGTGGTTATTTATTTTGTAGGAATCTGACAATATATGCAAATCTCATGGTACAATAAAGTCAGTGTTCAGCTCAAAATACAAGAGCCTATTGATTGTGATGGGCTCATGGTGAAATGTAACTTTGCTCAAATAAATAAGCCTAGATATAAATCCCTGACTGTCCTTCAGGTTCATCTTACACAACATGAATTCTTGTGAGCTTCAAGCCATGTTACAATATTGTTAGCTCATCGAAAAAACATACCTGTGTGTGTGTTTTATTTCATTCACACATGTTTGAGTAAACCTTGATTATTAGTCTGTCTACATCTCCAAAGCTCAAAATGCTCTGTTCCAGCTTGTGATGTCATGTTATGGTTGTTTTCATGTTAACAGCTGCTTTTTACCTTTAGTTCAGTAAATAAAAGTAAAAAAAATAAATAAATAAAAGATTGCAGTGTAGGTGTATGGATTTTAAAAACACAGTTCTTGTATTACCTACCACATGGCATCACCAGGTGGAACAAAAGTGTTTTCTATTTGAGAAAACAACAGCCTAAATATGCAGGATTTGTGTATTAAATATGTGTGAATGAAACAAACACAGCTCTTAGTTTGTTTTTAATGAGGAAACATCATCACATATCAGAAAAGAGCAAAATATAGACCCTTTAAAGTTTTCTGAAGACAAAGTGGACTTTTGCTGTCTCTGCACTGCTAACAACAACTAGCATGCTAACAGCCCACCACTGTAACTTCCTGGTTCTGTACTCAAACTAGACAGATGTCACTATGGCCATACTGGCTTGTCAAAGCCTGATCCCGTCAGATCTCAGAAGCTAAGCAAGTCCTGGCCTGCTTAGTACTTGATTGGAGACCACTGGGAAAATCAAGGACCACAGTGGGACGCCAGTTGCAAAAACTGTCATTGTGTCCTTAGGCAAGGCACTTCACCCACATTGCCTAGTATTAATGTGGTGTGTGCGTGATGGTGCTGGTGGCGGAGGGGCTGCTGACGCAGATTGGCAGCTTTGTTTCCATGAGTATAATATACAGTGGAATCTTACCATTACCGGGTAAAGAGTGAACGAATAATGCTCTGTAAAAAGCGTCTTTGTGACATATGTCTTTGAAAAGCGATATATAAATAAAGACATACTTACTATTGCATTACAGTACAGAATATTGGTTACTGTACTGTCCCTTTTGAGATGGAGGATTAAAATGCATTATGTGTTTATTATTCATTCATTCATGTTGGCTCCACTGAATGAAGTGGCAGTGCCATCTGTGTACTCATCTGAAGAACATTCATGCAGTTCAGCCTATTATCATGGCATAGTTATTTCATGGTTAATGTTACGTACTTATTGTTAGGACAAATGTTTTCATGTTCTTAAATTATAAAATAGTCACATACTTAAAATTGATGAACATTTTTGAAACCTTTTCACTTTTGTCCCATTTTGCTATCTCTCGTTCAGCACCTGTTCAGACAAAACATGAAAACCAAAATCAGTTATTTTGTTTTTGCGCTTTCTGGTTTTAATTTTTTGTTATGTGCTTACGTTTAAGTGTGTGGGGAAATCATTCTTCACAAAGAACTGTCCCTGATAACACTAATAAAAAATTCACTAGACAATGATTTGCATGATTTATTCCTTTATTTGTGAGATTTAGTTATAATTAATAATAACCTTTCCATTTTTCTAGGTCAGCAGTTTTACTTGGTATATTACCTACTAATAATAAATGCACTCAGTCATATCAATGCTTCATTGAGATAAACAAGGCTATACATTTTTACAATATTATAAGACATTCTCACTTTGCAAACCAGAAAATCTCACGGTAAAAACTTTATACTGTATTTACTGCTCTAACAACATGGAGCAGAGAGAAAGGCCATCAAGGTCTATAGTTACTCCTTTATATATTAAGAAACATTTGTGTGTTAGCCAGGACCGCAGCAGTGACTAGTATACAAGACTAACTTTTGCATTAATGTTTCTCATAATCATCACTGCATATTTACACTTTAAAGACTCGTGAGGTCTTACATGTGTCTGAGGAGGAAATGAGCTGTATTTGTGTGCCTGTTCAGTATTAATATTGCGCACACTATTTACCAATACGATAAGATGGTGTTTGGGTCCAGAGGTTTGTAGTTTCATCGCAGCTTCGACAACCAGTGCATATTATTGTTGTGTCCGTGGGCAAGACATTTTACCCACCTTTTACACTGTGTCTGATGTGTGAGTGATCGGTTGTGGCTTGAGGGACTATATGAAGTATGACGAGTTATTGAAAAATGACATCAAAACCAAAACAAAAAAAATCATACATACATTTAAAGTGACTATGAATGTATGGAAAAGTGCTATATTATTGTTACTGTCAATGTCACAATATAAAAAATCCCATAGTAAGAAAAAAAACCCCAAAAACACTTGCTTTTGACTGCAGTGATAAAAAAAAAACAAATAAAAAAAAACACTCCTTATATGAGACAAAAAAAGTCATTTTCAATTCATAGTTCAATAATAGCAATTTATTTAATATTACCATGTGTTCTTGAGCTAGTTCTGGTCAGGAACGGTCCAATCCTGTCCCTTTTCACTGTCAACTTGGTCAAATTAGTTTCTATTATCTATTACACTGCAAAAAATAAAATCTAGCCAATTTAAGATTACTTGAATTAAGGAAATTTGCTCATGATTTGAATAAATTTGACTTGACAAGTAAAATTATCTGATTTTTAAAAAATTACCGGGGAAATAATAATTTTTGAACATAAAATATGAATATACACCTTACTACACTTAAAAAAAAGAAAAACAACCACTTTTTGCACTAAAAATAAGAAACTAAACTGAATGTTGCTTGAATTAAGAATAGAAAAACACACTTATTCCATTGGTAGATAATTTTACTTGTCAAGTTGAAGTAAAATGTTCTTAATTTATGTCATCTTAACTTACCTAGATATTGTTTTTTTTCCAGTGTATATTACTATTATCTGGGTATAATTTTTGACAAGCTTATATATTAGACAAATGCTACATTACTGGTACTATTTACGATTTACCATTTAAGTTTCTGACAGTCACCTTTAGCTGAGATGGATTTGAGATGAGAAGTGAGATGTCCTGTCCCTGGCATGAAAGCTGGTACTTCAAAAGGCCCCTGTTCTGTTTGTGGTTCAGGAGAAGACAGAGGATGACACGGCCTCAGCTTGTCTTTGAATTGCAGGTGTAGCTTCCCTTTATACTGGACTGAATGAGGAACACTGTAGAAAGCAATAGATCAAAGTCCGTTTCTCTTAGTGTCTGGAACGGAGCAGCGAGGGCTAAATCGAAGAGCAAATTTTGATATCTGAAAACAGTCGGTACGCTTGGGTTTTCTGATGGTTTGCAGTTGTGACTAGTCTCGTAACAGCAATAGGTACAGTATTGTGCAAAAGTTCTATAATATAATGACTAATCCGAAGGGCTTTGAACAAAGAAATCTGAGTGGGTGTATAAAAATGCATTAAATTGCAAATGAAAAAAGAAAGAAAGAAAACAGAAAGAAGCTATGTTAAATCTACTTTTTATAGAGAAGTGAGGACATCTATACTGAGAAAATAATCTCAGCAAAGACAGTTCCTATGGCCACAGTCAAATGTGATTATGTTTTTAATCAAGGTTTCATAGGTTGCGTTCACGTGGCATCACACCATTTTCGATTCGAGTTTAAAACTGAGCTGGAGGACAGGAAACAGTTTGCAGATTTGTTAACCTGGTTTATGGTTAATTCTGTAATTACTCAAACTAGACACATGAAACCAAAACTAACACACTGAGTTCAATATCATCTCTCTAAATAAATAAAACTAAGGTCACATTATTTTTCACAGTAGTTTTAGAAAGTGCTGTGATTATTAAACCTCAAAGACATGACATAAGATCAATATGGCAAGTCTGCAGAGCCAATTCCTATACTGCATTTGGATATTTCTTTGAGAAATCACAAATCTCTCCTACAGTTGTATGCCTCTGCCCTCCATCTGAAATAATGACAGCATAAAAGTGAACATGATCCCTATGCTCTGTGTACTGACCCCTTCAAATTTAACTCAAATAAATCTCGTCATAATCAGTGATGTTTGTATTTTGTTCTTGCTTGACTCAAAAAACAGTGATTTGGATGTGCACCAAAATTAATCATTTTGCCCTTGGCTAACAGCAACCAGTAGAAAGATTTTTCAGAAAGATGATGAAAAAAAATAAAAAATAAAAACACAGAATCTGTCATGCATACACGTTAAACCTTTGCACAGTGCTGTAGATTGACATGTCAGAGATGATGTGCGAGTCATAAAGCCTTCTGTGGAAACCTGACTGTCCATGTTCTGTCCAGGAAGTGGTGTGGGGTCAGAGGCTGCAGCGTGAGGGGGGAGAGGGAGGAGAGAGAGGAGAGGGCCGCGGTGTGGAAGGAGACAGAGGGGTGCAGGAGAGGGACGGGCCGATGGGATAGCAGGATGGAGGGGAACAGAGGAGGCAGGTGCATGGGAGGAGGCCCGGGTGGAGGTATGTGGTGAAGAGAGAGATGGTGCAGAGGAGGAGCAGGGGGTGAGGGAGCACTGGGAGGAGCAGAGGAGGAGGGAGGCAGAGGCAAGAGGATGTGGTGCAGAGGAGGAGAGGGGGGCAGAGGGGGAACTGGGAGGGGGATGGGTGAGGAGTAGTTGTCATGTGGGAGGGGCAGAGGTAACTGTAGCGTGTGCTGTAGAGCAGGAGGCTGAGGAACAGTGTGTACAGGTGTGTAGTGGTCCTCCCCTGCTCCTCTCTCCTGAGCGCGCCCACACTCTGAGTACTTTGTGTGGGGCCTTTTCTCGCCTGTGTCCTGGCTGAGCTCCAGCACCTTCTGCATGTGCTCCCGGGCCTGCTCCTGCAACAGTCTGTACTTGTCCATCTCATCTGCTCTGAAGCTGACAGGTGGAGCTGCCTCTGCGGCCCCCTGCGTGTCCTGGGACCTGAGATTCAAATTGCTGCTTGTGCTTTGCTCTTGACCTGTGTCTTGGTGGTTCAGTTCTGTTCCTGTCTCTGTCTCCATGACTTTGGCCTCCTCCATTTCGTCAGCTTCTTTGTCTTTACCCCTTTCTATCAGAACCCTCTTGAGCCTGGCCTTTCTCTGGATAGCAGGGCGTTTTCCTATCAGCGGGAGGTGCAATGTTTTCACTGTTTTTTGGGATAAAGTCTGAGTTGTACAAAGTCCTGGGAGGATAGTGTTGGAGTTACAGTCTGTGTCTGGGGAGGTGGCCACATGAGAGCGGGTCTCTTGTAGTTCACACAGAGGTGTGCTTACATTATGAACAGTCAGTGGAGGTCTGTGAGGGGAAGAACTGGGACAGGAGCCTGAGCTGAGGCTGCTTATGCTCTGTGTCTCTGGAGAAGTGTTTACAGAGGCAGGACTGAGCCTCTTACTGGAGCTCACTGTCACTTTGTCCACAGAGATCCCAGAGCAGGTGCTCCACTCCCAGCTCAGCTCCGACAGGGTGGTGCTGCAGGGGCTGCAGGATCGTGGGCTCACCCGACTCACACTGGGAGGGCTCTGGGCCTGTCTGCTCCACCACTCAGGACTGGACACGTGCCGAACACTGGAGGGCCTGTTCCCCCAAAAAGGAGCTTCTTCTGGGCTGTCTCTCCTGGAGTCCGACCTGGATGTTCCAGGGTCCTCCCAGCTGTCGGTGCTGCCACAGGTCCATCTGTCCCAGTCGCCCTCACCTGTGCTGCCCCCTGTGCGCCCCCAGGTACTGGGACTCACACTGGACCTGAGTGGGTGTGGATGGTGCCACTCGTCAAACTTCTGCTCTGACCTCCAACCATGTGCTGTGCTGATCTGTGCATCTCCCCCAGGACCTGCCCCGCTCCTCCACTCCCACTGCTCTGCGTCGCACACAAAAGCCCTGTCACAGCCCTCTCCTAATTCCCTTCCCCTCACCTCCTCACAATGCCTCAAGTTCTTTCTTTTACTATGAATGGATTTCCTGTCCCTGTGGAGGAGTTTTCGCTTTCTTGCCGGGCTGTTACCGCTGCTGTTGTCAGGGTAACAGCAGTCAATGAAACTCCTGGGGTTGCTATGGTGACCTCTTTCCCAAAACATCTTGGAGTCAGATCCTGGAGAGAGGGAGCGTGAGGACAAGTGAGACCGCCAGGGAGGAGAGGCGGCGTGCCCGTGCCCCTCCTGTCTGCGATGGCGCCGTTGATGCTCGGAGCTCCTGTGAGGCCTTCTGCTCCTCGCTGAGACACATCCAGGCGTTCTTTCACCACTCCCCCGGGGACATCTGCTCCCCCCTCTCTCCACCCCTCCGGTCTGCCTCTCCCCCCACTCTCCCTCTCTCCCCTCTTTACACGACGACACCACCACACTCTTCACTTTGCACATTTTCCGCTTCTTCACAATCTTCTCCCTCTTTTCCCTCCTTCTCCGACTCTGCTTCCCCGTCTTGTGTTTCCTAATAGCGCACGTCCTCTTTCTCCGTGACACCATTGCTACGCCTACATTCGTCTGCATTGCACTGCTGCAAATTGTCTCACTATTGCCATCGCACCTGGTTGGGCTTGTGCACGTCTTTTGGGCGACATGATCTAATTTACAACTCAGGGGTGTGATAGCATTTTCACTCGCAACCTCTAATCTGCCCACCTGACGATTCTGGGTGTTGCAGTCGAAAGCGTCAATCTTATAGCCACATGAATGGGAATTTGGCACAATGCAATTTTCAGTGTTTTGTTTTTCTAGCCATTCTCCAGTTGATGTAGGGATTTTGTCTTTGAGAAACAGGTGCTCTTGTGTCTTTCCGTCAATGTGCTGAGTTTTCGTTGCCTCTTCAGTTTGTCCCTGCACCTGCACTCGTGTTTGCTTTGGAACAGAAACACCTGACATATACAATAACTGATTCTGATCCTCTAGTTTCTCTTGGAGTTGCTCGTGATCATGTAGTTTGCTGCTGTATGAGATATGTGGCACAAACTTTGTAAACTTTAATGAACTTGTTGGCCATCGCAGCTGGGTGGTCCCGTCTTTCCCCAAAACACAAATAGTCCGACTCTCTTCTCGCTCTGATTTGTTTTTTGTTGTACATTGCGGTCCGGTATCCGCCTCCTCCAGCCCCTTGCCACATGCCGACAAGAACAGTGAATCATTGCTCTGATTATCTTGTGCTTCCGTGGAAATAGCAGAGTGTTCCTTCTCCAAATCTCTTTTTTCAATTTCACTGTCTTCCGAGGCTGGCTCTCTGGGGACCGGCTCCATGCTGCGTAGTCCGACACTGTCAGAATTCTGCTCTTCCTCTGTCCCAATTTCTCTGTCTATGTCTCTCAAGATTTGCCGTATCCTTTCTCGCATCTGCTCCTTTTTCTTGTACATTTCGTCTTCCTCTAGGTCAGAGAACACAGAGGCACACGGTTCCAGTTTGGGACCCCTCCGAGAGAAGCAAAAAGACACCCCGAGTCTGCCTCCGACGCGTCTCCTCCCTGCAGGTAGAGGCAGCGGCGAGCAGGGGTCGACGCAGAGTTCAGAGCTGTGGATTTGGGGGAATTGTGCTGCTAAGACCGGAGGAGACTGCTGGGGAAGTGGACTAGGGGGGCAGATCTCCTCAGTTCTGGAGCTGGTAGTTGTTGTTATCGAGGTGGTTGGGGTATTTGGGATGTGAGTGCGATCCTCAGGTTTGTTGTCCTGGTTGTGGTCACGTAGATCCGTGAGGGTGTCCTTAGTTTGGTTTATGGCCCTCACTGCACTCTTCAGTCCATGGCCCCGTCTCGTGACCCTAGAAAAGATATAAAAGTAGACTCAGCTTCCACCAACATCATTAGTTTTTAAAAATTTATTTAATCTTAAGCTTAAACTTTTGACAAAGCTATAAAAGTATGATTTTTGTAAAGCACTGCTGGGTTTCAGACAACATCATAACATTCTATAGGCAGACCATATTTAATACAAATGGGAGCAACTAAAATGAATGATTTTTGTTGTAATACAGTGAGTTCAACATTTGTGAATTTACCATTTGGATATTTCATGGAAAAGTACACAATGTGATAAAATCTTGCGAGTATCATCACGTTAGAATCTGAAAACCTCTAATTGGTATTTATTAGCATAAAACTGATTTGAGTTTAATGCAGTGACACAAAAGTATTTTCTGTTTAGTTTATATAATATACTGTAATTAAAAACACCCAGTGTCATATTGCAAAAAATTAACACACCTAAATTCTGCCCACACCCTCACTGCAAATAAAACTGCAAAACTGGGCAGTACCTGGTGAGTGAAGAGGAAAGTGGGGCAGGATCTGGGCATGTGAGTAACAGTGTGATTGGTCTAACAGGTATCCACACTTCAAATTCTGCCCGTGCAGCAAGGTGTTTGTAACCAGAAACACCTGAGGCCAGTCATGTGTGATGTCATATAGGACTTGTTTTTTGACTGAGGTGCAAATGTTTTGACACAGAGCTACAAATTCACCTATGATGCTCAATGCTCAGTAGATTGTATCAAAACATACACAATAGGCCTGGGTAACTTTTTAAGACAAAAAGGTCCTATATTACACAATATGGATTGTGGTGTTACCTCATCATACCTGGAATTGTAATTGTTATTTGACTAATCCTGCATTATTAGTCTGTCTGTGTCTCGAAAGCTCAAAATGCTCTGTCTGCACCTTATAATGGCATGTAGTGGTAAATTTAAAGCTAACAGCTCCCATTTACCTTTTGTTCTATAGAGATGAGCAATTACAGGGCTGAATTTATCCTAATGCTTCTAGTGAAGGTGGATGGGGTTTAAAAACACAGTGGAGCACTTTCTGCATTACATGACAATGTAGAACAGAGAGTTTCCATTTGAGAAAAGAACAGAGCCTAAAAATGCAGGGTTTGTGTGTTAAACTTTGTGAATGAAAACACAACTCTGGGTATATTTTTGACAAGGAAACATTAGAACATAACATAGATCCACAAATAACATACTCTGGGACCTTTCATTAAGAACAGTGCAAAGAAATTGTTCTAATTTATTAAGTCTGAACTCTGGTCCAAACCACATTTATTCACACTGACAGAAGTCTGGCAGCAAACCTCAATATTATAACAACCCAAGCATATCACTGACCATTTGAAATTATTGATTCAATTAAAATTCAATTAACTGCACAGCTCTACCTCAAAAGATATTTACAAATACATAAAAGAAAACTGCACAAGCTGGTTATTATAGTACGTAATATGCAATGGATCAACAATAAACCTTGTAGATCTCAATGTAATCCCTCATTCCAGCAGGATACCTTTAAACTTTGTACTGAAAGCACTGCAGTATACAGTATATAGCCTCAAATCATTTAAAAATGTAGCTTCAAAACCCATGATGTCCCTGACCTTCTTTTGAACAGTGCTCGCCAGATGCACAAACTCTAGGGGGCGCTCTCTCACTTAGGCCAGTGGAACCCTGCTGTGCTTTGGACCCACTTGTCTGTTTCACATTGCCACAAGCACAGCTGCCTCTTGAAGGAGATCTGGCTCTTTTATTTTACAGCGATGTTTCTTTTTAGTTTATTTCAACTGCAGCATCTATACATTTCTATGCTACAGGGAAACATAGACAACTACAGTGAATATGGCTTTAAGGTTTTTACTCAAAACAGAGGACCATTACTCAAAAACAAAAAAAAAAAAAAAAAAAAAAGTAGAAGCAGTAGTAGTTGTCCAAAAAAATTACTCAAGTAAGAGTAAACGTGTTTGGAAACTACTACTCAAGTAAGAGTCAGACTGGACGTAAGATCTAAAAATATATAATAATAGTGAACAAAATGTGGTATTTTTCAATATGGATGCACCAATACTGATACAGTATTGATACTGAAAAATCAGCTGAATCGGTATTGGTTCTTTGATAACAGTTCAAGTGATATCCTGGCTGGGCCTTTAGTTGGATGTAATAAGACCATTTACGGGCACATTTTGGCTAAAAATGTCTCATGTTTTTTTTGGTTTTTTTTCATATGAAGCACTTCAGTGGTGATTTAAAGGATAAATAACAGTTGCATAACACAGCTGAATCTCTTGTGTAATAAGTTAATTCATGTTTTAAGGAATGTTTTATCAGTTTTATCATGTTGTATCGGTTAATATTGGGTATCGGTTGATACTTACACTCAAAGTATCAACACTGGTACCGGAAATGAAAAAAGCTGGATCAGTGTTTCCCTAATTTTCAAAGGATAGACCACAAAATATATGAAAAATAATAAACAATATTGGAGAAATACAAGAAACACATTAGACCTTTTAAATGGTGAAAATGTTGCCTCTAACAGGAGCTGAACCCCATGAATAGGATTCATTATTGTATTAAATGCCAGTTTGATTTATAGTTTGTAATTTATGTATATGTACATGGCAACAGAGTGGTTGGCTGCGTTTGTGGCTACCTGGATCACACACTGAGCTGTTTATCAACTTTTTCTTTTTTTTTTTTTTTAGCTCAGTTTTCAACATCATATCAAGGGATTTTAACCATCTAAGAAGTGCAGCATGTGCAGTTTAAAGGACACATACTATGAGAAAGAGCTGGATTTTGTGAAATGAGCTGTTTGTTTTTCCTGAGTCCATGGAGACCACGCGAGAGGCTAACAGAGGAGCTAGCTAAGGATCTAGCAAATGTGGCAGAAGACCTTCAGAGGAAAGACTGGAGGGAATGAACACAAGGGACTATTAAAATGTGTGCTGCAGCAAAACTTGATTTTCCCTCTGGATCAATAAAACCTCTCTCACACACACAAATGTTCAAACAATTTTAACCTGTTAACATCCTTTTGTCAGATGTTGACTTAACTCCCACTTTACTCAAGAAAGAATATTATTGCTCTGTAAAAACATATTAAAAACTATTCCAAGGCTACAATTTGATAAAAAAAAAAAAAAAAAAGTTGCTCAAATAATTGTAACTGCACATTAGTACTACCCACCTCAGCAGGACAACATAGTAACCTACAGTGTGTATGAATAGTGGTGTTGGCTCAATCCAGTTATTAGCACAAGAGTGATTTGCACATTTTAAAAAGAGGTTGTAAATATGGCCCCCATAAGCCATGCAGACAGGCTTTAATGAACCAGCGTCATTAGCGTAAACACAGAAGCCGTAAACATGTATCAAAACAATGAGACACGAGCAGCGCTGCTCTCATCCTCCATCACAGCGCTCATAAAACACTCTTAATTGCTTCGGGAATAGGTGCAATCAACTTGATCATTAGCTAAGTTTTTATTTCACTTGTTTTGACTGTGGACCTGGAGGCTACTTTAACATACGTCTTAAATACTTCATACATTTACTATATTACCTCGAGTGTTTTTGTTCTGGGCTCCTACTCCACAAGATTTGGAATAACAGACACTCTGAGTTTCTTGTAAAAACTGAGTAAGTACACAACACACAAACCCTGCATCTATAGTCAAGAGTTCTTCTCTCAAAACAGAAAACACTCTGTTCCACCTTGTGATATCATGTGGTAATACAGGAAGTGCTCCACTGTGTTTTTAAACTCCTTACACCTTGATTAGAATCATTTGGATGATTTTAGACCTGGAATTACCCATCTCTACTGGACTAAAAGCTGGTAACTCCGAAACTACAACTACATGACATCACAAGGTGGAACAAAGCATTTTAATTAATAATAAAGGATTACTCAAACATGTGTGAATGAAACAAAACACAACTCCAGGTACGTTTTTGAGGAGGTAACAACATTCTAACAAGGCTTAAAGCTCACAACAGTCAATTTTGTGTAATATAGGACTTTTAATGGCAGTATTATAATATATAGTTGGAATATTAGTAAAAGCAACATCAATAATACAAGTAAGAGCGGGTACTTTCTACTTGAGTAAACATCACATCTGTATATTTTTCACTCATTGCACAAGGTATATTTTTGCAAATAGTTATAATTATTTTATAAGCCTCGAGAGAATAAACAATGCTGATGGCAACTCTGGTACGTTTTCAAAATCTAAAGTGTTTTTTTTTAATTTATTTATTTTTAAAGTCCTCCTTGAAGACAACACACAGTTACATGCTTGTGTCTTTATCTTAAATGTGTCTCACCTGTGGCCCTTGTGTGAATAGACCCATCACATGTGAAAGAGGCTGACAAAACATGACATGCTCTGCCCCCAAACCCATGTCCTCCCTCTGTCCGTCTCACACACTCTCTCTTTGTCTTTCTCCCTCTCTAACCCTCTGTCCTTCTCTCTCTCTCTCTATCCATCTTTCCATTCCACTTCTCTCTCCTTCACCCCTCTCCTCCACCTCCACCTCCTCCTCCTCCTCTCTCTGTCTCTCACCTCTCCGTCTGTAGCTGCAGTTGGGCGAGTTGGTGCAGCCTCCTCAGAGCCCTCTCTTGTTTGCGTTGGTCCTTCCATGATTTCGACGCCACATTTCGGGCAAACTCTCTGTGCTTCAGCTCTTTCAGTCTCTGTGAAGAAAAAAAACACAACATTTACTTTATATAACTGTGTATAATTATAACTCCGCATCACTTGCCGAGTGATTCCTCAAAAGCTGAAAAACAGAACTAGTTCATTAAACGGTGCAGTGGTCCAAAATTACTCTTCACTTAATGTATGCATTCCAAACATTCTTATTCACTTCAGTTTTTAAAATGATTTTATAAGTACTAGGGGTGTAACGATATCCAAGTCTCACAATACGATATTATCAAGGTATGGACCTCAGGGTACGATATTTATATGTTGTATAAATGTCATAGGAAAGCTCACGATATGGGGGGTATGATATTTATTGCAATATTTTGTGGAGGCTAACAAAACTGTCAATATGCTACTTTTTCCTCTTAAAATGACTTGACAAGACTTAATCCAAAGAACTAAAATTGCTAAGAACAGTTATTTCTTTTTGTACACTTCTTCTACACTGAAATGGAGCAAAGGATCATGGTCTATGTAGTTCCCCTCTTTTTTTTTTTTTTTTTTTTTAGCTAATGCTGCTCCATAACTCTTAATTTAAGCAAAGAGACTTGTAATTCGAATATATTGTGATGGTCCACAATATTACTGTGAAATCTTTGATGATACGATATCACGATATTTAGGTTATTGTTACATCCCTAATAAGTACGATTCACAACTCTGTGTAAATTTAGCAACAACTAGCATGTTAACATCCACTTCCTGATTACATGATGATAAAACGCAGAGATCATATTTTGACCTCAAGAGCTGCTTCTGCAATGTTTCTGTACTGGGGCAAGGCACGTTTTGCTCGAATACATTTGGAAAAACCAGCTCCACGCCCTTTGACTGATACAAAAATTAAATACAATACGCCACATTAGAATACTGCGCCAGTGCCAGCCGCTCAGACAGTCGAGATAAACCTCTACCACACAGTTACAAAGGGGAAGTTTTCAGAAAGTATATAAAAAAAACAAAATCAATAACGGTAACGGACAAAATTCTGAAAGTTTTGGTGTTGATTAAATGTATTTTGTGCCATTCTTTGAGATATGGACTAAATTATAGAGTAATCAATGGTTGGCACTACGATCACCATTGCAGGATAAAAGCACTACCTTGGCAGTGGTCACTGTACTTTACGTACTTTCTTTTTCGATTTTTCATTTTTTCTTTTTGTCTTTTTTATGGTGATGCATCTTAAGAGCTTTTCTTAAAGTCCTGCTCCAAAATGTGACTGGATGGGGAGCAGTTGTTGGAGCCAAATGGACAAACTCTATTGTAGAAAATGCTGATCTCAGATATTCCAGCATCAACATATTTAAGGTTCACAGAGAATGGTAATAAAAATCAAGAGAGTGGCACTTCTGTGGGCAACCAGAGCTTAAAGGAGAAACGCCCAACTGGTTTAAGCCTTAAAGCACCTGAGCTACTGTACCACGTAATTAGACATGCTAACACCTAATTACAAATGCATTTTAATTAGGTGTAAGGTGTACCTATAGGCAGTCTGGAGCTCAAGTATTTCATTTCTTTACTACATTTTTTGTTATTGAGATGGTTTAGTATTATGAGCTATAGTGCATATTATTTCCTTTTTGAATTAATAAATATATTTGTTCTCCATCGTGTTCCACAACCGTGATCACTGATAACATTACTGCACATCACATTGTGTTTGTGAAATTGTAGTGCATTGTTTTGTATCATGCTTTTTAGACGAGGATTAGGATAGTCCTAAGGGCAAATTTGAGGAAAAGTCAGTAAACCATTTTTTTTTTTACATACTTTGAGGGTGCTGATTTAGAATATTTTGTTTACCAAGCTGGATTTTGAGTTCTAAACCTTCTAATTTGTATATATATATATATATATATATATATATATATATATATATATATATATATAATTTATGAATATATTATCCATCTATTCATCCGTCCATGTTCCGCTTATCTGGTGCCAGGTCACGGGGGCAGCAGTCTAAGTAGGGACTCCCATACTTCCTTCACCCCAGACACTTCCTCCAGCTCCTCCAGGGGGACCCTGAGGCCTTCCCAGGGCAGCACAGAGACATAGTCCCTCCAGCGTGTCCTGGGCCTCCTCCCACTGGGACGTGTCCGGAACACCTCCCGAGGAAGGCATTTCAAAGAATGAGAGCTGTCGATAGCAAACAGAGATAAATGACTTCCAGAAATAAAACTTAGCAATCACTTAGAATCCAAACCTAGTAGAAATCTGAATTAGGAATTTATTTCATTTCTGCTCATCAAATGAAGGAAATGAAGGATGCTAGCTTTAAAAAAGCTGCAGTATAGCCTTGTTTTTATTTCATTATGCTAATTAGGGGTCATGTGGTGACTTCTATCTCATAAAATTTACCTGGTATATATACAGTATACTGGTATTTGTTTTCTGGACTTTTTATGAAATCCATTCAAGTTAGAAAGAACTTTAATTTGATTAGCCTGGCGTCTATGCTATTATGCTAATTAGCATTCTTAAAACTCAAAATTCAGCTTGGTAAACAATATTTGGAATCAGCACCCTCAAATTATGGGAAATAGCATGTTACCAACTTTTCCCCAAATTTGCCCTCAGGACTTTTTCTGAAAGTATTCCTTGGAGTTATTCTCAGTCTATTTGTACATTTATGGTAAATTGGCATAAAAGAGTGTAGCAGGGCTGAGTCTTGTACACAGGCTTGAACAGCTTAATGTAAGAGGGTTCCAGTAGTGCCCATGAGAGACTGCTAAATTTCAATCTGGAAAGACTCAGAAACAGAGATTAAAAAGCTTTATGGAGTGATTAAGAGTTTGGCGGTCAGACCTCAGCAGAAGACATATGTGATGCTGAGTTGCATGGTGGGCTAATGAGCATTTAGGAAATGTCTCACCCCCTGGAGCTTTGACACTGGTGCTGGTCAAGAGAGGGCCAGAATATTAAGATGGCAAGTAGTGGGAGGATGATGGGGCGGAGGAGGCAGATATCTGGTGAGCACCTGGGTGAGAGGGTTTAAATATGGAAGACTGGGCATTGATTGGCTGAAGAGGAGGTGCGGAGGAGGTGTGCCAACGCCACGCGAAGGAGGGAGTGACCTGCCATTGCACCGGTGTAGGCTGAGGAGGAGGAGGAGAGCTGGAGTGAAGCTATGACTGGACATGAAGCTGCGGGTTTACCTTCCAGGCTTGAATTTATTTATTTTTCTATAAAGCTCAATTAACCAAACATGCATGAATAACATATAAAACTTCCCCAGGCATGATTTTGATGAGGAAACAACATTATAACATGGCAGAAGGCCCAAAAAAGTTGATTCTGCACAATAATTTTAATTTCTGCAAATGTCATTGCTTTGCCTGAAAATTTTCAAGGTTCTGCATTCAAAAATTGTAACAGGTTATAGGTCACATCTGTGGAGGGGCCAGCCAACTTGCAGTCAAAGGGCATGTTTTTCAGGGTATTTTCTTTAGCAATATAAAAACACGTGTAATTAAATAAATGCAAAAAATTATAATTAAAAGTAAAAGAGTGCAAATTTAATGTTCAGTTATCTCATTTTAAGGTGGATAGGCCCAATATACCAACCCAAACCATTCCAAAACATCTCCATTTTGTCAATTAAATAACACATTGGTTCACACTGACTTGCATCCACCCCAGTGTCAACTATAATGTCCAATTGATAAAGCGTTTGTCCACTGATCCAAAGGCTGGTGGTTCGAATCCCACTCTTAACATAAACACCATTGGTTGAGTGGTCAGGTCCATTGGCTCACAGGTTGCGTGATGTAAAGGGCTTTGAGCAGCTTGAAGGCTATTTGATATGTATATTTGAACATTTACCATTATGGCTGTTTCAGATATTGTGATGCCACGTGAGAGTCAGTGGGAATGTTGCATGGGGCTAAACTATGTAGAGTACGAGTCTGGTTTTATAGCCCTCTCCACGGACGGCTGTCTTTCAAACAGCATACATCAGTTGTTCTGCAGATGTTCCCCTTCACAGCTCATGTCCAATTAGCTCCATAGACAAGAGAAGAAAGGGCTTTTCTCTGGAGCACAGCAGGAGAGCAAACAGCAGCCAAATGTTCTATGGGAGATTACAGATAGTGAAGATGACTGACAAGAGCCATTTAATTATAATGATTCTGACTCTGCTCTGACTGGCGTGAGGATTCTGCGCTTGGCTGGATGAGTTGTTGATGCAGACACCAAACAACTGTGAGCAATTGAAAGTGTTTTGTCAGGACCAGAGGTAAAATGCTTGAGCTGATTACTGTAGTTGCCAGAGACCGTATTTTTCAAGTAGTAAATATACTTGAGTACATTTTTTTTTTCTTTCCCTTCACTACAGTGCGAACCAGAAACTGACAAAAGCTTTATGTTGAAAATATTAAATTATTTCAACATTTGTGCTCTATCAAACAGTGTTGGGAAGGTTACTTTTAAAATGTACTCCCCTACAGATTACAGATTACATACCCCAGAATGTAGTTTGTAACGTAATCCATTAAATTACTTAAAGTGAATAACGTAATTGGAATACTTTGGATTACTTGATTTGCTGTAGAGAAGCAAAGACGAGGATATCGTAACATAAGATGTTATATCTGCTAAAAGAAAATAAAAAGCCCAGACTTTACTTAACACGTCCACGCAGCATGGTTTAATCCTGTTAAATCCTGTTTTAGTCCTGGTTTAGACCTGGTTTAGACCTGGTTTAGATCTAGTTTAGACCTGGTTTTAGTCCTGGTTTAGACCTAGTTTAGACCTGTTTTAGTTTAGACCTGGTTTAGATCTAGTTTAGACCTGGTTTTAGTCCTGGTTTAGACCTAGTTTAGATCTACTTTAGACCTGGTTTAGTTTCTGGCAATGAGTGGAATTACCAGAAAAAACAGGAAAATAGCACCATGTAATCCATTTATTTCAACAAAGTAACTGTAATCCAATTACCACTCACTGAAACAGTAACTGTAACCGAATACAGTTACTCATAATTTGTACTCTGATTATGTAACTCCAGTAGATGTAATCTGTTACTCCCCAACACTGCTATCAAATATTACAGTACTATTACTATTACTTTTTTCTTTTTTCATTTCTGACTTTGTTGTGTCCTTCAACTTACGTTAACATCAAATAATACATCTGATGTGTTACAATTACTCTTTGAAACCACTGTTTGTTCTATAGATAAGACCACATCTATTATCACTTGCAGCATGAATACTACTTGTGCTTCTAGTATTACTGATAAAAGTATGTGACTTGTTTTTACAATATACAGCAACTCCTATTAAAGCACTCTTGCCCATTTAAAGGGTCGTTATTACGCTATTTTCTGATCTATGTTACAATGTTTTTTCCTCATTAAAAAAATACCTGGAGTTGTTTTGTTTCATCCACACATGTTTAGCACACAAACCGAGCATATTTTGGGCAAGTTCTTCTCTCAAATAGAAAATACTACAGAGTGTGCGTTAAAAAAAGACTAAATCATGGCCTAAAATTACAATTTTGTTCCCACAATATGTAACTGTTCCCACGCTTTAGCTAATCCGTGCACATTACTACACTGATTCTGGAACAATAAACATCAAAATGGAAAAAAACAAAAAACATAAATAAAACATATATATTTTACCTTTATTTGTGTCTGCCAAAGTCCATCGCTTCTATGCTGGAAGCTCTTGCTAAATGAACACAAATCTAATACCACAATACCACACCCTGTTTTGTATAATTGGCAACAATTTCTTAATTTGTGGGTGAAAATTGGCTGAAGTGTGGGAATAATTTACCTAAAACATGGAAAAGAGTTAGCTAAAAAGTGGGAAGGAGTTAGCTAAAGCATGGGAACAAAATTGTAATTTGAGGCCACGATTTAGTATCTTTTTTCACGCACATCATCAGACGGGCTCTATAAAATACTCTGTTCCACCTTGTGATATCGTGTGTAATGGTAATCACGACAAACATTTGAATGACATCACAAGGTGAAACAGCATTTTGAACTTTGGAGATGTAGCCAGACTAATAATCAAATGTTACAAAAACATGTGTGAATGAAACTAAACACAACTCCAGGTATGTTTTTGTGAGATAACAACATTCAAACATGACTAAAAGCTCACAAGAGTCAAATTTGCGTAATATAGGACCTTTAAAGATATACACTTGACACACACACACACACACACACACATACATCTGACTTCATAGTAGTGATATTTTGTTCAAGCAGGTGGTCTACTCCCAGGCTATATCCAGACTGGTCCTATTTCCAGTGGAAGAGAGTATAATTTTGTCAAACTATTTGCGGTGTAGTTCTAGGTGTGCCAGTCCTCTCAGGAAAACAATGATTCATGCCTCTTCCTGTTTCTGACACACTTAATCTGCTGCATTACCTTGGTTTGGCAGGCGGCTGAGAGTGGGTTGTTTTGTTTATATATGAGCCTAAAAGCTGAGTAGTAAGTAAAAGCCGTGACTCCAAAAGCAGTTTGCAAAGCGCTCACTCAATATCGCCTGTCTGATTCACTTTTAACTTCAAAGTGGAATGTAGGAATATAAAGTAAGATGTATTTATTATGCAAAGTATAAAATCAAATTATTTCTTGACCTTCAGTATAAAGTTGGTTGCATTTGCTGCAGTAAATAAGAGATTCTATAGGTAATAGAAGAAAAGAAGTAGGTACACTATATGATTTGCAGGCATGTACAGCAGAAATAACCGTAGTAGTACAAAAAGCGGTGCTACTGTAGTATCATCGATTTAATTAAACTCTTTTCAGACAGAATTTTGAAAAAAGTATTTTGAATTGTTACTTGCTATGGCAACAGTCCTAATTTTTCATCTCTCCAAACCTCATAGAATAATGGTGCAATTTAAAGGTCCGATATTATGCAAAATTTACTCTTGTGAGCTTTAAGCCAAGTTAGAATGCTCTTACTGCCTCAAAAACATTCTTGGACTTGTGTTTGTTTCATTCACACACGTTTGAGTAACTCTTTATTATTATCTCAAAAACTCTAAATGCTCTGTTCCACCTTGTGATGTCACGAAGCAGCAATTTTAAAGCTAACAGATACATTTTTTACGTTTTGACCAGTAGAGATTGGAAATTCCAGAGCTAAAATGATGTAAATGATTCTTGTGAAGGTCTATGGACTTTAAAAACATAGTGGAGCATTTCCATTATTACCACATGGCATCACAAGGTGGAACAGAGTGTTTTATGCTTGAGACAAGATCTTAGCCTAAATATGCAGGTTTTTGTGTTAAAAATGTGAGAATGAAATAAAACACAACTCCGAATATGTTTTTGAAACTACTTAGGAAACTACTTTATACCATAGATCAGAAAATTGGCCTTTAAATCTTTTATATTCACAGTTTTGGAAGTCCTCATGTTCTGCACACTTTGGTCATTAAGAAGCTCATTGCCAGTGTTTGTTTACTGTGTGCACATATAAAATATAATATTACCCCCTATTTAATTCCACTGCTTTCACTCAATATCTTTTGATGAGTTTGCCCTCGAGCTCTGACAGAACCAAAGGGAAGTTCAATTGCTTTCACTATACCAAGAGTGGCAGTTATATTATGAGTAATGATCAAATTGCCAATACAAGTTTTTAGTTGTTGAGGGAGTAAAATAATTGTAGAAGTGGCAGTCTGGTACACAATATCTGCAATGATGGACTGCACGAAAAAAAAGAAGTCTAGTATTGAAATTGTGATTAGATATGCAAGTTGTGTAAAAAAATAAAATAAAATAAATAAAAAAAAAGTAAGATTCTGTTCACATTGTAAATAATTCAAGGAGCCTTTCATTTGAGAGGAAATGGGCAAAGGAACTGTTGCATTTTTCTTTTTAGGAAACAGGATTTCTCTATTATCTAAGTCATTGCAGCCTTTGCGATTTAATAACTGCGCCAACTCAAATTGCAATTTCAGTTCAATTACAATATAGTCATATTATATTGTTAAGGCCTTAAAAAGTCTTAAATTATGTTGCCCAAGTCTTATTTTTTTCACAAAGTTCTTAAATTTCATTAGTCTGTCTTTTTGTTCACTCAACCGGGCTGCAGTGCAATGTTAAATGGAGGGAGAAAAAAAACAACAACAACAACATGAAATCTCGTAACATGAATGAACGTCTAATTTGGAGTATGTGCAAACAATACTTAGTTTGTCTTGTTAGAATGTTATAAATGTTTTTTGACTATTTTACAAGCGATGCATACTACTATAAATGAGTTCTGAATGAGATTTAATAATAAAAGTATTTTTTGTTATTTAAAGCAGGGAGTATGATCATTGTTAGAATTGGCCAGCATATGGGAGCGATGTTGGTCTTAATTTTCATTGAAGCGGTCTTAAAAAGGTCTTTAAAATCTAAACTTTGGGGTAGTCAAACGTGAGGCTACCCTGATTGTGCAGCCCTAGATTATATAATAAAAACTTTGCAATGCATTACATTACATTTCTGTATTTTGAGTATTATATTTAGCATTTTTGGACTGACTTGAGTATTTTAATGTCATTGCATTACAATTACGCCTAAAAACGTGAAATGACCAATACACAGACAACTGAAAAACTCTTTGCTTTCACTCAATATCTTTAGATAAGATTGCCATTGATCAGAATAGTGTGTGTAGCCTATATATATGGGTATGTTGTTGATCTGTTGTGTAGTGGGATTACACCATAGATTGAGTGTTATCCTAGCTCGGCAGCATTCATCAGATTAGCCTTTCATACATCATATTTATTTATAGACTCGCTCGCGTTCACTCACAGATCAGAGCCAGAGCTGACAGTTTTTCAGGTTAATCTCTGCTGATTCTCACACAAGCGCCTGTCTATTTATATTAGAGCATCAAGCCAAACATGCCACTGACAACAGACAGGCTTTGTGAGCTGCATTCTCTCTGCAAACTATAGGTGATGTAGCCTGAAATATAATCTATAGACTATATGGTGGATTTTGAGAGGTATACTTTGAGGTAAATAAACACAAATTTGAAAACAGGTAAGGTATAACTTCAAGATGATAACAATAAAGATGAAACAGCATTTTCAGCAAGTGGCAGTTGGACACACATGGGAAATTTATCTATTTTTAAAAGTGACCACAGTAAAGAAGCACAATATTAACTATACAAACCAGTAAATGATTGATGGACCAATATATTTTGGGGAACAATGGGAATTAATTATATTTTTTTTAGAATTTTTTGAGCTGTAGAAGGTTGGGTAAGGAACTTACATAGGCCTTTAGTGTATAGATACTATTCCAACACTAAAGATATTTGATTATAAGGTTTATTTATTACAGCTCGACGATGATATTATACATTTAGATTATGTTTTTGTGGATTATCCTGCCAGAGGGCCATTGTCGGAGGCATTAAGTAATATATGGAGTTATATTATTGACTGAGATTCAAGAGCAGGACCATGCCTCAACCTCTTTCTCCTCTCCAGCGAACCACACCTTTAATTACCCAGAAGCCCTATTTATACCAGCCTATTCCATCCACATAGTTTGTCTCTGCTATCTCGACCTTACCCTCCCACCCCATCTCTCTTGTTTGTCTTTCGGCCTTAAGACATTTACCGAGGGAGGGTCCAGCATCGGCTTGGCTGTCTCTACCCTGCCAAATCTACTTCATCATATCGTTATAGCTTCCATCAGTAAATAGTATTTCATTGCATATATCGTTGTGGGGTGGTCCTTGCTCGTGAATACCATTAGTGTGATATTTTTATGATATATGGCACCTCAAAAGTGCTCTTGTACATATAGATATATTTGTAGGCCGATCTTGATAACACACACTGACTAAAATGTCTACTCCTCCCAATACCAAAGCATCAGAAAAAGGCCTAATACGCATATGCATCCCAACCACTAAATGATGCAATAATGGAGAAATCTGATCCATGCAACATCTCCTGTCAGAGGTCATAGTGTTATGCTTGGTGATGAATATAAGCTTTTTAAGGTGGTTAAGAATCTCAGAATTAAATGTAATCTATTAAGTTATGTTTCAAAAGCCATGCCAAAGATAATCTTTAATGAAGGTGCAAATGGGTACAAGGGACTGGCCAACCGAATAAGATGCTGGTGTCAAAAGTATAATATAAAACTTAAAAATAAAGACGCTGTACTCTTGCGTCAGTGTGTATAAATGTTATAGCTTTTAGGGCTAAATATCTTATAAAAGGTCATGCCAATGTGTGTATCTTTTAGTTGAGTTGATAGCCCTTTATGCCCTTTAAATTCCGACCCCTTGGTGGATTCTACACTATGTACTTGTTAGCATTTGATATTGTAGGTACTTTGATGCCAAACTCATTCTATAGAAATATTAATCACGCTCACGCAGAGAGCGATTCATAATGAATTACTGCGGGCGCGGCCAACAGGCTGAGAAAGTGCTGCTGTGGCTGTCCGTATAGCAGAGAGAGAGAGAGAGAGAGAGCCTTGTAAAAGATGGAATATATAAAGATGGATTCTTCACCACCTCCTGCATTTGTACTCTGCCAGCTTATTGTTCCCTCTTAAAAACAAGTCCCACTGCAGCTAAACCTGTAGCTATATTTAGAGACAAACAAAAGTATTGAGCAGAAGGTCTCCCACTGCACATACAGGTTTGCGTGGCTTCAAACAGCAGGGCATGTCCTAACAGTGGGATGTGATATTACCCTGCTCTCACATGCCACTCAAGCTCAGTGCTCTGAAGCCCAATCCGTCTGTCAAAGGCCGATCAATATTCCTTTAGAAGTGTTAAGGACTGCACAATGAGGCACACACTCTCACAGTGGGGACAGATCCGCCAGGGCTCTGGAATAACACATGAAGTTTTCTTAGGGATGCCAAATACAGGCTAATGCTAATAGACTCAGATTGCACTTTTATTTAAAAGCAGCATAGTCCTTATGTAATGAGCCATTTCTGTAATCAGTGGTAAATGCTGATAAAGCAGTGCATTCAGACATGTTTATCCCCGAATCGATGACAAGAAATGGAGACAGAGGAAACGCAATCAGCTTCCATTCTCCAAAGCCAATACTCCTGCAGGGGAGCTGTCTGCAGCTACAGTTTCATCTATGTCTGCTCAGTGTGCACGCCCGCCCACAGCTGTATACCCCGTGTACAAGTGTGTGTGCACTCCAATATGTGTGTACTCCAATATGTGTGCGTCCTACAGTATGTGCGTACTACAATAAGTGTATGTGGGTATGTGTGTACAGGATGGTACTGAGCCACTGGCTCCTGTCAGCTCACTGCCTCACACAGCTCGTTTCATGCGCCTGCCGCCGGCTAAAACAAAGCATTAACATTGGCCTGAAGTTGCCTGGATTCATTTTCAAAGAACAATGACAGTGAAGGAACAGTCTTATTTAATGTTTATTTCATGTTGCCCAGTGTGGGCGTTCAGAAGTGGGAGCTGCTTGGCTGCTTCATGCAGGGCCTGTGTGTTAGATCTGTGTGTTTGTGTGAGGATGTTCTGTCTGACAGCACTACTACAGGAGCCTTCAGCCCCACCACAGCCATACCACAGCCCCAGTCTAGCCCCAGCACAGCCCCAGTACAACCCCACTGTCGCCCCAGCACATCCCCAGCACATCCCCAGCACCAGTGAAGAACAGGATGAGACCTGTGCCTGTTTTAATGGTGCATGACCTCAGTGTCCAAACTCCAATCATACACAGCTCTGTGTGTCAGGGCTCACAGTCATGCAGTGCAATTACACTGACCTGTCAGATCTGAACAGATTAGGATCATATGGACATTTTCATGTATATACTAGTAGATATCCAAGGCTTAACATGTAGAACATTGTACAAGTGCATACTTTTGAATTTGACTTTTAGATGTGGTGGAGAGCAGGTCCTCTTCAGACCATCACAGCTGGACTCAGACTGAGCGCGAAGGCACACTGCTGTGAGTATGTGCTGTGACTTCACTATCATTCACTTTTAAAGCACTATTCTCACACTATTCTAACGCTGCTGCTTATATCTGTTAGAGAAGGAAACATGGATGTTTACTATGGTTTATTACACAGTGAAACAAATTGCCTTTCACACTTGTTTGCTGATGTGAGGGATGTGGTTCTGGTTGATGTGTAAATGACTTTGATGCTGGAGCTTTGATGTGGCCCGTGTCAGCCTGATTACGGTGGCCGTGGTGGGCCAAACAACATTACATTAGTCTATAGCAATACAAGGCTAACGCTCAGGGTCACTATAGTTAAAGCTTAAAATAGATGCAGAAAGCCCCGACCCAAGGCTTCATAATGGTCTTTTATAGATTACATTTTCTTGTTTGGTTGCCGCTGTTCTGAGCCTTGTGTAATTATGAGCGCTGCTGTGTCTGGCCCCTCCGGGTGTCACTTCTAACAGACGATGGCAGTTGTCACACTCCCACTGTCACCTGCTGGGAGTCACATCACCCACTGGGCACTCTTAAATGAAAATGTAAAACCTCTTGATTCTAGCAACACAATCAAATCAGCGTGTATCTATTTGCGTCCTGTTGTAATGGCGTCACCTGCTTGTGCGCGTGGTCGTAGGAGTTGATGTGGTTGTCAAACTCTTGGTGTCTCAGGTACTGCTTGTCACACAGCTCGCAGTAGAAAAGCGCTTTGAGATCCTCCACTGAGCAACCCAGGGCTCTCTCCACGCGCTCCTGAAAAAACACACATCAATGGAAACAAGTGAGAAGAAGGCTTTGGAGGGGTAGCCACTGTGGAGAAGCCTAGAATGTAGATCTAAACAGACACAGACATAAAAGGCCGGGATGGGGCAGGAGATGGCACATTGTTAGCCATTTAGAGCCAATCTGCATTCGGGCACATCAGCTATAATAGCCTCCACACGGGAGAACTATTAAACCTCTTCCCATTAAAGAACTGCTGCCGGAGGTCGGACAAAAGGAGCCACAGCACTGTCCCCACGGCAACTTGCGCCCAGGGAGGCATTTAATACATAATGGTAATAATAGGATGCAAATAGAACGACTTGAAAGTGACAATTGCGGCTAGGAGACAAATAACACAGCTTAAATGCATGACTTTGTGCGCATGGGAAGATAAGAAATGTCTAAATGAGAAATAAACCTGCTCATTTGTAAGTTATCATTACTTTATTTGGAATACCTTGTACCCAGTAAAGAGCCTGCACTGTGTATTTTGTGTTTATATGAAATACTGTTGTTTTTTTACTGATAACAATTCTGACCTTTTCCTCTGATCGCTGCTATCATCAAGATATTTTTACCAGTTAACTGACAATATTTTTAAGGGTTTTTCTTTTAATTAGTCTTTGTGAAATGTAGGCAACGGATAGATGTTTGTTGAAATCTGTGACTAAACATTCATGTTGTGTTCAAAGTAACTTAAAGACGCGCTATGTAACTTCTCCCTTTGAAGATTTGCCACCTGCGTTTTAGTCCGTGGAGATGATAAGGCTGTGCTTGAAATGTTCCACCGAATGGCATTAAATAAATGTAAATATCTCCATGGAGACAAGTAGTAATAGTAATAATGTATGTTTTTTTTTTTAAATAAGTGCATGAAATATGAGTTTAATGTAGGGAACTTGGCTGATGACGTACGCCAAAAAGATACTAAATCGTGGCCTCACATTACAATTTCCTACAATATGTAATTTGTTCCCACATTTTAGCCGATTTGTTCCCATGTTTTAGCTAAATAGTTCTCACGTTTTAGCCAATTGGTACACATCACTACGGAGTCATAGCCAAACTGGTGCAACCTAGTGCCTCCACTCAATTTCATTTCTCTCCAGCGACTAGGTCACGAATCGGAATACACTAATCAGCGAAGAGCTGTGATGCCAGCAAAACTAAGACACCACTGAGCATTTCGGCGCATTACATACGTCATGACCAAATAGCAGCGATTGGTTAAATAAAAAAGTACCTGCCTACTGTCGAGCGAATGAAACCTCATGTTACGAGGTCAGATGATTTCCACAAAGTGAAACTGACTGATGAATCCGGCAAACAGGGTCATGTCATTGTTCCAAAAGCCCATTAGTCTGACCACACACACACACACACACACACACACACAGTAGAGATGCATGGATGCGTTGTAACATGCTGAGGATAAACCGTTCCTAAATTTGCGAATGACACGGCGTAGATTTTCTTGTTCTGATGTTTGTGGCTCTCCGCTCCAGTGTGGTTCTTCAAACGAATGAGAATTCCACCCACACTCCGAACGGTTTATCCTCAACATGTTACAACACATCCACGCATCTCTACTGTGTGTGTATGTGTATGTATGGTCGGACTGATGGCCTTTCAGAACAATGGGCTGACCCCGTAGTGATGTATACGAATTGGCTAAAACGTGGGAAAGATTTTGCTAAAACGTGGGAACGAATTAACTAAAACGTGGGAACAAATTACATATTGTGGGAACGAAATAGTAAGCCACGATTTAGTATCTTTTTTTTACCTACGTCACCAGGCGGACTCCCTGTTAATGCCATACAGTGGAACATTCCAGGCAATACAACAAAATCTCTTATATACACAGGCAGGTGGCGTACCCTTCACTAGAAAAGCTACATAGAGCACCTTTAAATCTGTGTTTTAAAGTGTTTTTGTTAAACAGATCGTGATATTAACTGCTCTGTGATTGTCTGAACAGATATTTGCTTGAAAAGTTAGAACTACTTAAGTGCCCCATCTATTTGCTGATAATACACTTGAAGAATATCATTGCTAATTTGTTAAGTTCTTACAGGACAGGAACATGAGTCATGCTTTGACAAGAGACTAATTACGATAGTTGGTTCGGAATATCTCCAAAATTATAACTCTTGTCAGTGATCAAAAGTTATATTGGTCCTTTCACTTTTCTGCCAAAAGCCTGGTTTTATTAGCAAGCTGTTTGAATACATAGTGCACCACAGTCTGTTAGGCTGGACAGGTTTAAAAATTATACATTCAGCTTTTATTAATTGATTTAAAATGAAACAAAACAAGAACAAAAATTACACAAAAAATAAAACTCTCCCACACACACCTCGCTCTACACCCCAATGACCAATCAATGTTCAAAAACGGTTTCCAAATTAGTTCAAAGTCCTGCTGCTTCCCACAAAATTACCTGATTACCTTCTGTACACGTTTATCAAGAATTTTAGGGGTTTAGTCTTTCATTTTTTTAGGTTTGTATGAGCAAAAACCCATTTCAATTCCACTGTGCTTATAGTTCTGGTGGTCATAATATAATGCCTGATCTTTGGATAAATAAATAGCACATGGTCCAGGCTCTGGGGGTTAAGCGCTTGTCTGCACCAGGTTTTTCCCTCAGTTTACAACACACTAGTTTAGGTGTGTGTGTATATAATGTGTGCATGGTGTGTGTGTGTGTGTGTATATGTGTGTGTGCATTCATGCTCTGCTTCAGAATGTAATTTCCCTGAGGCGAGGGGCTGCCAATAAACACTATTGAATTCTGTTCTACTCTGACATGATGGGAATTTAATTTGAGCTTGTCACTTCTTTCTCCTGCCCCCTTCTCTCTCTCTGTCTCTCTCTCTCTTTCCCTTTCTCCGCTTCTCTCTGTCCATCCCGACTTCTCCTCCTCCCCAAATCCCTCGCTTTCTTCCGAGCTCCCAGTTTGATCCCATCTCTTTGGCGTCTTGTTTGACCCGGTTCTGTTTGGTAAGCCCTGGCTTGGCGAGTGTCTATTGGCCCCAATTTGCCTCTGTAATGCGCCTGCACCGAGCGACAGAGGTGAAAGAGGTGAGAGGAAATGGACAGAAGCGCTAGAATCAGGTAGAAGAGAAGATACACACTTAACCATAGAGAGTGGAGGTGATCACATTACACACACTATGGGATACACATGGCTTTTCAGTCCAATGGGGCTTGTAGACTCTGGACTTTAAGTGATACGGGCACAATGTCATAACTGTTCAGCTCAGGCAGTGCAAAGATCTTGTTGTCAGTAGATTGACGAGGAGGTCCCAGAGCCATGGCCAAAATTCAAAAAGGTTGTAAATTATAGAGTAAATTGTTGAAAAGCGCTTCCAATGAGATTACTGCATATTTTCAATGGCTGTAATTATGTGCCTGTTTTGCTAAAATGTAACAGAAGTCAAAAGTGTTTTTGTATCATTTTCAGGGAGGTTTAAAAATGAGAAAGGGTAAAGTCGGAAATTAGTTATAGATTTGCAACAGAGTCTAAAAATCCAGCAATAAATGCAATTCTGTTTCCTCATGAGGTAGGAGCATTGTTTTTGTTGCAAGATCTGGGAGCATTGTAAGTCAATAAATAAAGCAATTACCTCTTTGGGCACAGTTTTAATAATAAATCATTAATAGGCTTTAAAGTTTTTTTTAATAACACACTTGAAAACAGTTGGGAGTCTGAGTGCTAGGCCTGTCACGATAACAAAATTTGACGCACGATATATCGCTATAGAGAAATACTGTGATACATGATAATACTGAAACTACTTCAAGCCACTGACACAATAACAATAATGCAGGATAATCCCAGTATATCAGTTTTTAAATATAAAATATAATTAAAAAGCATGTGCTGAAACAAATGACTGAATGAATCAATCTATCCTACCCTCTACAGCAAAATCTGACTTTTTGTACATAAAAATGTAAAGAAACTGAACATATGATAAATATTGAGCACAGATATATATTGCTGCAGCTTCCACACTGAATGATAAGATGATAGAGTGATTGTGACAGACCTACTGAGTGCACAAACTTTAATTCTGTCAATCAAGTGGTTTAAACTTCACATAAAAAAACTGCCCTCCTCAAGTTAGGATTCAGAAGAAATTGAATCAGTGGAGTTGGGTCCCCAGGCGCAACAAAATATCTTGAAAATCATATGTTCTTACTGTGTGGGTTTGTCTCTCCATGTCTAACCCATTACTTGACATGGTGGTGATGCTTGTCTCCATGGACAAGTTTAAAGACACAGTCCGGAATTTTGGACATAGGACCTCATTTCCTAGTGAGCCAGAGTATTGGAGACGTGTGGAGATACTTTTTAAATATTCCATCCAGTCCTTGCAGAGGTCGCTGGGGCTAGGCTAGAGCATGTCAATGGCCAAAAAAAAAAAAACCCACTCCACAAAGCACCCGAAGCAAAACAATTATAATGCTAGACTGTCGATGTCAATGTCTGTGTTGATAGAATAATTTTAGAAGTAAAACCAACTTTGCATTTGAAGGATTTATGTCTGAGCAGCAGCAGCGAGTTGTACTTTCTGATTGAAAGCTTGGCAGCGGTGGACTGATATATGAGAAAATAGTCCCTCAACATGTGACGATTCATGTGATGCAAGGTTAGCTTTATTTCAAACATTATTCTATCAGACATTTACATCGACAGTCTGGCATTATAATTGTTTTGCTTGCTTGCTTTGTGGAGTGGGTAAGACTGTTTTTAGTGACAGGCTAACTATGGCCATTGACATGTACTAGTCTAGCACCAGTGACCTCTGCAAATGTGAGGACTAGATGGAATATTTAAAAAATATGTCGTCTCCAACACTCTGGCTCACTAGGAAATGTCCTATGTCCAAAATTCTGGACTGTCCCTTTAGTGCAATACTGTTGAACATTCCAGGCAATGCAATAACATCAACAGGATTACCATAAAAACACTGCACCATGTCCCAGTAGCTGAGTCAACACTTTGGCTGTTCAGATGCAGTTTTCATAAGTTTAAATACAGCTCATTCTAACAGAGTTTTAGATTTTGATCAGGAAGAAAAGCCTATATAAGGAGCCGAACTGGTGGCTCTCCTCTCCAGACTGGTAACTAATATGCATTGATTGTACTGTGAGTGTGTGTGTGGTATCGATCTGACTCATAGACTCTGAGCCACAGCCAGGAAATCATCCAATCATGAGGAGTGGGCCACCTCTGCGCTGGCGGGGCATCTGGAGTAATGAACACTGCGTATATGTGTTCACAGGGAGCACATCATGGCTAAATTAAGCCATCCTGATGAGGGATTTACTACTTTATGGCTGAGGGAAGGGCTTTTTTCTCTCCTTCAACAGAGGAGCAGCTTAAGCCAGGTGTGAAAAGGCTGTTAACAGCGCTTTAATAAATAATGATTTTCCTTTCTCTCTTTTTGGGCGATGAATATTTGCGGTAATTGAAATGGTCAAAGATAATTTTAGTGTGGAGCCTGGAGAGTTTTAGCAGATTCTGTGTTTGTTGAGGTGTGAAGCACAGATTTTAATTTTACTCAATAGAAAAAATGTCTTTATTTTCGTAGATCATAGTCCATTTGATAAAAAGGACGGGTTGAATGAATAGAGCAACAAACCAAAGAAAACCAAATCAAACGGAATGAGGGTGCATCCAAATTTTTGTTCCAGTATAGTTCCATGTTCAAGAGCAATTATTTAACATCTCTAAAATTAATGGGAAAATATTTTAAAATGGAATTGTGATGCACTAGCCTGATTTATCAGCCGGTTTCACTTCGTAGAAACCGTCTGACCTCGCAGTGTTAGAATTTGTTCACTCCATGGTAGGCAGGTACTTTTTATCATTTAAACAATCGCTGCTATTTGGTCATGGCGTATGTAATGCACCACTAACGGGGCTAACTGGTATATTAAGCTTTTCCCAAATCCCGTAGGAAGAAGTGCAATAACGTCTTTCCCCTTGCTGAAATTCACCAAACATTCTCTTTGTTCTGGCTTTAAATCCTAGATCTCGGGAACTGTTGACAACACTGAATATATGGCTCTTTGCTGATTGGCTGGTGCCTGAACTTGCACTTTCAGGGTTTTTGCGAACCGTCTAGTGCATTTTGATTCCTGACCTAATTGCTGGAGAGAAATAAAATTGTGTGGAGGCACTAGGTGGCGCCAGCCTGGCTAGCGATGCGCCCTTTTGCAACCCAATTTTGTAAACCCACTTGCAAAAACAATACGTCGTAAACCTTGATCTGAGTTTGTGTCCAGTTGTTTGTACTCAACATTCACAAGATTCAATTCCCCTTTCATGGACGCTATTGTGTGGACTTTTGACCATTTAAAAGATTGAATATTTTGTTTGGAACTGTTAACAACTCTGGCAACAATCCTGTTTCATAATTCCTCTGAAACATATTTACAATTGGAACCACTTCATCCCTGCTGCACCTTATTTAACAATCTATGCCACTTCAAACTAATAGCTTCGATCTGTTTATGCCAAGAGCTCAATGGCGACTCACTATGTTGACATTATTATACAAATCCCATACATGGAAAGTACATTTAAAGGTCTTATATTACGGGAAATTGACTCTGAGCTTTAAGGCTTGTTATAATGTTATAATGCTATTGCTTCATCAACATTATAACATGGCTGGAGTTGTGTTTTGTTTATTCAGACATGTTTGAGTAACCTTTTATTTTAGTCCATTTACCTCTTCAAAGCTCAAAATGCTCTCTTCCACTCAGTGTGGCAATTTTCATGTTAACATCTACTTCTATTACCATTTGTTCAGAAGAGAAAGCTGAAATGATCGAAATCATTCTAGTGAAGGTGTGTGGTGTCTAAAAAAAAAACAGTGGAGCACTTCCTGTATTACCCCATGACATCACAAGGTGGAACATAGTGTTTTCAGTTTGAGAATATATGTGAGGAAATGTGTGAATGAAACAAAACACAACTCCAGGTATGTTTTTGATGAGGAAACAACATTATAAAACAGTTATATAGGCCCTTTACGTCTGTGTTTTCCCACTTCTGCAGACACTTCAGCACAAACATGCATCATTACCAAACCTACACAGCTCCACATGATTTAAAGTCTTCAGTGGCTGTGAGGACGAAGGGGTCACTCTCAAAGTGTTTTATGCACTACCTTGGTGTTTGCCTCGAAAATAATGAGATCAAATGTGTTCATGGGAAAAACGTAAAGTCCAGAGAGAGTTTCTACATTTAGAACGTGGTCGCACCTGTCACATGCAATTAACCTGCTACAGCTGGTGTAACCCTGTCAAAGCGCCTGGCAGAACAAGCATATCCGGGCTAACTATAGCACTGAATTTAATCATTAGCGTAATGGCTTATTCAACAAAAAGACTGACATTTCCCACATTCTGCTAAACCTAGCTGTAAAACTTTAGCCATGCTATAAGAGTTGTCCCTCATCCTTTTCTTACTCAGCGTTGTATTTTGACTGACTGATTGATTCATGCATGTTCGAGAAATTGTGCAATTGAGACTGCATGAGTTCTCAGAAAATGCCCACTGCTCTGTACTTGTGATTATATAAAAATCTAAAAACTCCCCAAAAAAAACCCCCAAAAAAACATCAATCATGAAAACAATTAAATGAAAACCTGCAGCTCACTCTGATGAAACATTTGCTTTGAAGAGGTGGGACTGGCCAGTGGTTCTGGAATTTTGGGCTGAGAAAAATGAAAATAAATATTTGCAAAGACATTTGACCAACACATATGTTATAGTTTAATATGTACCAGAAAAAGCATATGTCTTCTTAAAGATTTTCACTCTTCTTTCATGGTTAATTACATTCTTGTTAGCCAAGTTTTTTTTTTTTTTCTCCATTTGAAGCACCATTGATATCCAGAACAGTTTCCTGATTTCAGCTGGCGCTGTAGTAAACACAGATCAGAACCATATGGTAAATGGATTAGGGTTTGGCACACTTGTCTGGGATAACGGCTGAACAAATTTGACAAATTTTCTGTTTGGGGAATTTTTGCCACACACCAGTGTTTTCTGTGGCTTGTTGTGCGTATGTGTAATGGATGGATGGCTATGACCAAGCAGAATAGGCAGCATTGTGGCTGAAAGGCCTGGATTTTTATGTGTGGACTTTGCATGTTCTCCCTGTGTCTGGGTGGTTTTCCTCCAGGCTTTCTAAGTTTCTCCATCAACTCAAAACATACACAAGATGCACAATCCTCCCTCTAAGCCAGTTCTGACCAAGTCTAGCAACAAGATCACAGAGAGGAGGGTCCCTGGGCATGGCACAGCAGCATCCACTGCTCCTGATGAGGTGCCCCAGCAGCGCTGAAGGATGGGTCAAATGCACTGGACAAATTTCTCTACAGGGACAATAACGTGGACCTGATCCTGAAACTTAGAATACACAGCAGTACTGTTGACACTGTAAAAAAAACTGAACATTTTGTAAAATATAAAAATAAAATAGTCAGGATGTGCTGTAGCGATGTAGCCATCACAGGGATTTAAGGTTGTCTGGATTTTACTCATCTAAAAGTTATACGACCTGAATATCAATTTATATTTCTCAACCACACTATGGCCCTGGGAACACATTTTGTTGGCCCTGAGGCTTTCTGCTGAATTGGCACAAATGATCAAAAGACATATTTTTACTACACATTTTGAAAAAAATCTGCTACCGTAACCTAAATAACAAACATTTTACACACAGACGTAGTATTACCGTTCCAAACCTCAGGTGTGGTGTAGTCTGTATATATCCTAAACAAATTAACCAAATGCATTTACTACACTTTTTCAATATTTTATCTACACAGGTTTGTTCTTGGTAATTAACCAAAGATAATTCAATGTCTAAATTTTATCCTATTCTTGACTGATTTTGAAATGTGATGAAAACACCAAACTAGTCTTTTAAACTGAGTACTGTGAAGTAATTATTAAGAGCGACTCTGATTCTGCTCTTGAGACACGTGGAGTGACTATTTTTATCAGGCACAATTTGAAATGTCTGACTTTCTTCATCAAACACCAAAGTAATAATAACCTCAAGTTGGCTCAAATTCCTTCAATTAAAAAAAATCGATGTTGCCTCTAATTTTGTCACTGGCAAATTCCACATTCTCTGTTCTCCGTCCAAAAGTTTAAATTGAGTAAAAAAGTAAACTCATTACACTCATTATATCCAATGTTGGGAGATGTTCAAATGGGAGAAAGTGTAAACGTTGAAAGAGCAGCCTCAGGTTTTTCTTTTCTTTTAGCAGAGATATTACCAGGCTTGTCAACCAAAAAAACAAACAAACAAACAAACAAAAAAAAAACATGGTGATTTCTCTATTATGGCATAGATTTATTTTTTATTTTTTAATCCTATTTTAATATCATCATGTGGCAGAGGTGGGACCAAGTCATTGTTTTGCAAGTCTCAAATAAGTTTTAAGTCTTTGACCTCGGGTCCAAGTCAAGTCCAAGTCGTTTGCTTTGAGCTTCAAGTCATTTCAAGTCTTTAAACCAAAGTAAACCAAAGTACCAAATATAGCTTTGATTTTTGTAATTTATATGATTTTTAAGATAAATTGTACTTATAAAATCGTAGTATATTTATATATGAGTATTTCTAGAGTATTTAAGTTGTATAAATTCTATTTTTGTGTCTGGACAAGATCTTAGTGTGAATCATTACAGTCAGAATAGAAAGAATTCAGATTTAAAAGTGCTTCTCGAGTCTTCTCCAGTCACAGGCCTCAAGTCCAAGTCAAATCCCAAGCCACTGACCTTCAAGACCAAGTCAAGTCCCAAGTCTTAGTCCATTTTATCAAGTCAAGTCTCAATTCCTAAAATATTGACTCAAATCTGACTCAAGTCCAAGTCACGACTTGCAAGTCCCCACCTCTGTCATGTGGTCTTCTTACAGAATTGACTTAGATCAACACCATTTTCTCAATATTCAAGAATTTTTAGTGTCTGTGCAGTGTGTTTTAGAAGTAATTTGCAGTTTCTAAGATTTTTTTTTTTAAACAACCCTGGGAAATGTTCAAAAGCCGTCAGTCTAAAATCTTCTCAATAAATAATTTAGCATTAATGAACAGTGTCTCTTCACCAGACATGTTCTCCTCCTCAAACCCATAGTAGCAGTTATAAGATCCACCCACCTGCACAACACCTATCACCGTTAAGCACTTTGATGAATGCTTTTAATTAACATGGCTCAGTAACATTAATTATGCGAACATTACAGCCTTATGCTTTATGCCTCCTCAGCACCACTTGGCTGTCACCAGTGATCAAATACTGAGCGTGTGTTTTCATGGACAAATGGATTCAGACAGCATACAAACTGACGCTCTTAAGTCTACAACAATTCTGCCTCAGGAAATACAGGCTTTCAGCTCATCTGACAACTCCATCTCAACTATTCCTGGCATTACTGATCAAGGTAAGCGCGACAACCTAATCGCTCCTTCACACACTACTGAGGAGGAGACTTGTACACGGTGTTCAGCGTGTATCTGCAACAAGTGACTGCATGGGCTGTCTGGTTTAATTGCGAGGCCCAAATCACAATTTTTAGGAGCTGGCGATAAACAAGGCTCATATGCAAAGTAAAGATGCAGAACAGAGCGGAAAAGTGCAGCCTCAGATGTATTACAGAATAAATTCAAACAGAGAGTGATTTTACCTTGAAGAAAAATGGTGCTTTCAGATATGAAGGAAAATAAATCTACTAGAGGGGTTTTCAAGCGTTTTAAAAGATCCGGGTTGCAATGGTCTTCTGAAGAATTCAACGCACTGTTACGAATCGATCTTCCCGTATTGCTAATGGTAAAGCAGGACTGGAGAAATAAAGTATTAGCCAGAGGTGGGACCAAGTCGTTGTTTTGCAAGCTTCAAGTCTGAGTCAAGTCCCAAGTTGAGCTTCAAGTCATTTCAGGCCTTTAAACCAAAGAACCAAATATAGCTTTGATTTTTGCAATTTATGTTCATTTTAAACTAAAGGTTTCTTAAAAAGTCATGGTATATGAGTATTTATATGAGTTGTAGAAATGCTAAGAGTGCGAATCATTACAGTTAGAAGAAAGAATGAAGATTTAAGAGTGATTATTAACAGTTAATTTGTCAACTAGTCCAAGCATCAAGTCTTCTTAAGTCACAGGCCTCAAGTCCGAGTCAAGTCCTAATTCACTGACCTTCAAGTCCAAGTCGAGTCCCAAGTCTGTCTATTTTATCAAGTCAAGTGTCAAGTCAAAAAAATTGTGACTCAAGTCTGGCTCTAGTCCAAGTCACGACTTGCAAGTCCCCAACTCTGGTATCAGCAGCAGTAGTAGTAGTGTTTTGGTAAAGTACCTGAAATATGTGTAACTTTTAGCAGCAATTGTCAAAGGATTTCTAGTTGTAGTAGTTTTTGCAGGAATTGATTTATTATCCAAATAGAATACATGTGTCTTAACAGTGCTGCCCTTCAAAGACAAACGACCTTAACTCGCCAGAGAGTGAAACTGAGAAAAATGACTTCAGTGTTTCTGTTTTGTCCAGACAAAAGTATAATAGGTAGGGCTCCCAAAATTTGACAAGTAGTTGCTATAATGAAGAAATATTTGTATGCAAAAAATATTGAGCTCAAAATTGACCTTTGACCCTCATTTGTCAGTTCCTGTTCTCTTCCTTTGTATCATGAGCCAAAAATAAGGACTTGTGCAAAGGCAAAAGGCAGAAACTGACATTTGCTTGATTTTCACCAGACTTCCATCCATTATAAGAACACCTCACCAAGGTCCAGTCATCATGGTGTTTGTTTCAAATGATATAGAAAAGCTTTGGATTTCCAGTTTAGTGCTGATCAGGATCATGCGGTGACACTTACACAGTTAAACAGTTTGACACACAAGTTACTCTGCAGTATAGCATGTACAGTATGAATAAATACACAAAATACATTCACATTAAAGATCATTTAAGTATAATTGAATACAAAAGTATATTTATTGAGTGTTAAGACCCTGTGCCAAGGCCACAACAAAAAGAAGGAGGTGAGAAGTTGGATTTTAAAATAAAATATATTTATTATCTAAATCACAAACAAAACATACACTGTTACTGCCTTTTGCCTTTGCACAACTCCTCATTTTTGGCTCATGATACAAACGCAGAGTACAAGAACTGACAAAGAAGGGTCAAAAGTCAATTTTGAGCTCAATATTTTTCAGAATATGTTTTCACATGATAAAGGAGGTCTTGAATACAAACAAAATGACATGAACTAAATTTTGACCAAACGTGATGTTACGGTGTTCTGCCTTTGCAGGGTAGAATAGGGCTGCAAGATTTATCACATCAAAATCGAATCAAAATCGTAATTACAAAATTCATTTAATAATTTCCTCCACAAACAACAAAATATCCTTCCTTAGTCTGTATAAAAAAGCTAACCCTGTAGTTTAGAATCATACAAACATGTTCTGAAATGTGATCCTTGTATTAGTTTGTCAGCTCATATTTCAGTCTTTTTCAGTCTTTTTGTTGCACCGTTTTAAAATGTGAACTTTGAACAGAATCCTATTATAAAACACTGCAAATCTAATCGCAATGTTTGTCAGAATAGCAATAAAATATGCTACTTTTCCTAAAATCACGCATCCATAATAATGAAGTTGTAGGTTTGTTGTAATGGTGTGAACTCTTGGGTGGAGCTGTAAAAATAATAGTGATAATAAGTTAACTGGGAGTGACAAAACAAAGGTTGGTGGTTCAATGCTTGTTACCACACCCACAACTCTGAATATGACATTGTTAAGTTTAGTTTAGTTTATTTGTTCATTTATCAGGGAGAATGCACATAAAAACATTGAACTACACAAAGAAGTCATATGTTTGTGCAAGGTTATAGCAAAATTTCTAATTTCAACCTTCAGTCCCTGGACAGGGTTGATGTTATAAATGACACACATGTCAATAAAATAAAAAGCAATGTATATTGATGCAATCAATCTTCCAGTCAATCAATAAGTAAAATTAGTCCCATTCAATCTCAGTCATCACATCCATACACTATTTACATATTTAAACTTCATACTGCTGCATTGATACAGGGCAAATTAATGTGTAATGTGTACTGTGTTTTTTGGTTAAAAGTCATTGTTTGGCCAGGTGTGCAAATATTTCATAATTTGTACATGATATAATTTCATGTGGGGCCATTGGTGCAGAAATTTTATTATATTATATGGCACTCTCATTGAATTTAGATAGATATATACTTTATTGATCCCAAAGGAAATTCAAAATGTTTGTATGTATAGACTGTGATACTTGTAAAATATAAAATAAACCAGTGTTATGATCGAAATTCAAATATTGCTCAAAGGTACAGAAATATCAGCCCTATATAGTTTTTATCAGCCCAAGTACATCACATTCCAATTTTGCATAAATCTACACAACAACAAATACAATATTTCTACTTCGATGTATCTCCCACCTCTAGCTGTAAGTATTTCCAAGCTATTAGCCGAACCCCTTGTACGTGTACTCCTTTATAATAGACTACTTCACTTCTACATAATAATTTGACACATTTGAGTAGACCTGTGCTCAGTCCTCCTCCCCGCTCTCCTCCGTACGCAGGTGCTGCACATAAATTGAGAGAGAATCCAGTGACAGTGACAACAATGGCTGGGGACATTAACAATTTCACACAACTTCTAATTGCCAGTGTGCCGCGCGAGAACAATTCAATAAACAATTCATAACTGTTTATCAAGCCCAATTAAACCTTCTATTATCTACGGCTGTACTCCTCATTTTTTATACTCGGGCTATTGTGAGGAAGAGAGACCATTTCACTCGCGATAAAAATAACTATCCGATTTTTTTTGTTGTTTTTTATGCTGTCTTCCTTCAAGGTCTGTTGGTGTGTTTCTATGTGATTGTATTGAGCGTGTCTGGCAATGCAAGCAGATGACCATTCTTCTGTAGCTAATGACGACTGACCTGAGGGCTAAGGCGCTTGTTACCGTAATAACCTGTAGAGATGTGCACGCAAATACACACACACACACACACGCACACACACACGCTCGCTGCCAAACGAGATAGCATAGTGTTAATGGGCTCATATTTGCAGGCCTTAACGCAGCTCCCTTGACTGCACTTGTTATGCCTTCACAGCCCCATCCGCCCATTCACTACGCAAAGTGTGTACTTCTTTATATAGTGGTTTGTGTGTTTTGTGTGCGAGGAGGATTATTGCGAATAGTTATGAGCAATGCCAAAAACAACGGTGAAATCCCAGCCAAAAGGAGCCATAGATACACTCATTATAGAGGTTTGAAAAGAGCCAAAAGAACAGATGTGTTGCTAACAGGAGCTGCATGTCGGGCCAATATACAAATCTGGGGAAGATAAATTCAAAATGTCTGCCCATTAGCTGTCCCATGTCAGGTGTCTTATGAGTCATTCACTTCCTGCAGAAACAACAATATGCAACTTTGAACCGCTCAGAGACAGAAAGGGACTGCGTACTTTAACCAGGTCAAAATCAGGTTAAAAATCTCACTGGGATAAGTAAGAAAATTCATAGGCACTCAAAATTTGACTGTTTTTGTACTTTGAATATTTTATTTAAGCTTATATGTTCCTTTGTCAAACAATAGACTCATGTTTGTGCAGTGGAAGCAATAAAAGGGCACACAAAGAACACAAAGAGCACATCAAAATTGGAACCAAACTCAGACTAAACCTGAGACTTAACTTAAACTAGACCAAGACAAGGACCAAACCAGGTCTACATGAGGACTAAACTTGGCTCAAACCAGGCCCAAACCAGGATAAATCTGTAAGAATGCTATGGGTAAAACAGTAGCATGAGAAAGAAGGAATTAAAATATTGTAAAATTAGCCGCAGCAGCGATGTTAGTAGTGATCAGAAGTGTTCTATTGCAGGGGTTCTCAAATGTATAAAGACCCCCAAACAGACAAACAATCGACCCAGGATGCTCAATGCAAAACTATGGATGTCTGCCTATCCCACCCAAGCAGGTTTAGCTGTATTTATGTTGTTACTATATTTTCCGCACTATAGGGCACTCTGGATTATAAGGTGCACTGTCATTGAATGGTTTATTTTTGAACTTTTTTTCACAAATAAACCGCACCGGACTTTAAACAAAACACAACAGTTAGATGGGTCGGTCGTACTTTGTTTGGCGCGTTCACGGTGACTCTCGGCTTTGTTCAATTGTGGCGCGTAGGGATGGTGCTGTCTGGGACCCCTGGATTGTTGGCGTGTTCACAGTGACTCAGTTGTTCAGTTGTGGCTAGAAGTGGCACATTGCACTCGCAATGTTCCTCTGTTGCATTCCTCGTCCGTGCAGAGTGATGAGTGTGGCTGTGGGTGTTTTTCGCTGCATGGTCGCTGTCTGCTCCGTGCGTGTTTGCATGTGCTGTGGGTGGTGCGGCTTTGTAGTTTACTGAAGTCGCACTGGGACACCTGAATCGATTCGTGTATAGGGTGCTCTGGATTGCGGGGTGAGCAGTCGTTTTTTGATGGGGTTGGAAAGCTTATGAGCTCACCCCATGGTGTGGAAAATAAGGTAGGTTATTTTTTCAGACCAAGAGATTGTTTTCATACCTGAAATTTTCGACTGCTCACTAGTGGTCTTCCTCAGAGTGGTCATGTGATGTTGCTATGATGTGTCCGGTCAGCTGATTTATAAAGGTTTTGGCGCTGTCTTCCTACCACAGCGCACAACAACATCACGTGACCACTCTGAGGAAGACCGAAACTGTCAGGTATGAAAACAAACTCTTGATCTGAAAAAAGAACCTAATAACATAAAATATCGGAAGACCAAATGAACCTCAGTGGACTATTAGCTGTATTTAACATCAAATATAGATTAAATGCAGTGTCATGGTTTTCTTTCAAGTCATCTTGCAAACCCCAATTCTGCGGCTCACCCCACGTGGAAACTGCTCCAGACTATTGTAACAGCAGCAGAAGCAACAGTGGCAGCAGCAGTAGTTAGGAGAAGAAATGGATGAAAACATTAAAGCTGAAGTACCCAACGTTTTTCCTCATAAATTTGTAAATTCTGTTTTCCTCACAAAAGTACAACTCTGTGACAAAAATCAGACCACTACACATTGGCTTCATCTCAACAGAAAACATATCCATTGCAGACTGTGTGTAGGAGCCATGTGAGTCACACTATAACACTTTGAGATTTGAGCTGATGGGCAGTTTACGTGTGGTCCACTCTGCTTCATTTTTCTGCCTGTAAACACTCGTCTAAAGCTGCACAAGTGGCAACAAAATATGTATCTGAATGTGACCACTGTGCCAAAGGGTTTGTGAGAGATAGAAACAAGATTGTGCTTGTATCTGACATATAATTATAATCTAAGACACCCGTGAATAATTATGTTAAATGTTGCACATTTAAAATCACAATATTCATCTAAAACGACTTAATAAAAGAGTCTACTGACTTCCAAAAGCTGCAGTGCCCAATGGGAGCTGACGTCGCAGTAAATGTCATCACAACAAATAGTCGGCAGCTCCTGGGGACAGCTGCACATCACACTAGTGAACAATAGATTTGTACCAAAATGACTACAAGACGCTACTGATTAAGAAAATAAAACTGGAGAAGGTCGACTTTAACTTAGTATAACCACTTGCATTACTACTTCAGCTTCATAAAGTGCCACACATTCTTCTGAAGTGAAAGTGCTTTGTGTACACTGAAGTTAATGAACATTTTGGATGAGCTGTTGTCGTGTGAGAGGACCTCTTACAGTGAACAAGCCTCTTTGTTTGATCCGGGGTATTTCTTTGAGCTGCAGTTGGCTAACCCTGCCATCTCCCTTTGACCTTTCAAGTGGAGCGGCATGCACAAAACAAACAGCATAAATAAATGATGAAGAGATTAGATTTGCTAATTTCCCCCGGTGCCCTTTGATGCCTTGTTGAATGTTTGAATTGCTCTTATGAATTCCCTCCAGCTCATCTTTAAAGTAGGAGAAGAAAACAAAGCAATATCATTAGAATACACATCTATGTAAAATGCATGGGAGCATTTGTCTGGGGCACAGGGTCCACTTTAATGTCATCGTTTGAACTGTACAGCTCAATACTCACTTTCATTTTGTTTTAATTCCTCCAGAGAAAAAAAACATAGTTGAGCATTGTGAAACCAAAGATCATAATGTAGAAATACCAAGATAATATAGTTTTTATTTCTGTAGAAATGTAAGCACGTTAGGCATCTCGAGAGGTTAGACTTGTGTGTATCTGCTGCATTTTATAGAGCAATTCCAGACAATTCTACATTTATTATTAGTCATTGTATATTGCTTTAAAACACCAACTGCATATTTATTTATTTTATACTAAATTTTTATCTATTTATTATGTATTTATTTATTTGTATTTATTTATTTTATTAATAAATGTATAATATAATATAACAATATAAGTTGTATATTTTCCATGGCAAGTTTTGCTTCTTTTTCTGGACCTAGATGTTACTACAAGGGGTAAAAATAAATGAATTAAAAATAAATAAATATACAGCTTTCACAAATTAGATCTTTTTTTTTTACATGCCTGTTCTGAACATTTAGGGAAGATAATTTAAGAATTATTACAAGAAAATAACATATTTTTCATAATCTGAGTACACTTCCTCTTCCTAATATTTGTTTGCATATTTCTATTTTCTTGCTGTTCTTGAACTTTGAATTGCAACACTGTAATTTCCCTCATTGTGGCACAAACAAACAAACAGACAAATGTTCTTTTATCTTATCATTATCATTTCACTCAGTACGTTGTATTTACTCAGGGGATTTCGCCGGTTAAACACTATTTATTGCGTATAAAATCTGAAATGCTGTTGAAATTTCTTACACTGTGACCGGTCAGGATCGAGCCTCCTCCATACTCGAGTCTCCAGCGTGTTGTAGAGCGATGCACTTCACAGTCTGATCTCTTTCCAATATGCTAACATGCTTTTCACATATACAGTAACCCGCTAAAGAGGAGACACATAAGCCCCCACACGCATGCATACTAAACACCAGCCTTTTTGTTCTCATTTAATAAATAATATAGTTTCAATGGTGAATAATCGGCCCACACATCTGTCGAGCTCTGACGGATTTGACAACTGCAGCTTAGCACTTCACACTGACTCCATTAGACAGCCGCATGGAAGCTAAATCAGGTTAAAAATAATGAGTGCTGAAATCGTAACCTTTTTTTTTTTTTTTTTTTTTTCCTTTTTTATCTTTTTTTTTTAAATATCACCGGGCTCTCACTGAAGGCAAATCTATTAAGTCCAATGATCGCGCCAAACATAATCAGATGTAAATGTCCGTTACAATACACGGCTGTCTATCCAGTGTATACGACCAAATACTGATTTTTCTGTTATACTTGATTCATGAGTGTGAGACATTTTGTAAATTGCTGGCCTAAATACGTAACTGCCTAAGTCATCTCTTGGTCAAATTGAGTTTTTGTCACATTCTATTATCCAATGTATGTATCACAGGCTGTATAAAGCAGCGTACTAAATGAGCGTAACGTCACCCTGTGTGTTCAGCTCCAGTCAAATGAAGCTCAGGGTAAATTTGGGGCCATTTCCATATTAGGAAAAGAATATTAACTGACAAAATAGCAAGAAAAAGAAACACCGGGATCATGTAGAGCGGGGTTTTTAAGACCAAATGATGAGGCTCACTAGTGCCTCTGCTCAATTATATTTCTCTCCAGCGACTAGGTTAGGACTCAAAATACACTAGATGGTTTGCAAGAATCCGAAGTTGTAGACTGCGCACCGGCCAATCAGCGAAGAGCTGTGAAGCCATGATGTTAAACTGAAGCGCCTGTCTGGGTCCCTTTTGTGGTACAACACAACAGTAAACAAAGCGGTCGAGATGGATGTAGATGAACATACATTCTGTGTTGGCAATAATTCCCGAGACCGAGGGTTTAAAGGTGGAACAAAAAGAATGTTTGGTGAATTTTATCAAGGGGAAAGACGTTATTGCCCTTACCCACCTACCGTTGAGCAAACGAATACTAATGCTGCGAGGTCAGATGGTTTCCACGAAGTGAAGTCAGCTGATGAATCAGGCTAGAGGCAGCAGTTACAGAACAAGGACTGACAATTTATTTATCAGTTTTTCAACGTAAAGTCTGAGAATCGCATCCATGAGCCATCTGTATGTGTCATTTGCTCTGTCCTCAGCCAATCAAAGAGTTTTATTTTATAACCAAAGAAACACAAATCGCACATTGTCGTGACTTAAAACATTTCTTTTTCTATTTTCCCCCAAACTTTGAGAATGACATGGCAATTATATAATTAAATCCATGGAAAGATTTTATGCAAAGCGAGCACATTCTTTTGGATATTTGAAGGCATGGTCACGCTTTTACACCCCACATTAGAATTTGGACTAAACCCAAAACTACACCTGGACTCAGAAGTAGCACTAAATCAAAAAGTCCAGCAATAGATTCTTCATGATCTGGGGAGACTGAGAACTGTGACAAATTATGATGCTTTTTAAAAAATATATAATGTGGATAAAAGTAAACCACACCACACAATACATTAATGGTAATAAGATGGTAATAGCCTGGTGTAACAAGGGTTAAATGCATTTTACTGCTTTGGGTCCATTACCCAGCACACACTGCATGTATCCAGTAATTTACAGTGTTCGTACAGGATTAAGGATAGGATTAGGATTAGGATTATCCAGTCCATGAAATTAATTAGAATGACTGATGTGTCCTGTTTCCATGAGTAATTACCATGTAATTACCATAATTACACTGTTACATAACTTGATATACCATTACTAGGCCATATAAAGTAAAGTGCAATGGTCATAACTATTCATAGAGAAAACATAGACCACATCGGTTGGAAATTATATGAAAAAGAGTTGTTGTAGTAGCTTTTCTGTGGTCGCCTCGCCACAGATCTGACATGTAACTCGGTCTAGTGATATCACCTAACGTCTTTATGGAGAGAGACAAGTTTAATGCCATACTGTGGAAAATTATGGACAAACCAATAATGTCTGAGATAAGGTGGCGGACTCTCATCTGAGAAGTTACATAGTTCACCTCTAAGAAATCAATTGAAATGCTGTCAGCTTTATTAAGATGTTTTTGTTGTCTGCTCACACCAGCCCGATCACAGGAATCCAAGCCGAAAATAGAAGGTTAAAAATGTAACTCTTTTCACTGGTCTCAAAATCCCACAGGCCTCTCGTCAAAGTCATAAATGTAAAAGTCAAACGATCTCTCAGAACGCAATCAAAGTTTAATTCCCTGTCCGTCACCACGCAAGGCTGTCTCTGCCTCTCCTCTCCCTCTCCCTCTCTCTCTCTCCTTATATTCTCTCCATCTCCACATTCACAAAAACAGGCCTCGCGGGGTCTGGTCCGGACTTATTCATGTGCCATCTCGCTGATCAATCCAGTGCGCATTTAAAATCCAGACGCCTCTTCGCATTATTCCTCTTTCTCAATTCTCTGCTCTCCTCGCTCCCCTGAATACCATGTGAGCTTAAGCTTCTGACTTGAGCAATGACTCCGACCCGTGGGCACACACACACGCGCGCACACGCACACACAAAGAATCGTATATTTTCACTCGAATAAGTACAACCCACTACTTTCTTTCCAGTCATTTTGTGAGTAAAAATGGCGCGTGGGTTTGGACGGAGGGAGTTTTGGAAGCAGAGTGTTGTAATGCGAAATCTTAAAATACTCGGGGATGGGGCAAGTGCCTGCTCCTCTGTGTCTTCTAATGTATTTTTATGATCCTACAACTGCTTTCGGGGCTCTTTAGAGACTTGGGTTTGTTTCTACAAGGAGGCGTAGGGGAAAGGGTAAACCGATTATGGATGGGCTGAGGATGCTATTTGTAGAGTATGAGAATGTCATGTAGGATACACATAATCTAGGTTTGATTATTCTGTCAATTATTTAGACTTCTATGGAGCAATAAAACATGTTTATGTCAGTGTCTATTTTTATAGTCTATAAATACTGTACTTAATGGCTATGTGACATTTTTGAATGCTGTACATGTATGGGTGGAAGTTAGATTTTTTTTAGAGAGAAGATGGTGGGGATGGGGGTGTGTGAAATTGGCAGTTTTCAGAGCACTCAAGCCTTGAATGCAGAACAATACAGGATTACTCAAATATTCATGAATCAAACAACTTTGTGTGACCTTATGAATCTGTGTATCATTCATTCATTCACTTTTCAAAATAAAATCTAAAATAAGAAAACGAAAATACAACTACTTTCTTCATTATTTGTCTCCAAAACCAAAATGAAAAAAACAGATAATGATTCATTTTTTCAGATTTCGGTTTTGGGTTTAACTGAATAATGAATGGAAAAAAAACAACCTGCAATGCCGGACGCATACGGACTGAACCAGGACGAAACCAGGTCTAAACCAGGACTGAGTGTCGGGACAGGCCTGGAGGTACGCCCGTGCAGACGAACGGGATGATCAGGACTGAGACCGGGACCAGACCGGGACCAGACCGGGACCAGACCGAGACCAGAGACCGAGACCAGACCAAAACTGAGACCAGGACTAAACCAGGACTGAGACCGTGACTGAGACTTGTTTAGACCTGGTTTAGATCTGGTTTAGTCCTGGTTTAGTCCGTATGTGGCACAAAAGTCCGGCATTGCAGTTTAATTCACGGAAACAGGAAACGGCCATTATCTGTTTTTTTCCATTATTAATTTAAATACAAAATCAAAAACTGAAGAAAAATAAATAAATAAATAATAATAATTTAAAAAATCATCACCTTTTTTCATTTTGGTTTTGGAGATAAATAATGAAGAAAGCAGTTGTTTTTCTGTTTTCTTATTTTTAGTTTTATTTTGAAAAATGAATGATACATGGATTCTTATGGCACAGGAATTATTCCATTATTACTTTCTTAGGTTCTATATTGTGCAAAATTTACTCCTATGAGCTTTTACCCATGTTACAGTGTTGTTACCTCATCAAAAACATACGTGGAGCTGTGATTCAATCACACATTCACTCTGAGTAAAGCTGCATTATTAGTCTGTCTACATCTGCAAAGCTCAAGATGCTCCATTCCACCTTATGATGTCATGAAGCTCTATTTAACAGTCACCTTTTACCTTGTGTTCAGTAGAGATTGACGTTTCCTGTTTGATAGAAGAAATAAAGCCTAAATATGCAGGGTTTGTGTGTGAATGAAACAAAATTCAACTCTGGTATTTCTTTTTCTTTGATGAGGAAAACAACATTGCAACATAAATCAGAAAATACCATAAAACGAGCCCCTTAAAAGCTCATAAAAGTCACTTTTACACAATATGTCCCTAATAATATGTCATTCAATTGTCTACCACCACAGCCATTGTATACTGTATGTGAAGTTATAGCAGTTAAGCTCTTTACATGGTGTGTGTTTAGCAGGTAATTTACTTGAGTGTCCAGTTACAAAAGCACTACAGGCGTCTTGACAGTGGCTATAGTAATGCTGGTACTCCACAAAGGAAATCAAAACTGAACTTAAATACTGTGAAATGCCAGTCTGTATACTGTGCTTCAAGACCCACTGTGTATTATTACTCATGTTTATTTTGCTCTTTTACTTTTGTTCAGCGGGGGATGTGCACATACAATATTGGTGAGTCTCTTCATAAAAACATATATGAGAATATATTTTTGCAATCTCACATTTTGCTCATTATATATTCATATTTCTTGTCAACTTTCTTGTCTGATCTTTTGCAAAGCGTCAGGTTGTGTATCTTATGCATTCGGTATGAACTAGCTTAAAGGGCCTATATCACACTATTTTCACACTTGTTATAATGTTGTTTCCTCATAAAAACATACCTGGAGTTGTGTAAAACTTGAAAACTACCGCCTCAAGATGTGACAAAGTAGAACAGAGCATTTTGAACTTTGGAGATATAGACAGCCCAATGATGAAGGGTTACTCAAACATGTGTGAATGAAACAACACACAACTCCAGGTATGTTTTTTGATGAGATAAAATGTCTTAAAGTCATTTTTTCATAATATAGTACCTAAAGGTAAGCCCCACTGTTGTGAATACATCTTATATAACAAACAGCAGCTCGAGCGTCCCCCTGGCTTGGAAGTCCCAGCTCAAGGGTCCTGTTCTCTTGGCAGGAACGTCCCCCTCCTCCCTTCAGGCGCCTCCTTCTTTTGGGCAGCACACAAGTAACTGCTGTGCCCAGGAGAGGAAGTACATTCTCACGCATTATGATGTATTGAGTTAGAAAATCAGCACCTATATCATAATAAAATCAAATATGAATGAAGCACGACCAAATCGGCACACATTTTTTCACTATGTAATATCAATATAATCCTCATTTGCTTACAGGAGTTTACTATGAAACCATATTTTAAATATTTTTTCTTGTTCCCCATGTCCTATTAGCCAGGCTGGCACCACCTAGTGCCTCCACTGAATTTCATTTCTCTCCAGCGACTAGGTCAGGAATAGGAATACACAGGACAGGTTAGCAAAAACCCTGGAAGTGCGAGTTCGGGCACCAGCCAATCAGCAAAGAGCCATGCATTCTGTGTTGGCAACGATTCCCGAGATCAAGGATTTAAAGCTGGAACAAAGAGAATGTTTGGTGAATTTTATCAAGGGGAAAGACGTTATTGCCCTTCTTCCTACAGGATTTACGAAAAGATTAATATACCAGTTAGCCCTGTTAGTGGCACATTACTTACGTCACGACCAAATGGCAACAATTGGTTAAATAAAATATGTACCCGCCTACCGTCGAGCGAATGAATCCTAATGCTGTGAAGTCAGATGGTTTCCATGAAGTGAAACCGGCTGATGAATCAGGTTGTCCTATAGCATCTGTCTAAACCTAACTGTTGATTTGGGAAGAAATATGATTTATTTCCTTACCTGCTTGCCATGAAAATAATCAAAACATATCAGGTGTCACGTCATGCAAAAGGGGATAAAAGCAGGGTGCTCATCCTTCCCAAATCAGAATAGTTGCTAATACTCAACATGAACAAACGTGCTGAGATATACAGTAAATTGCATGTGTAATTAAAACAATATATATGATGAAAATAAGTTGTTTGTTATTTATATGTATGTAGATTAATTTAATTTTGTAAATGGTACAATTAAATTTCCATCTGATATTCTTTATAACGCAGCAATCCAGTGTATTCTGTAGTTAGTAAATGTTCGGTCTTTATTTTAGCCTGAAGTTTTGATCCCCCATCTTGATTTTCACCCTGGTCTTTTTTTTTTTTAATCCAGACTCCCACCCTGCTCCACATTATATGCACTTGTCAGTTCTGTGCTATCCAGGCGCCTATTGAGTCCCCCTCTCCTTTTAAATGTCATTTCTTGTATTAAATGCTCTCCACTCTCGACTGCCAGTGAAAAAAACGCAATTATATGGACCATACACTCATGACATTTAAAGTACAGACACAATCGAATAGTGCAAAGCATGGAGAATAGATACACATTATGGTAGAACGGGACCGAGGGCAGCCCCATACAGTTGTCCCGTGCTCCTGTCAGCTCCTGTCGGCTCCTGTCAGTGTTTAGAAGAGGCAGATGACTGACTACTTTAAAGCCGATTGTAACGGCATCTTTTAAAGTGATCAAACGCCGCTGTAATCTGTCAGAGAGATGCAGCAGATTAGAAGAGCTAAGAAGATGGAGGTAATCTGTTTAGGGAAGAGACAGATTTTGAAGAATGGGATTATTGAGAGCTCAGATTACACGCTCACTCAATTTTTAACTCAAACCTATATAGACAGAGGGGGAGGTTGTGGTTAAAAGGGGAAAGAGAGTCCAATCCAGGGCCCGAGGACAATCTCTGTGCGCTGTGGAATTTAGTGTGGTCCGACCGTAGACTGTATAAATGGATATAGCTTTGACTCTGTTTCCATTTGACTTCACATTGAAAAAATGTCACTCTTTCTGTAACTGCTGCTGTGAACCTCATGATTTTGGTCTTAAAATATTCATACTAACCCGCTCTGCATGATCTTGGTGTTTTTATTTCACTATTTTGTACATAAATAAATTCCTATTCCTAATAAAACTCGGCTCCAGATTAGCTCGAGATAGCCTCATGAGCTTCATTTGACTGGATGCTATGGGTGATGCTACACTCCCTTTATCCACTTATTTGGATAATCTATGACTTTATATCATCCTCTAACAAATGTCAATTGTGTATGTACATTTAAAATAGAAAAATACATTGTGTAAAACTGTAATAATGGGATTACACAAAGTAAACTTATTTTCATGGAAACAAGCCTGACCAATTTATCGGTCAGATCTGTGGAGAGGTAGCCTGATTCATCAGTCAGTTTCACTGGAAACCGTCTGACCTCGCAGCGTTAGGATTCATTCACTTGATGGTAGGCAGGCACTTTTTTTTTAATTTAACCAATCGATTTGATCGTGACGTAAGTAAGTAAGTAATGTGCCGATAATTGGGCTAACTGGTATATTAAGCTTTTCCCAAATCCCGTAGGAAGATGGGCAATAACGTCTTTCCCCTTGATAAAATTCACCAAACGTTCTCTTTTTTCTGGCTTTAAATCCTCAATCTTGGGAATCCTTGCCAAAACAGAATGTATGTCTTCTTCTACATCCATCTTGACCACTTTGTTTACTGTGGTGCTGTACCACAAAAGGTCTACAACTTCCAGGGATCTTGCAAACCATCTTGTGTTTTCCGATTCTTGACTTAGTCAATGGAGAGAAATGAAATTGAGCAGAGGCACTAGAATTCATGTTTTTCAGGGTATTTATAGCACGACTAAAATATATATATTTGAATAAATGCAAGATGGAGAAGTTTAATGTCTAGTTTTAGGCAAATTGGAAAAAAAAAATGTCATAAACCATGTATCTCATATCAAACTGTATTATGGGCTTGTGTTCCAATCTGAAAATGATTGTTTTTGAAAGCAGATTTGTACGATTTATCTACAATCTTTTGCTTTGGTAATTGGGATGGAAAACTCAGTAAGACTGAACACGAGAAACATTTCCCCACCCTCACATCTGATCCTCCTCGGGGAAAAAGTGTGTACATGGCTGCTCTACAGAATGATGTAGTGCTGTTGTCTGGGAAGTCCTAAAATAATTGCTTGTCTTCCTGGCGATGCTCTGTCACGGTGCACATGTTGCTAAAAGCCCGTTTGCTCTCCTCAAAACACCGTGGAGCAGTTAAGACCCCACGTTGGCCGGATTGAATTCTCTCCAAAGCTCCTTACTTCCTCCTCTACCTCCTTCCTCCTCAGACATTTCCTCTCCTCTGTCTCCTATCTCGTCCGACTTGTATCCTCTGTGCGTATTAGTATGTACGACCACGCAGCGGAGGGTTTAGGGGTTTATGTCTCCTAATCGACACAGATTTGTCCTGTCCCGACACCCACATACATCTTACCGGCGCGCTGTTGCAATCTAGAAAATGAACAGTTGTTTCGTGCCCTATCTCGCCAAGAAAAAGGTTTCATTTCAGAACAAGCGAAATCATAAAGCGTTCATTTGTAGCTTTTGCTTTCCAGTTTTTTTTTTTTTTTTTTTTTTTTTGAAGTGATTGGATTAGAACTAAAGAAACAGACTGAGAAGATGAAGAAGGGATGAGAGCTTATTAAGCATGTGAGAGGTGTGATGACTTAAGCCGAAAGGGAGAGATTGAGAGTGTGTGTGTGTGTGTGTGTGTGTGTGTGTGCGTGTGGGTGTGTGTGTGTGTCTGTATTTGGGGAAGGTGTAGGGCGAGGAAAAAGGGAGGAAGTGAGGCGTTTAGCCGTGGAGCACTTTAATCAAGGGGCGAGCGATCCAGCGTGACCCGCTCTGTCATCCATTATTGATGCCTGCTCCAACTCCAGCCTGATGAATCATTAAGCCACTCATCAGGCCTGGGAATTCACACCCCGCGTCGGCCACTGGCTCTCATCTGCATAAATCACACACACACATTTTGCACACGCTCACGGAGAAAGGAAGGGGCATAGGATTTCACATGTTTCATCTCAGATAGGAAAAAGACGGTGCTAATGAGAAGCTTTGTGGGTAAAATACAGCGTGCAAAGCTATTGAGTGGTAAATCTATTCAAAGTGTGGGGTTTTAAGTGTTGAACGAACAGCAAATCAACAAGGCATGTACTGGGCAATCAAGTCATGGTCACACCCGCTCTTGTCTTTACGAAGTGAATCAAGGTCAATATTTGCATGCAATGGTAATGGAGCTAAATAATTAACTGCATCAAATCATTCTGTTGATCGAATGATACTGCAAAACAAATGCAAAACAAATGCAAAATAACAATTGTATGATTTATCATGCTTATATTTCTTACTATATTGGGAGACCAGAGAGTAAAGTTTAAGTTGAATTTAACAGTAATGAAACCTTTGTGAGATGAGATATACTTAAATTTGTCCCCTGCATTTGACTCACAGCTGCCAGGGGAACCTTTCAGAAGATTATTTATTTAGCATCCTAATAATCCTAATAAAAAAATCACAAAAGCATTCCAGGTCAAATGTCTCTGAACATAGCGCACACTCTCATCATGTTTCCGGACACCCCAAGGTCACAATGTCACATAAAAGCGAAGAAAACTTTTAGTCAGAATTTGTTTCTCCTGAGAACACATATGGAATACGTACACTGTGTAAATGTATACAGAGTAAAGTGGTTCTCCCGAAATAGAAGAAAATGCGCAATATCAGCAAACACCCCGGGGTGTGTTTTGACAGCACTTTTTATACGGCAAGAAAAGTGGCCTTCATAACCCGTTTGGTATAAACAGTGAATCAAGATTGCAGTCACAGAATTGGATGACGTTATAATTTGAGACGGAGGTAGGGCCTATATTCCTCCATGGAAGATTCTATTTCTGAAATATCCAAACTTATGATCTGCAAATGTTGTACCTTATCAGTATTTTATAGGTTTTGACTAATCTCATGTTTTACATTGCTTCAACTGACAATAATCTCTGTGGGTGAATAATGGCACCACTTTTTGAAGCTATTGTGAAAACTCACCTTTGTTTATTCTTGCTGACAAACTGAACTTTGTGCTAGTTTTTGTTTCATCTGAACGGCCTCACTAAATACAGCGATTAACCATAAACCACGCAAAACATCTGGAGCTAAACATCAAACTCCACCATAGATCTGACCTGTCACAGCTCCATTTTAAAATATAGAGATTCCACAATTCACAACATGTCTATTCAAGACTGTTTCCGCCCTCTCTACATCTCAAATTTATCCATTGTATTGTTTACTCCTGCGTCTTCACACTCAAGCTGTGATCACACATGTAGATGAATACTAGTGTTTTCCCTCCTGATCCTTCGCTCACATGTACGCAAGTTGTGACAGAGGAACAATGACAGAAGGAGGAGTGGAGCAGTCCTATCTGAGTTTGTGTTTACCTCTCGCCTCAGGGCATGTACGCAACAAACTGGGGGAGCTGGGAAATTGATGAATACCCATGACATATCCACAATCACACAGCCATCCCACACGGCAACAGCAGGCACATCTTTGGAGGTCTTTTGCTCACTTTCTTTTTCCTCATCTTCTCTCCTCTCTCTTTCTGTGTTTTCTTTCTTTCTTTTCAGGCACTAATCCGGTACCACGGGGTAGAGAATATATCTCACAGCGAGAAGCAGCCCAAGCAGAGATGATAGTAGGTTTGTGGGGGGCCCGTGGAATACTTTTTGGGGGGCCCTTTGGTCAAAACCGAGACGTCTTTTAGCCTTCAGATAAGGTTATGGTGCTTTATTTGCCGCATCTGACCCATTCTTAGACCAGATCTAGTCAAATGAAGCTCACAAGGCTAGCAGTTATAGGTATTATATTAAGAATAGGATTTTTTTATTTTTTTTACGTTGCAATGTAGCTCAATTAAAAAAAAAAAAAAAAGTCAATTAAGAACCAATTCAAATGTTTTCTGTCAGTTGTAGCCTTAGTTTGCCAGTTCTTTAAGCTAAACAGAGTTGGCAAAGCGAGTTTCATAATGTTTATTTTGAGCTAAAGTAAAGTAAAATATTGTACCTGCTGTAAACACATTAATTATTACACTAAAGTCTTTTGGCATTGGCATCTGGCAATGTTTTCTCTGCAAAGATCTGTTCGCTCATCTCAGGTTCATGAGCAAGTAAGTGTTGTCTACACAAACGGGCTCATGTTCAATATTAATGTTTAAAGAGTAAAATTGTTTGTATATGTGTGACCATCTCTGACCACTGTAAAATAGAGAACTACATTATGGATTGGGACGGGGCAAACATCATTGGGAAAACAAACACTGTCGCTGGATCAAAGAGGCAATAGAAATACAGAAAAGTGCCCACAGGACGATTACCCGGGACGAGGGGGCTTTTTTACTCTCACACACCTGGGATACTGTCTTGAGGAAAGCGGACTGCAGATGGTGGAAGACGGCGTCAAAACCTGTATAAATCATCTGACCGGACACATCACAGCAAGGTCATGTAACCACTCTGAGGAAGAGCGCTAGAGAGCAGTCGAAACTGTCAGGTATGAAAACAAACTCTTAGTCTGAAAAAATAACCTAATAACATAAAATATCGGAAGACCAAATGAACCTCATTGAACTATTGTCTGTATATGTGTTGTCGTAGTGAGAAGTGTTCAGCTGGGCATGCAAATATCAGATTTTGAGGCAAATTTGGTTCTTCAAATTGGAGAATCACAAGGACCAGTGAGTTGGAGGATTTCGCCTGTTGTGCATGTTTTGGGCTGATGTGGAAAATATGAGTGTCCAGAGAAAACCCACTCAAGCACGGGTAAAAACATGCAAACTCCACACAACAAAGCCCTGTGCTATTATAATACAATGTAATATTGTTTAAAATAATAAAACAATAATAGACAAGTTAAGATTTCCAAAGGTTGTTGGGCTGCTTTGTTGTCTGTGCTGGGCATCATTTTGACAACTTGTAATTTATTGATGATATGGAAACTGTTGCTCTTTATACATAGCAAACAAAAAATTCAATTCTGTCAACTGGAGGTTTTTTTTTTTTTTTGACATTTTGCTGCTCACCCAAGAGGCTTCTTCAGTTCTGGTCAGATTGACAGTGTGTTTCAGTGTGTATCACTTTCTGTTTGTGAACTGTCCCTGACTCATATCTAGTAGAGGTGTAATGATATCCAAGACTCATGATACGATATCGTCACGGTATGAACCTCACGGCATGATATTTGATGATGGGGAGGCTCACGATTAGGGATGTAACAATATCCAAATCTCTTGGTAAGATATTTTCACGATATACATCTCATGGTGCGACATTTATTGCGATATTTTGTGGAGGCTAACAAAATATCATCAAAATATCGCATTAATATGCTACTTTTGCCTCTTAAAATGCCTTGACAAGATTTAATCAAAAGAACTAAGACTTAAAAGTGTTTAGAACTGTTATTTCTTCATGTAGTCTACACTATCATGGTCTATGTAGTTCCCTCTGTCTTTTTTTAGCTGTTGCTACACCATAACTCTTAATTTAAGCAAAGAGACTTGTAATTCGATATATTGTGATGGTCCACGATTATTGTGAGAACTTTGATGATACAATATCACAATATTTCGGTTATTGTTACATCCCTAATAATTATGTTCACGTCATGTTACATTTATTTGAATTAAAGGTCCTGTATTACAGACAATGGGCTCTTGGGAGCTTTAAGCCATGTGGAAATGTTGTCTTATCTTTAAAAACATACCTGGAGTTGTGTTTTGTTTCATTCACACATTTGTATGTACGTAACCCTTTATTTTTAGTCTGTCTACATCTCAAAAGCTCAAAATGCTGGCAATTCCAGGGCTGAAATTATCCAAATGATTCTAGTGAAGGTGTATGGAGTTTAAAAACACAATGGATTTTGTGAATTTTATTTTTTTCCACAATGTTAAATTATAATCCCACAAAAGCACACATTTATATTTATAAATAAATATGTTTATACAATTTGACGTATATGTTATGTATGCCCATATGTGTTAACTGTGAAAAAAAAGGTGGAAGAGAGTGTTTTCTGTTTATTTTTCTATATATTTAAAGCCTAAATTTTCATGGTTTGTGTGTTAAACATGTGTGAATGAAACTAAGCACAACTCCAGGTCTGTTTTAATGAGGAAACAGCATTATAACATAGATCAGAAATGTGTATAATATAGGCCCATTAAGTAGACCATTTCATATTTAACGCCTACAACGGTAAATCAATGCTTTAGCACATCTATTTAACAATACTAGTAAATTGCACTAGGCCAGGAAACTGTACTAACAACCGCCCAGTATGTTCCAGACCATGAAGCGTGCAGTGGTCAGCGGAGTGGAGGGGGCAGACAGGACTGGGGGTCTGGAGGCTCGGTGCAGACTCTGTGATCCTGCCACAGTGGACACAAAGCCAAGACATTTCTGCACTGAGCTAAACCCCAACCTGGCACCTCCGATCTGCTAAACATAGAAAGGATGCTGCTGCTGCTGCTGCTGTCTGGGGTGATTGTAGCTGTGGTGATTGCTCAGTGACTATAAAGGAAATGCAGCCTCCCCAAAGTAAAATATATGTAAGCGAGGTTGAATTTAATCAGCTGATTAGAATTTCAATGGGTTTCAGCATGAGGAAAAATAAGGACCATAGCGATTGCCAGTTTATAAGAAAATATTATATCTTTTGAATGGTAAATAGTCTTGAAAATGGCACATATGACTGAAAAGGAAGCTGGAATTCTTTATGAAGAAACACTACAAAAAGAATATGTATTATGGGCTGAAATTTGCCATAGTGATTGCCAATTTAAAGCAAAATATTAAATAATTTCAATCGTGAATAGTCCACCAAATGTGACATATAGCAGGAAGCTGAAAGCCATGAAATTCTTTTTGAAGAAATACTGCAAAAAAAATGTGTATTATGGGTTGAAATTTCAGCATTTTTCAGCTCTGAATAGATTTATTTGCAATATTTCTGTTAATCTTGTTTGAAATGAGAAATTAAATCTGCAAATGGAGAAAGAAAATGCATCTTATTTAAATGCCATTTCACACCCCATTGGCAGATAATTTAGCATAAAATGAAACACGTGCAGGCCATTGAGTAAATCTAAAATCATCTCGACTTCTCTATGATTACTGCATGAATTAAAGTCATGTTTAAATAATCCAGACATTCAGTTTTTGAAATGAAAACACTGGATACTATGCAAACCCAGTTGGTCTCCTCCTCTGCACTGGAGCAAGACAGTGATTAAATGTAACACAAACAGATTCATTGATTGATTACAAACTTCCAATTCTGATTCTTTGGTTCATTCGATATTACCTACCAGCAAACAAAATTCTATCTTATTTTCATAAGCCTGTTTACAAGGTCGATTTGCTCTGAGTACAACAGAGCAATACTCCGAAAGTTACATTACAGATCAGAAACCCAGAAGTCTCCTGTGCAGTTTTTCGATTTGGTACAGTCATTTCTGCACTCAATTTGTGTTCAAACCTTGGCACATTTCTGTATTAGCATGCCAGTCACGATCTGAAATGGCTTTTTCATTGTTCATTCCCACTGCTACGTCAGAGGGCGCTACAACAACTAAACTGCATGCTGAAAAGAGAGATAGATATTTTAAAGTGTTCAAAAAGACATGGCTTTAGAAAATGAAGATACAAATGTTCAGTGTTGGGAAGTAACTGAATACATGTAGCGAAAATATGTGTTCTGAATACTATTATGAGTAACTGTATTCAGGTATAGTTACCAGGGATGTAATGATATCCAAATTTCTCAGTACGATATATCACAATATGCATCTCATGGTACAGTATTTATTGCGATTTTTTTGGAGAGGTGAATATAATTGTAGACAGGACACCTTTTTGCTTTTAAAATACCATGACAGGATTTTGGTGTGACTTATTACTGTCATAATCCCAAGAAATCAAGTCAAAAACATATTTCTTCATGTTGTCTGCACTGAAATGAATCATGGGATATGTAGTTCCCTATGTTTATAAGCTGTTGCTATTGTAAAACCATGCATTTAAGCAAAGGATTTTGTAATTCGATATATTCTAACAGCCCACGATATTATTGTGAGACTTTTGATGATACAGTTTCAGAATATGTCAGTTATTGTTACATTCCTAATAGTTACTCTTTAAATTTGTGGTTTTCAGAATATAGCTCTTTTAATTTTTGCTTTGAACTGTAAAAAAACAAAAAAAACAAAAAAAATACAGCTCTTGTGATGCATGCATGTACAATTTAGGCATAAATAAATGAATAACAAACAAAAAATAAAGCTGTTTGTAATTATATAACATGTTTTGTACTCTATAACAGACATGTCAGACTCCAAGTTTGGCCTGCAATATTTGGCCTGGGAGATCCTAACAAATATGTATAAGAGCTGGCCCGCAGGCTACCAATAGGATATAGAAACAATATTTATTTCAGATGTTATATTAAGCTTTTTTTGGATTCAATGTTTAAGCAAAACTATTACTAAACATTTATTTTAACAAGAAAAGGTTTAACATTACATATCTCGAAAGAAGAGAAAACATGCAGATGTTGTTGAAATTTTTCAATAAATATTTAGTTTGGCCCACGACTTAGTCCCAGTTTTTAATTTTGGTCCTCTGTGAATTGGAGTTTGACACCCCTGGTCTATAACGTAATGCACTTCAGTGTTAGATATTTTAAATATTCAGAATACAGTCCTCTGATTGGACCGTGTAACATAATACAAAAATACACATTTTACTTCAGGTATATAGTATTATGTAACTAAATACATTTTAAAAGTGTATATTCTATGAAGTCATAACCAGCTGCCAGAGTCCCACCCTGCCTTTGCTGTCGCCTTTGCCTGTGCCTCCCGCTGCAGACCAAAGTCCATGTGTTTGCTGTGGGCTTGGGAGGTAAGTCTGATTTAATTCTGCACATTGTTACTGATGCATGGGCGCGCCTGAAACCAGAGCGTCCTAGCAGGTCGACGATACATAAACATGAGAGCACAATGAGCACACTCCAATGCACTCACAATGTTATTATCATCTGACAGTGGTTTCTGCAGCGCCTGTGCATTTTCCCTCTGTGCGTTCCACTGCTCATGTCTAATATGTGCATATATTTGAAGTGCAGGGGGCCTGTAAAATATGATTTAATCTGCTATTAGCTCAATCGTTTTCTCTGGTAATCCTTGACCCGCATATTGACCTTTCTGCGCAATTATTTTACTCCGGGGAAGGTGTCAGAGGACAGAGGTGAGAGGTCAGGGGTCAGGGGGGAGGCTGAGGTAGCAGAAACAATAATAAAGTCTAGTGCTGCCAGTAGTAGTTTATACATGATTGACAACAGCATTAAAATACAGACTGAAATGTTTACTGTCTATACAATGAAGTAAAATTGACAACATTTATAATTAAGATATGAGTCTCTCTACTTATCTTAATTGTAATCTTATTTACTCAATCCACAACTGATATCAACCAGTGTACAGTTTTTGCTCCCAACCTGCTTAAATAAAGAAGGTTAAACTGACACACCCAGTAGTTTTGTCTACTTGGTTTGTTTAAATTCTTATTCTGTACAGATTTAAAAGTATTTATATATATTTCTTTCAGTTGACTAATGGCAAATTTTGCACCCATCCCAGTTTAGTCCACAATATTTGATAACCAGTTTATGCAGAATGTTCTCGATTCTAGATTCAGTCTGGAATTTTAGACATAGGACCACAGAGCCAAAGTGTTAGAGATGTGGAGAGACACTTTTTTTAAAATATTCCATCCAGTCCTTGTATTTGCAGAGGTCACTGGTGCTAGGCTAGTGCATGTCAATGACCATAGTTAATCTGCCACTAAAAACTCATTCCCACAAAACACCCGAAGCAAAACATTTATTACACTAGACTGTTGATGTAAATGTCTGGGTTGATTTAATAATTTTAGAAGTAAAACCAACCTTGCATTTGAAGGATTTATGTCTGAGCAGCAGCAGCAAGTTGTACTTTCTGATAGAAAGCTTGGCAGTGGCGGACTGATATGTGAGAAAATAGTCCCTCAACATGCGACGATTCATGCGATGCAAGGTTAGTTTTATTTCAATCATTATTCCATCAGCACAGACATTCACATGGTCAGTCTGGTGTAATAATAGATTTGCTTTGGGTGTTTTGTGGAGTTGGTAAGTTTTTAGGGGCAGACTAACTATGGCCATTGACATGCACTAGTCTAGCACCAGTGACCTCTGCCAATACAAGGACTGGATGGAATATTTAAAAAGTGTCTCCGCACGTCTCCAACACTCTGGCTCACTAGGAAATGAGGTCCTATGTCCAAAATTCCGGACTGTCCCTTTAAAGTAACATTAGGTTATTAGTTGGTTTGTGTATGTGGCTAGTTTAATTTCTTTTCTGATTTTTTTTTTTTTCTTTTGTTAAAAAAATGATACATTTGTGCCCACCAGTTTAATCCAGCCACAGTATTGTCAATCACTGTGCTGACCCCAAGCCTGGTTAAATACAAGAAAGACATCCGGTGTCAAATATATAACAGGTCTACATTATATATCAGCTTCTACTGTAGTAAAATCTGTCATATACACAGTGTTGGGAAGTAACTAAATACATGTACCAGTCATAAGTATTCAGAAAATAAATTTTGAGAAACTAGATTCAGGTATAGTTACTTTTTTTTTTTTTTTTTTTTTACTTTTTCAATTGTTATTATTCACAATACAGTTACTTTACTAAATAAAATCAGAGGAATACATGGCAGAACTGGAGAACACAATTTAAGCTTCAAGTCGCACAGTGAGAAAAAATAAAAATAGTGTGTGTAGTTTTTCATTTCCCAGTTAGTAAAAGGAAATGCATGACAAAGAGTGAAACAAATATGAAGCTGTTTTTAATACTAAGTAGCAACTTTATACTATAATTTATGTGCAACTTTGCAAAGTATTCAGAATATCGCACTATGATTGGACCACGTGTTGGAATACTTACGAAATACATTTTAATGCAAGTATTCAGTACTCTGTAACTAAATACATTTTCACAGTATTCTTCCCATCACTGTAAGAAAGGCAACCATCCATAAAAACTAATATTTTCACAGGTAAAACTAGACATCTTTGTAACAGTTCCAATCCTCGTTAAATGATATTGATGCCACAGACAGAACAGCACTTGTAAATGATTCTTCACCCCCGGAGAAAAACGCCAAAGGAAAGACCAACTTGAATCTGAATACATATTTGAACAATTGACACAGTCTTCCTTTTATTTTTATGTGTGGCTTCGGCGCTTATGAATATTCCTGTCCCATTTTTCATCACTCTAAAACCTTTTCTATCCAGGGCATAGCCAAATGAAAGCCTTGATCTTATGTCAGGGTCTTCTTCTGGGGAGTCAAACTTGTTCGCGTGCATTCAAATTCCTCTCCCACTTTGATCTATAAATGCAAAGTGGCTGCTCGGCTCACTCCCGTCTCTGTTATGTTTTAAAATTGGCCGATTGCACTTGAAGAGAAAGAATATACATATTGTGTGATGGTGTTTTTTGGTTTTTTGCTCTTTGGTCAGTGTTCAAGGCCTGCAACGCCAAAGGTTCACAGGACTCCTCTACTCATAGACCTCAGATTATTGCAAAATAGGACCATTGCCAAAGCAAATAATGAGTTACAACAACTCTACTCCTTTTAGGGTAGTGAAGACTGCAGTGAGCACTAAACTGGAGAAACAAAACAGCCACTTCACAGATGAGAGAGCAACACAGGACCTCAGTCGGCTGTACATCTCAACCTAAAAGCCATGGGCCACTCCATTGACGACAGTGAGGTACAGATCTGAGCCAGAGAAAAGAATTGGTTTGAGAGGGGAGTGAAAGAAGCTATTTTTGTTAGGAAAGACATCCATCCTTGAACAGAAATGGAGGAGTCAGACATCATCTGCGTCCTTTTTACAACTTCATCCTCAAACCTAAATCAAAAGAAACTAAGAAAACAAAAGAGATAGCCAGGTCAGGCCTAGAGGTATGAAAGCACTAGCCAGGCTGGTGCCACCTAGTGCCTCTGCTCAATTTCATTTCTCTCCAGCGTCTAGGTCAGGAATCGCAATACACTAGACGGTCTGCAAGAACCCTTGAAGTGCGCACTGGCCAATGAGGGAAGAGCTGTGAAGCCATGACGTCAAACTCAAGCTCCTGTCTGGGTCCCGTTTGGGGTACAACACAATAGTAAACAAAGCAGTCAATGAAGATGTAGACGAAGCCATACATTCTGTGTTGGCAACGATTTCCAAGATCGAGGATTTAAAGCCGGAACAAAAAGAATGTTTGGTGAATTTTATCAAGGGGAAAGACGTTATTGCCCTTCTTCCTACGGGATTTGTTGCATTACATATGTCAGGACCAAATAGCAGCGATTGGTTGAATAAAAAAGTACCCGCCTACTTTCGAGCGAATGAATCCTAATGCTGCGAGGTCAAGCGGTTTCCATGAAGTGAAACTGGCTGATGAATCCGCCTTATTGCCCTGAATGGTTATGCTAATATGACCTCACAGTAAGTGCAAGTTCAACAGACCTAGCTAACAAACAGAAACTGTAAACAAGTAGGGTGCTAGTTTCATGGTAGTTTCAGTGTAGTTAGCTCCTCCCTTTAGGCAGATATAAGGAAGTGTCCACCAGCATTTTGACCAGAACTGAAGAAGCAGCTTGTGTGTGAAACATATTTGACTAAATAATATTTTGTCCAGTTGACAAGTTTGCCAGTTAAAACAACACATCCTATATTTTGAATAGTGAAACTCCTCAAATGAGTTATAACAGGAAGCTGATGACAATTTGATCATAATTTCAGCTGGAGGGCACAGGGAGATTTATTGTTTTTTAAAATGAATATCCAAGTTTATGATCCACAAATGTTGAATAATTATTTGTTTGAGACGTGGCTTTGTCTAGAATGTTTCTCAGTCTGGCATTAAACCTTTCTATCTTCATGGAGACCAAACCAGACCAAGTTACAGGTCCTACTACAGGTTTTACTATACTTCCAGGCAGAGCAATGACATTTCCATAGAAACAAGCAGGTGATGGACTCTCAACCAAAAAGTTGCACAGGGTACCTTTAATTTAGAATTTATTATAACCATTTATATTGTTGCTCTTTGTTATTACAATATACTGTGATGTGTGAGCTGCTGCATCCAAATAATTTCCCTAGTGGATCAATAAAGTTATTCTGAGTCTAATTAAAGGCTAACAGGTCTTCCAACTTCAATACAGATCACACATATTCTGAGCCGAATAATGGCACCACTTTTGAAGCAATATTGAAAAGAACTTTGCGCGTCATAAACCAGGTCAAAAACATCTGCAGCCTCACAGCCAAACAGCATATTCCACAAGAGAAATCTGACTTGTCCTCTAACTCAACTTTTAAATTATTCATGAGTTCAGCTTCCTTTTATATGCAACATTAATATAGTATTTTGTTTTAAATTGTGAATCGCTATGGCAACGGTCCAAATTTGTAATCATTCCGAAACCCATGGATAGGGATTATATTATAGATGTTGCGATGTCACGTGAACTCAGCCTATTAGTGAGTCATCTCTGCTCCAGCGGGGAGGTAATTAATTTGTGTTGGACGCTCTTAACCCAGGCCTGTTTATCAGCACAGAGACAGCCACTGGAGAACCCAGGTGCCAAAGAGCCATCTACACACCTACGTACATGCACTTACGGCAGCGGCGGTGTGTGCTAATAGGCTAATGCAGCGCTAAATATCTCCTACATCTGCTCATGCTATAGGAAGGGTTAGATAAAAGGTGGTGCAAGGTACAACACAAAGTAAAAGTATTTTAACATGTAGGGCAGAAGAAAATAACTGAGCCTAAAATTATTCATACCAGGGCTTAATGGAAGGAGCTTAGCAGAAGATTTGAAGTTCAGTAACAGTGGAAATTAAAGTCGTGACAGTAATAGTGCCTTACAATAGAAAATCTTTAAGCAAATGTTACACCAAAATGCAAACTGACATTATAAATATGTCTCCAACACACAATCTTTGGCTGTACCTCTTTTAAAATAATGTCAATCTGATACAAAATCTAGGTTCAGGCAAGACTAATAAATCCCTGTATCATTTCGTTCATTTGTTTTTCAAAATAAAACCAAAAAAAAAAAAAATGAAAAAAAAAAAAAAAAAAAAAAAAAAATTTTCTTCATTATTTGTCTCCAAAACCAAAAGGAAAAATAAAATTAAATAAAATAAAAAAAAGATAATGATTCGTTTTTTCAGCTTTCGATTTTGTGTTTAAAGAAAAAAACGGATAACAGCCGTTTCCTGTTGACATGACATGAGATGCTGGACTCAACCAGGACTAAACTAGGACTAAACCCTGGGCTGAACCAAGACTAAACCAAGTCTAAATGGGTCTCAGTTCTGGTCTTGGTTCCAGTCTCATTTCTGGTCTCAGTCCCGGTCTGGTGCCGGTCTCAGTACTGTCCTCAGTCCTAGTCTCAGTCCTGGTCTCAATCCTGGTCCTGGTCTGGTCCCGGTCTCAGTCCTGGTTTAGACCTGTTTTAGTCCTGGTTCAGTCCTGGTTTAGTCCGGCATCGCAGTTTAAGTCATGTAAACGGGAAACGGTTGTTATCCGTTTTTTTCCATTATTCATTTAAACACAAAATTGAAAACTGAAAAACAAATCGTTATCCATTTTTTAATTTTTGTTTTGGAGACAAATTGATTCAGGCAAAGACTTAAAGATGATTTTGACACTGCAATGATAATAAATAATATATAGAATGTAATTAAATTAAAATCAGTATACCAAATAATAGTAGGCTCTTAGTAGATCTCATCATGTGGTCTTACTAGTTATAGTAAGATATATATAGATGAAGACTATTTGAAAACTATTGAAGGTGAAACATTTTTATGCTATTTATGTGTTTTCTTCAGTGTCTATACTTCTTCAATTGAGTTTCTAGTTTATATCAATTAGTATCTGAATATAGCAGTGGTCACAATACTGCAGTTTAAGAATCGCTGTATTAGAGGAATAGTCCAGGCCACAAAGCAGACAGCAAACACCCCAGCCAAGCAGTAAAATAAAGCTTATTGAAAAAGTGACCAGAAGAAAATGTATTATATAAGCCTCTATTTTCTGTTATTCCTTCTAGGGATCGTCCGAGATATTGCCACTGCAATATTGCTCGCCTCCACACCCGGCTCCCATATAGGCAGAATGTACACATAAATAAAGAGGAGAGGACGGAGAGACCAGACCTTTGCCCAGGTAAAGAGCAGAGGATATGAGAGGAAGTATGCCGTTGAAAAGGAGGTCAATGATCGAAAATAACACGAGGAATGAAGCCATGAATCAACCACAGCCACTACTGAAGACTCTGGGTACATGGATTGTAACTTTTTGAAAAATAACTTCAATTTGCGCTCAAAACCATCTATCCATTTTTTATTTATTTATTTTTAATTTTTTTCCATTTGAGGGCCTTGTATATTTTTTAAATAAGCTACAATATTGTGACAGGAGTGAGTCATTGGGGTGAAGGGTCTTGCTCAAGGACACAACAACAGTGTGTGCTTTGAGCGAGATTTGAACCTATCCTGGTTATAATGCAAACGCTTACCAACTGCACCACTACCCATTTTATGTTCACCGTAAACCTTACAACAACTATATTGTCTGATCTGTATCTGATATACTGTTTATCTACTACATATACTGTGTATTTGTTGTAGGGGGCCAGACCTCCTTGTCAAAGCCTGATCTCGTCAGATCTCTGAAGTTAAGTAAGGCCAGGTCGGGATAGTACTTGGATGGGAGACAACTGGGAATACCAGGTGTCACAATGGGGCGCCAGTGGCAAAAACTGTCGTGTCCTTAGGCAAGACACTTCACCCACATGGCCTCGTAAGAAAGTGGAGTGTGTGGTGGTGAGAGAGGCAGATGGCACAGATTGGCAGCTTTGCTTCCGTCAGACTACAAAAGTAGCCACAACTGAATGAATAATGTAAAGGAAAGCACTGTAAAGTACTTTTTTAGCAGATAATTTATGTATTGAAAGATATACTAGTATAAATCAATTTAAAACATATATAGTTATGAGGTGAGGCACCTAATTTAGTCTAACATTTCCCTAACTCTTAACTTGTTGGCCCTTATAGTATTCACATTTTTGGTCATTTTAGAACATCTCTGCTACAAATTTGTGATCTAATGTTTTGTAATTAGATGAAGACAGAGTGCATGGTCTGCTTTTTGTCTCAGAGTCACTGCTTTTACAATACACTTCAATCTCTAAAGAGAACAGCTCTATAATCCAGCCCTAAGTCATTTTCTTATCAGATTTGAATTGATGTGGGTAGTTTTTACTTTTACCTTATTACGTTTGAGAAAAGGAATATGTACTTTTTACTCCAATACATTTTAGAACAGGACTAAAAAGTGGTAAAAGTATTTTTTACTACAGTTTGAAATCTGTGTAAAATCTTGAGGGGTTTACTTTTGATACATTTGTAATCTGAGCAAACACAAATATACAAATAAAAAAATCTGTTGTTTCTTTTGAGCAAAATTGAACACAAATCCTTATCAAAATCTCTTTATTAGACCTCAGAATTTGTGAGAAATACTTTTACTATTTACTCTTTAAGTACATTTTTAACTAGATTTTTTCCTATTTCCTATTTTTTTTGCTCCAGTATCTGTACTTCAACTTATGTTACAAAATTGAGTATTTCTTCCACCACTGACCATGAAAACACTCATTTCTTTTCTTTTAGCAGTTTCTCCAATGTTCCTAGCACTGATTATGACCCAAAACACCGGCTCTTTGAAGGTCTCACCTGTCCCCTCTCCTAATGCTGCTCTTTGGTACACCTGACTGGTTAGGCCTTTGAAAACCGCACATCCCTCTCTTCTTTTAGACCTGACTGAGCTGCGTTTCCAGATGGTTCATCAAACATGGCATAATTATCAAACGTGCACTAATTGTATGAGAGTGAGTGTTTACGGGCTCCAGGTAATTATCTAATGCTGCCACGGCTAATGACCACACACACACAAACATCTGTCCCAAGGCACTATCCCCAATGAGGAGCCGGCCATCTGCTGAGTGGAGCCCCGTACTTGTGGATGTGTCACTGTATTGTCATATAAAATGTACAAAGATGAAGCTCAGAGGAGGAGAGGCGCACAGGGAATAGAATAGTTTGACTGCTAAAAGGTTTTGTACTGTAAAACGTGTGATGTTTTCTATGGAGTGGTCACTTTTACATGTTTGAATCAATCAAAGTCTCTTATTAAAGCAGTTACAACGTTGTTCCCTCATCACAAAACTTGCGCATTTAGGTTGAGTTCTTCTCTCAAACTGAAAACACTCTGAATAACTCCAAATGACTAGAATCGTTTGGATCGTTTCAGCTTTGCAAATTCCAGTCTTTACAGAACTAAAGGTAAAAGGTGGCTGTTAACTTGAAAACTATCTTTTCATCGTCAAGACGGAACCAAACTGAACTACAGGATCTAATGTTTTTTTATGCAAAGACTGTATTCAGAAATGGACATAACTAACCTGTTAGGCACCGCATTCCCAATAGGAGGTGAACGCGGGGGTGCTTCTGGCTCCATCTACTTTACATTGAAAAATTGTCACCCCCGCTCTTTATAACTGCTGCAGTGAGCCTCGTCATTTTGGTCTTAAAATTTTTGTATTAGCCCGCTCTACTTGATCCTGGTGTTTTTATTCTGCTATTTTGTCCGTTCCTATTCCTAACATGAAACTTGGCTCCAGATTTGCTCCTATAGCTGCTACCCTTGTGAGCTTCGTTTTATTGGACACTATGGGTGACGTCACACTCTCTTCTTTCTTACTTCAGGGTTCTCACTCTTTTTCACTGACAAAATTTCAAAACTTTTCCATGATTTTTTTATGAACTAAAGTGAATTTTCCATGACTTCAGGGCAGCTACATGTGTAGAATTGATCATACTTTTAGGGCTAAATATGAAATGTTGACCCTTTCAATTCACCTTATGTTTTGGTATTATAGTTTTTTAACTTTCAAAATACTGTCAATGCATTTATTGTTGTCTCTTTTAAACTAAAAGCACATACGTTCGGAAATAATCATAATAGCCTAATGAGAACTTAACAAAACGCTGCAGTGAAAGAGATAAAAAAAATTCCCTGACTTACTTTTCCAGGATTTCCATGACCGTGGCCTGTTACTTTATACAGTCTATGGTTTTATGTAAGGTCCCAAGCCTGGATAAATGGGTTAAAACCTATTCAAGCAACAGAAGCAATACGAAAACCACAACAAGCAAGCAGAGTCATTAATCAAATCAAATGCATGTATTATAAAACATCATTTATACCAGTGGTCATCAAACCATCCGAACCTGGCCCCTTTGACCGGCCCCCTAGCCCCTCTGTTGAACTGACCCTATGAGGCAATCCTCATGTCCTATTTTTTTTTATTACTTTTTGGCAAATGATAACCTGTCTGCATCTTGTATTTTGTTGATTTTTTTTCAATCAATTAAAAAAAATATATTTATATGAAGTATTTATATTTATATTTAAATTATAATGCGTTGTATTACATTTGCTGCTGAATTTTCGTCACCTGACAAGCTCGAGATCAAACAGTGACAGTCAACACACACACAGAGTTCTGTAGCGCAGTTAAAGACAACAAAATGGCAAGTGTTAAAGTAAGAAAAGTTGACAGAGAGTGCCCGGTTTTCAAAGAAAAGTGGCTGACCGATTATTTTTTGTTCAATGTAAGGACCATGCTCTGTGTATATGGATATGTAAAGAAAGTGTAGCGGTTTTCAAAGAATATAATCTGCGTTGTCAGGGTCAAAGAATTCTGTTATACGGCTGACCCGACCCCGGCAACCCATTTCAGTCAGGAGCGATAATGTGGCCCCCCAGAGAAAAAATGTTTGGTGACCCTTGATTTATACAGTCTATGGTTTTATGTAAGGTCCCAAGCCTGGATAAATGGGTTAAAGCCTGTTCAAGCAATAGAAGCAGAATCAAATCAGATGGGACAATGCATGTATTATAAAGCATCATTTATATTATGTTTTCTGTGACTAGTGAGATGATTATGTCAACCTTAAAGATGATCTATGCAGCTTTTCTGGTGTGGAGGTGGTTTGTTGTCATGGATATTTAATTTCTTTGTTTTGGACACACAGTATTACATTAAACATCCTCTTCAACACACGTGTATCCAGTTATATGTGTTTTATTGCTTCAGAAATACATGAAAAGCACCTATTCTGACCACAGATCTGACCCCTTTGTCTCCATGGAAATATTTCACTTTAATACCATACTGTGAATATTCCAAGAAACAACACCTCCACCGATAAGCAGAAAAGCCACATATAATTAAATTAACCTTTCAACAGTGTACGCCACAGTGTATACCAGGTATTTTCTATTAAGGCAGGTTCACAAGGGAAATTAGTCCAACATTTAATTTAGCTCCCAACAAAGGCACAACATAAATGAATTTTTCTACTGAAGCCTTACATTCCAACTATGCAGATATTTTCATGATCATATTTGTATTGCTTTATTTTTGAGTCAACACGCAAGTTTTAGATAATTACTATGACATAACATCTGAATGAGTGAATGAGTTTTGACCTTGGTGACAAAAAGGAGATTATCTGTATCACAGTAGTAGCAATAATCACAGTAATTGCTCTGGATTAGTAGTGACGCTAATCAGTATTATATTGCTCGTAGTAATAGTAGGCATAGCAACAGTAGTTCGTTTCAAAGATGAAACCTTTGCACCATCGCCATTGAGATTTACAATTTCAAACTATATATATTGAAAGAAAAAGTCCTCACAATTGCTGCACCTATGAATACAATCCTTTGGTCATGTTTGCGAAATACTTTTATCGCAAACCAATTTCATTACAATAAATCAAACTGCTGCTACTTCACCTTTTACTTAAGCTGCAGTTGTGTTATATTTTTCTATTTTATTCATTTTAAATAATATAACATTGACTCGAGTGCAAACTTCTTCACCTTTGTCTACAATACTTCCCCAGCTGCTATAGTTCTGGCCGCTCGCCTACGCAGGTCTGAGGCAAGCCACAAAAGAAGATTGTTTTTTACCTCTCAGAAACCAGACCCAAACATCGATAAATCACCACATTCAATTCATAAACTCACAACGGAGAGGTCCTTTTCAGAAAACGGGGTGAGTGGTGAGTGCAGGCAGGTTAACACTACAGCCCAGTCCCCGTTGTACAAGTTATGTAAGTTTAAGAGATTGTTTCATTCTTAAATGGGGCGTCTGGCCGCTCTGAAAGGCAGGTCAAAACAGCGGCAAAAGAATCAAAGTGAGGACTACAGTGAATAAACATCATCTGAATCTGAGCGTGAACATGAATCACAAAGCCACACAAACATAAAAGAGACTAGTACAGTTTGAAGAATGATTCACTGCTGACAATGGAGCAATAGAAAAATAGCTAACATGCAGTAAGTAAGTACCGTACACCCTTTATCACAAAGCAAAATGCTACGTATATTTTTTAATAGACAAACAACACTGAAATCCTTCATTTTCTTTCATTACCGCCTCATATGTTATCATTCTTGGGTATGTGACTATTACAAAATCAAACTTTCTGAACAGTAAGATAAAGTTAAAGATGAGATGTAAAGATAGAGAGAGATTAAAGTCCAATAACTGCTTGTCTTCAAGAAAGTGTTTTCCCTTTGCGTGGATTATCACAGTATGGCATTAATCTAGATTAGATTCAGCCTCATCTTGTCGTCATTTGACAACAAAACCACATTACAGATCAGATTTGTACCTTGATCTTAATGTCAGCTGTCTTCTATCAAGGTATTTTTGAGCAATAAAACATTGGTAACTAGGGATGTAACAGTAAATATTGTGATATCGTATTGTCAAAGTTCTTCGCAATAATTTTATGGATCATCACAATATATCGAATTACAAGTCTCTTGGCTTAAATCAAGAGTTATGGTGCAGCAACAGTTAAAAAAAGACAGGGGGAACTACATAGACCATGATCCTTTGCTCCATTTCAGTGTAGACTACATGAAGAAATAACATTTCTAAGCACTTGTAAGTCTTCCTTCTTTGGATTAAGTCTTGTCAAGGCATTTTAAGCAGAAACAGTAGCATATTCACAGTTTTGTCTCCACAAAATATAGCAATAAATTTCATACTGTGAGATGTATATCGTGAAAATAGAGATTTGGATATTGTTACATCTCCAATCGTGAGCCTCCCCACCATATTGTGAGCTTTCCCACGACATCTCAATAAATATCATACCGTGAGGTTCATACCGTGACGATATCTTATCGTGAGACTTGGATATCGTTACACCCCTATTGTTTATTTTAAGGTGCATTTATTGACATCTAACTACCCACTAGTCTAATTAGCATAGTTCTAAACGGTTATTTTGTCATTAATTAGTTTTTATTCAGGCCTTATTAATGTCCAATTCCCCATAAGTTTATTCTGCTATTAGTTAGACATTTACAAACACTTTCTTATTAATACACTGCTTATTAATGTGCTACTAGGCCATTTTTATCCATGAATTATTATTCTGATAAGCTTTTGGCACAGATAAGTAAAAACTAAATTTCTTGTGCTACTAGTTCTTAACAACATCCTTATTACCAATAGCGTAATTTAATAAATGCAGGATAAGGTTTAAGGTTAAAGCTATACTGTGGAACATTCCAGGCAAAGCAACAACATCTTTGTTAAGATAGACCAAGTGCGAATCCTCTACCTGAAAAGTTACATAGTGCATCTTTAATGTGACAAAAGCACTTTGCATATACAGTAGGTCTACTTTTTGGGAGTGTATATAGTTATTGAATTGACTTAGAATTTTGCATCTAAAATTCTGATAATGTTTTTTTTTTGTTCTTATGATATTGTGATATGAACAACTACAAATTCATGCACCAAATAATCTTGACATTAAGCATCAGGACAAAGAGTCACAGACGTAGCAATCGGACACAACGTAGATATAATAGTAAAATTTCAGCACTGGGCCAACAGTCTGTATAATTATATGCCTATAGCTGCAGGTTCTTTCAACTTAGAAATAACATTTACCTTTATTTGCTGCCATTTAAAACCTTACGCAGTACTCTTTCCTCCTCTTAATCCACTCACAAAGCAGAAATTCCTATGACACCTAAAGGCATCTCTCCATAGGTGGAGGATGGATGCAGCACTCTGTCAAGGAGAGCCATGTCCACAATCTGGCAGTTTATGTCACCTCCAAACAGCAGGTTCATTTACAAGTTAGACAATGTCGCACTAAACAAACAGAGAAAGGGGAAAAGGAAGGGGCCCGGCTTGTGGGAAGGGAGACAGACTATCAAAGTGACGAAGAGTTTGGGTGGAAAGTTCGGAAATAGCTGCAGACGCATATCCTCCGGGAGCCTTCCTGGTTTTCAAGTAGAAGTTATTATGCCACGACGCGCTAATGAATTCGTTAGCTAAATGAGATGTCAATAAAGGCTTGAGAGTGTGTTCAAATCAATGGTAACTGTCTCTGTCCCCCGCGCACGCCTATGCATTTGCTGTCTCTTTATGCAGCTTCACCCATCTCCCCCAATTATTCAGCCCACACACTCCCTCCCACCCCCCTCCGAGTGTACGCCGTGATGGAGCACATTAGTGGTGATCAGTAGGGGCACTTTGCTTTGGTCAGCAGGAATGGTTGGCTAATACAGGCCCTTAGTATGCTGCGGAGCTCACCTGCTCAGACTCCAGCACCTTAAGACTCTGTCAATATGTGTGTGTGTGTGTGCGTGTTTTTAAAGAACGCCATGACTGCAGCATTAGTGAGAAAAGTTTAGGTGACATTTTCTTTTAAGCTCTCAGATATAGCGAGACAAGCAGGTTCCCGAGCCCACCTGTCAAAAGGTGTCTCTGCTTCAAAGATCAACACTGCGTGGATTTATAATATGCGTCATGCTTGTGCTACATTTACCTTCTTAGTTAAAGAAAGAACTATTTTTGCAACTAAAGCAATGCATTGTATGATCAGGAACCATCATTTTTTAAATATCAAAAAGTTAAAAGAAAGTTCATCACAACAAATTATGTTGCCGGGTGAATATTCTATTTAAGGACGTAATCTGTTTTTATTGCTAAAAATACCTTGCTACTGTGAGAAGGATCGCCTCTCAGTAACTTTTGGACAGTAACTCAGAACAGTAACTTAGCCTGGTCGCGTCACCTTCTTCACGAGAAAGTGGCAGACCTTTTTCAACAAAAGTTACTTAGTGGACCTTTAATGGCAGATGCTCTAACAATAGTACTTGAGTAAGGCCCACACGACAATGCTCCTGGATTTTTGTCCAGACGACTATGGAGCACTGAGTGAAAATGATGTACATATGCCACACCTGTATGTGGCGCTGTTAACAATGATATACATATGTAGCCGTTTTGTTTTGCAAAAGTTAAACATGAGTTTTTGTTTTTAGCCATAAGATTTGGATGAGAATTATTAGAATAACTTGGTCTCAAAATCCAACAGTTTAATTACCCGTGTGTAATCTTTGTTATTGATCCGTGTGTGTCATCTGCGTGGTGTGTGTTGTTAGCATTAGCGCTAGCTGGGAGCGGTAGCGTATTCTACACCTGTGCCGTTTCAGCAACAGTCTTGCTGTCCGCACAGGCTAGTTTGATGGCTGCAGCAGGAGGACCCTGCCGATGACAGGGTCGCGACGTCATCATTTTCCAAAAGCTCCAGTTGGTTTATTAGTCTACACGACAACACAATGTGGTTCTCAGACTTCTCCACTCTGGAACTCCATCTCAAAAAACACAGTTTTCGCCCACCTGAAATACGGACTCCGTGCGGACAAAAGGCCAAAACGAATACAAACTTCAGTTTCGACCAAAAAACATTGTCGTGTGGACAGGTCCCAAATTGGTCTGGTCTGGGAGCAATTTCACCCCTTTGTGCTATAAAAGGTGAGATATTTCACAGCACAATAGACAGTCTAATTGTATGTGAAATCATCTTGTTACTCACTACTCCATCTAGTGGCAAAAGCAAAATAATGGCAACACTCATACATGTGTCTGCATCATCCTTAAACAAAATGTGGACTTCTCCCATGAAAGTTTACCCCCAAAACATATAAAATCAATAGCTTAAATATTTGTTTTGAAGAGTTCTTAATTTATCCTCCAAAGACCATCATAAGTCGGTGGTTTTTAGATCCCCCTCTTATTGAAACCTTTTCGCTGAAACCCTCGCCGTATGCCGATCATTACCGGAGCTTGATATTCTGGTTGCTTGTTGTGCACCCGGAGCAGACTGGGACACCAAATGGCACAGCAGTTGGCTCCACTCGCCCCGGTCCCCTCCTCATCATGATGCCTTCACGTCTGTCACTAAGCTCTTGACTTTTCCAAACACGACGCATGTTTTTGTACAACTAAAGAGCAGTTTCAGGATAATTGCCCAGGCATATGTTTAAAGGCCACCTCATTTCCATAAACACAGCTCAGAGCTCCTCGAATCACACAAGGGTACAGACACAGAGGCATCCCCGGATTTGTACTCACTTTAACATAACGCTTCAGAGCCAGGAATTATTCTGTTTTCTGCAAGACCAGTGAAATGTACATCAAAAGGACTTCACAGCTAAGCACGCACATATAAGCCAATACTACTCTACTGAGAGAGGCTTTCCGAGGGAATCTGGTCAGAAATGTTACTAAATATAGAAAGAAAAAGAAAGGATTTAGAAGCTTGATTTTATTTTCAAATGTTATGAAACGATTTAACCTTGCAAAAATGACCAAAGATAATGAATTGCTGAATATAATAATATTATTCTTAAGCAGATTTTTAAATGTTTGTTATGTTTATTTCCAACCAATATGGCTTGTCTGGACTGTTCATTAAATGTATCTATATTTTTACAGCAAATAGAGACTTTAACTACAACCATTATTACTGTGAGCGAATTTGCTTCTCCACAGATCAGACCTGTAACTTCACCTGCTAGTCTCTATGGTTTAATGCTGTAATGTGGAAGCGCCAAAAAATAAATATAACCAGTAAACGAAATGATTTTTAAACTCAGTCCTGATTGACCTCAAATGTGAAAACTTACCGCAAATGTCTCTTTACTTTCCTCCACTTTTACACCGCCCCAAAGAATAAAGAGTTTGAAGTGTTAATCATGGTTTGAAGAGTGACTCATCAAAGTGAATATTCATCTTTTCAAAATGAAGTTTTACATATAAAAACATGTAAGCACCGGAGAGTAACATTGTGTTTGTGTTTGGAGTCCAGGCGTCTGAATACTTTTCCCTGTTCTCTTTAACCATGTAATAATATTAGCAGCAGCAGGTTACCCTAATGATTGTAATTGCAGTGGCAGCAATAGCTGTACGTCCACAATAAAAAGCAAAAGCTATTATTATAATTAAGTTGTTTAGTTGATGAAGTGACTATTTTGCTAAATACCGTCCTCTACTTTCTCTTTTTGTTTCAGGCTCACCATATCAAACACTCAACTTCCTCTGCATAACTTTTTTGTTAATCTGCACACTAGGGATGGACATTCGATAAAATTTTCTTAATCGATCGTCGGGAGAATTAACGATCAATTATTGATTAATCATTAACGTTTTTTATATTAAAATGTATCATCATTATTATATCTGCACTACTGATCTGCATAAATAAATTCAACTTTACGACATAAACCGTAACCACTCTAGAGCCACATCAGCCCGTTTGACATTATAATCTTTGCGCAACTCTCACAGAAACGAACCTTAAAACCGCATGGCTAGTTTGCATAAACTAAGCGAAGGAAAAAAAAACAGCTCTTGTGTCGCTGATGCGGTTCAACTTCTGTCGGATTGAAGGACACAACTCAGTGGAATACAGGTTAGTGTGACCGTATTTTCGTTTGTCAAAACCAGGACACCGTACGGGGGGTGGGAGGTGGGGAGTCGTCATCGACATTGCGCTACTCTCACCTGGCAAAACTTTTCATGTTTTCAGTGTCCTGCTGAGCTTTTTTCCACTGGACACCGAAACATATCTGCCTGCTTTGTACACTGTGCACATGGCCTCACACATGGCCTCACACACACACACCCGACCGGAACGCAAAGCGTGGAATTTTTTGTTCAAGTCATCATTAAAAACACATTTGTGCTTCGGTACGTTGCAGGCTGACCGATTTGAGTGCAGAGAGCTACATGTATGGACCCCCGTTTGGTCACGCTATGCACAGCAACTTGCATTCGGTTTGTCGATGAAAATGAATGTAATCGATGAAATTCTTAATGAGCATTTATCGATTAATCGACTAATCATGCTCATCCCTACAGCACACATATTTGTCAGAGGCCCTAACTGACTCCTGACCTGTCCTCAGGTGCCAACACAAACTTTTTCTACTGGAGTAATTAAAAAGCAATATCAGATTTTAAAGGTTAACTGTGTAACTTTTCTACGAGGCAATTCACAGGTCAGCCTCCTCACACTGAGAATGGATGTTTTTTTCTTCAGGTATTTTTGAACAATTTAAAGATCTGTAATTGAATAAATGCAAGATAGGTAATAAGCACGATGTAATACTTTATCTGGAACATTTCCAGTGTCCATTAAGATGCCATCACTCCACTAGATAAGTGCACACACACACAGTGCACCTTTAAATCAACCCAAACAAAATCTAAGAACTATTGAACTGTTTATTATGAATCAATATCCAGGACTGTATACTTCCCCTGTAGTCTTCACTGTCTGCCTGTATTTTCGCTAATGTTGCCGTACCCAGCTTATCAAAGACAGCTGTCTGACAAATCCCTGTGTAGTCCAACGCTTTGTTCCTCACTGATCTGAATCAAACAAGATCTATATAGAAACACATCTTCCACAGTGTATCGGAAAAGGGCCAAACAAGCACCTCTCTCTACTTCTCTACTGTACCTCACCCAGGACGAGCCCTCTATGCTAAACCCCTGTCCCAGCTCACGGTAGGTCATCTGCGGACTGCCTGACCACTGCACTCTTTATCATAGTGACAGGCTCGTGAATTGGCCCATGTCCACGCTAATAAGGATAAATCTGATCTGCTTTGGTGACCTTGTACCCGCCACCATTTTGAGCCTAAACTTTCCCTGTGTAAATGTGGAATCGCAGAGAAGCTAAAGAGTGGATGTCCTTCACAACTGTAGTTCAATACAACAATAATAACATGTATAGAACATTTATTTCATTTGAAGGTTAAAAGAAAAACATTCACAGGGAGCGAGACCTTGTAAATACTGCATGAGGAAATTAATTTTATCAGAGTCATTCAAGGCATTTTCTATTTAAAAATTTATGTTAAACGTTCTATATTATGCAAAATTGACTCTTGTGAGCTTTTAGCCATGTTATAATGCTGTTACTTTATCAAAAAAAAATGTACCCAGAGTTGTGTTTCATTTTTCCACCTTCTTATTCCACCTTGTGATGTCATGAAGTGAGTTTTCAAGTTAACAGCTACCTTATACTTGTCAGGCTGGTGCCACCTACTGCCTCGACTCAGTTTCATTTCTGTCCAGCGACTAGGTCAGGGATCAGAATACACTAGACAATTCACAAAACCCCCCGAAGTGCGAGTTCAGGCACCAGTTAATCAGAAAAGAGCCATACATTCTGCAATGGCAACAATTCCCGAGATCAAGGATTTAAAGCCGGAACAAAGAGAATGTTTGGTGAATTTTATCAAGGGGAAAGACGTTATTGCCCTTCTTCCTATGGGATTTGGGAAACAACCAAATAGCAGTGATTGGTTAAATAAAAAAACTACCCGCCTACTGTCGAGCAAACGTACCCTAATGCTGTGAGGTCAGACAGTTTCCACAAAGTGAAACCAGCTAACCTTTTATCTTTTGTTCACTAGATATTCTCAATTCCAGGGCTGAAGTGACCCAAATGATTCTAGTGAAGTTTCATGGAGTTTAAAAACACAGAGGAGCACTTCTTGTATCACCACATGACAAAGAGCATATTTAATTTGCGAGAACTCAGCCTAAATATGCAGGGTTTGTGTGTTAAAAATGTGTGGATAAAGCCAAAACACAACTCCGGGTATGTTTGTAGTGAGGAAACAACTTTATAACATCAGAAAATAGTGTAATATAGGCTCTTTAAAATCGAGTCCATCTTATAATCCATGTTGTAAGTAGGGCATGTGTTTTAAAATGAACACCAAATATCTGAAAAGCTGCGGATTATCTTGAAATGTGTATATACGTTTTGCCTTCTCAAAATAACACAGAAATCTTTAACGTTTCCTTTCTTGGGCCACAGCTTTTGCTTCTTACGTCATATCTTATTTCTTATCTGGCCTCTGCTTTGTCTAAATGATTTGTTGGTGGCGCTTGCTCTGGAATTGGAGAGGAATAATGCGAAACAAATGAGTGGAGCAGTGACATACCAGCGAGGAGGAAGTGAAAAATGTACATGAGAGCTGAAAAAAGTTTAGTTTTCAGCTTCCTATTGCAGGCAACATTTTGAGAAGTTTTCATCATTCAAAAGATATGATATTTTGTTTTAAATTGTTATGGGTGCAGTGTGGAATTTTTCCGCTATCTGCTTGGCTCTGTGGAGATGTTATTGCTTTTCCTGGACATGACATTAAGCATATCCATCTATTCATTATGTCTGTTTCTTTTGCTTGAAAATACAAAATTACTCCGGTGAATAGTAGTGACTCTCCACAGATCTGAACTGTAACGTAGCGTAGTGCTGTTACCTGCTTGTCTCCGTGGTGATAGATGGGTTTAATGTACACTGCGGAACACTCTAGACAAAGCAATAACATTTCTACAGAGACAAGCAGGTGGACACTACACTACGCAGTGCATCTTTAACTCTCGTGCACCCCTTTAAAATAATCTCACCTGTGGTCCTTTGTGACAAAAATGTACATTAGAAAAGAATACCACAATATTTTTTTTATATCAGTGTCTTCATTTACTTCTGCCCTAATCATAAACACCTAATATTATATCATATTTTGAAAGTTTAACCCCTTAAATGCCATTTTTGACAGCAAAAGTCTCAAATTATGTGAATGAAAAAAAAAAAAAAAGTTAGATTTTTTTTCTATATCTTTCAAGTAATTTTAATTTGTTTGTGTTGGGATTACCTATGGCCTTCAGTGTGGACTCATATGTACAAGTGTCTTTCTATTGATATAATCTTGTAATGTAAGATACATAGTAAAAAGAAAATTATTTAAGAAATTTTAAAAAAAGAAAGTTTTTCAACACCAAACAATAGAAAAATAAACCAAAAAGTAAAAATATAATGGCAAAGTTATGCCAGTATGTTTGATACTTTGGTTTAAAGACTTGAAATGACTTGAAGCTCAAAGCAGACGACTTAGACTTGACTTGAACTTATGCGCCATTGACTCAGGACTCGACTTGGACTTGCCTGTTTTTGACTTGGGACTTGACTCGGACCGGGACTTGATTTGAACTTGAGGTCACAGACATGATCTATCAAAATACCTTCTTCAAGACTGTTTAAGGCTAAGCAATACTGTCCAATAAAAAAGGCATTTTGTTCAATTACTGCCATCTTGAGAGAAAACACAGAAATTAAAAATACCTCACAAAATACACAAACTGGCCAATTGTGGTGCTATTTGGTGCAATAACGCCAAAGTTCTGCAAAAAAGAGAAGTTGAGAAGTACAAAAATGTAGCGAGGGTTGCAGGAGGGTTAATGTCGATGGTCCAAAATGGCACAAACAGTCCAGTGAGACAGTGCTCAGGCCAGATGTATATGTCTCCAGTGCTACATATGTTTTGGGGTAAATTCGATTAGATAAATTAGAGAGAAAAGATTGCAGGGTTGGACATATACAGAGGAGGTAGACTAGTGCAATTACTGAAAGGGATGCTGCTGCTGGAGTCGGACAGGATTTATGGATGTGGAGCGACTATATGGAGAGTTGTTCTGAGAAGGAAATGCAGAAGTTTATAGCTCTTCGGACTGATCACAAATAAGATACAACATGAGTGAAGACCCTTTCTTTCCTGCTTGCACCAGGACTGTCTGGGATAGTCACGAGCAGTTGTTGTTTCGACATGATTCTCATCCAACAATGTCTTTTTGATAAAACTTTCTGTCCCATAATCTCAAGTCAGACTTGAGTCACATTTTTTAGGACTTGAGACCTGACTTGATAAAATAGACTAAGACTTGGGGCTCAACTTGTACGTGAAGGTCAGTGACTCGGGATTTGACTCGAACTTTAGGCCTGTGACTTGAGAAGACTCGATGCCTTTGTTAAAAATACTATATATATATATATATATATATATATATATATATATATATATATATATATATATATATATATATATATATATATATATATATATATATATATATATATATATATGTGGTTGTTTTTAGAAAATACTTTTCTCTTTACTGGAACACGTCCCCCCACTTCTCTATTTGTTACTTTGGATGTAACTGAAGTACTGTGATGTGTGGTATCCTTAATTGTACTACAGTAATATATAGTACAATACAGTAAAAAAGATGGAACTACAAATAATATGATACTTCCATTTCAGTGCAGGATAAAATAACACAGTTTGAAAATCTGAATTATTTCTATTCTGACTGTAATGATTCATACTAAGATCTTGATAACACATTTAAAAAGGAAAAATTTGCATTTCTACAATCATATAAATACTCGTGTATCAATATACCATGAGTACAAAAGTACAATTTACTTTAAAATTCTTGTAAATTGCAAAAATCTAAGCTATATTTGGTACTTTTGTTTAAAGACTTGAAATGACTTGAAGCTTAAAGCAGATGATTTGGACTTGACTTGGACTTATGGGCCAATGACTCGAGACTTGACTTGGACTTGTCTGTCTTTGACTTGGGACTTAACTTGCACTTGAGGACACAGACTTGATCTATCAAACTGCCTTCTACAGACTGTTTAAGGCTAAGTAATATTGTCTAGTTTATTTATGTATTCACAAATGGATGCTTTTGCAATTACGGAGTAAAATATTTTTCCTGGAAGATCTGAAAATCCGAAGCAGGCCTTTTAAATGCTCTGGGATCTCTGAGTTTGCCTCACTGTTGTCAGTCAGCTGAAATGAACTCAAGTCATGCTTAATGGCTATACATATTTAAAATCCACCCAGAGGCTAAGTTCTGTTATTACAAATCAAACCATTATCATCAAGAAGAGACAAGTGAAGATATTTTCTAATCTCGTCTCTCTCTGAGGAAAAGTGCAACCCAGGTTACCACAATTTACCAAAACAAAAATCTTTTCAAACGCACAATTTAGAAGATGTCAGAAAGTTTCCATGTGCCTCCTCGGTTTGTGCAGACCGCCCCTCTCTTTCACACCGGGTCTGCTGCTATGCGCCGCTCGCTCATTCCCATCACATAGCGGAGCGCGGGTTGAACATGACAGACTGGTAATGACTTGAGCACGGGCGCGCACACGTACACACACGCACACGCACGCACACACACGCACCAGCTGCTCCTCTCCTCCCTCCTCATCAAACTTGTCATCAGCTCCGCCAGTTTGTCTCGTCTCACATTAAGAGCTCATGAATAATGTGTGATTACCGCGGACCCTCCTGAACCACCGCGCGGCGCTCCTCAATCTCACGCGCGCGCTCGTTTGGGTACACGCTCCAATTTAAAGACCAATATAGCGCCAACACATTTACATACTCTGACAGTGTTTAGTGCCACTCATCGCCTCTTTGACTTTCAGCAAAACAAAACTGAAAGCTCCCGGGTTTGAGCTACAACCAAACAGCCACAGTGAGGAGCCAAGTTGTTCTTCCAGGTCAGTACAGTCCACATGAGTCACAGTCAAAAAAACAAACCCTTGCTGAGTAATTAGAGCTATTTTGATCACTCATCAACTAGAAAAACTTAATTCCACCCCACAGTGCGACCGACCTTAACTAATGATTCATGTATCTCCTCTGCTCTTAAAACTTGCAGTGGAACCATAAGCAAATGCAGACAATCACGAATCTCTAACAACAATTCCAACTTTAAAGGTGCATCGTGTGGGTTAACTTTTCTGGTTGAGTGAGCGCTATCTGTCTGTCTCCATGGAGATGTTATTGCTTTGCTGGAATGTTCCACAGCATGACATTAAACTCATCCATCCAGACCTATTTATCCGGGACAGTCCCAATTTTGAGCCCTGTGTCCCTCTGTCCCAGCAGATTTATCCAAAACCATTGATTTGTCCCAGTTTTACGCAAGGAATGTCCTAAGTGTCCCTATTTTTGACCAATCTGATCCCTAAGAACAGTAAAGAGAGGCATAAACTGTCATTTGCTTCATTAAAATACAAAAAAAGCTGCGTAAAAATGCCCAAAACACAAACAAAACGTGACTATACTGACTCACATGTTCGTCATCGTTCGCCGAGTGCAACAATTTCCCTTAATTACGCACTCGTTTCACAATTGTATTATTCCCAACCACCCCAAACCGAGGCTGTCCCAGTTTTTTTAATTTTGAAAATCTCTAACTACGAAGCAAGTTATTTGTGGAGACGTGAGCCTGTTCATGCTATGAATGCGTGTTTTTGGAGCTATAACAACACAAAAACAATGCAAGATGGAAGTTTAACGCCATGGATGTTGGACTTCAGTGGCCCTCTCCAGAAAAGTTACACAGTGCACGTTTTAAAAAGCCCACCAAACTCTTGCCCCAGGACAATACTAGTGAATCCAGTATGATGATGATTATTATTAGACATGTGAGTTACCGGTGAGTCTGTGGTGGCGGGCGCGCGCAGAGGTCCCCTGAAGACTCCCTTGACTCTCCGGAAGTGTCCATTGTTCAGGTGCGTGGAGCTGATGACCAGGTAGTAGCACGCGCCGCACGCCATCCCTTTTCCGCCTGCCAACGTGCCCAGTCCCCGAGAGCGTGACGATGTAGTTCAGTATTACTCCCTTGTTTTGTTGAGAAGGAGTCTGGATGGGAGATAAGAGACGGAATAAGTAGGCTAACTGCGTGCTGGTGTAAAAACAGAAAAACACAGTGCAAGTGGGTGCCGTACTAACCGAGCTGTGGCGCTTGGCATGCTGTCATCCACCGGCTTTAGCGAATCATTAAGCGCCTGTGGAGTGCCAGAGAAGGAGAGAGCTTTCCTCGTGCACACTTGTTCTTCATTCACGGAGTGCAAACTATAACGAGCCCAAGGACGTTTTTGGATGGCAGCCTCTCTTCAAGAACTGTCACGTATTTTCTTCTATGCTAATTCAAAACTCCGTGGCCCCTGATTATCTCAAAGCAACAACCAACAAATCCAGGCACAGCAGTCGTGTTGTACTACGCACGGACCGTAGGCAGGCTCAAGTGCGTCTGAATCTTTACGAAGCGACAACACATTTCTCTCTCTCTCTCTCTCTCTCTCTCTCTCTCTCTCTCTCTCTCTCTCTCTCTCTTATGTGCAGTCTGGGTCCGGAGGATTGGCTGCGCGGCTCCAAATTGTTTCCCGTGTCTGTCAAAGTATTCTCGACTTCTCTCTTCTTCTCACTCTCCCTCCTGATGCCGTCCGTGGAGTAAAAGTATCGTGCCTGCTGTTACCAGTCCAATTATCGTAAAAGAAACCACGCTCAGCCGCCTGTTAATGCGCATACACGAAGCCTCTCTTAGTGACGAAGATTTGATTACAGATAAAAAGGTCTTTCGCTCTGTCCAAATGTGCAGGGCGCCGTGTAAGAGAAGCCAGCCTCTCTCTTTCTTTCTCTCTCTGTGTCCGTCCAAATGTGAATGCCGTGTGCCTGTGCGGAGCTGTCCAATGGCGCGGTGCTGAAAGTAAACTGCGAGCACAGCACTCCCAGAAGCGTCATGCATATTCAACCACATCAGAGCCCTAACCTCAGATACTTAACCAGGGAAACAGTGGGATGCCAGCCCTGGGTTTAGTGGGCGTCAGGGCGAGGGTTTTAAAGACACGTTTTACATTTGAATGGGGCTGCACACAGTGAGCAAAGCTACTTTTAGTGGTACTAAAAACTCTCTATTTTCACTTTACGTTTGTTCAGTGGTTCATTATTTTGCCTTCTTTAATTCAATCCCGGTTCACTTTTAAATTTAAACATGATTTTTCCAGATTTTGTTACATTTAAAAGAGCCATAGTACGCCATTTTCTGATTTGTGTTTTCATTTCTTCATCACAGACGTACCCGGAGTTGTGTCTTGTTTTGTCATAATTATCAATTTATAATTCTTAATGCATTTGTTCACCAGACTGTGATGCTTCCCGCGTTGGTGTGGAGTATTCAGGGAAAAATCCAAAAAACAAGCTCTGATAGTGTAATTCTATTTAATACAAAACAGAGTATAAGTCAATTACAGATAGAAAGTCTGGGTAAGCTCTAACCAATATGAGACACTCCTCTATAAGATATTCTCTGGTTTTATAGTATTCTACAGGACATCCCCTTTCACAACCTGATCATTATTGTCCAAGGAATTAAACATTTCCAGATGTTACCATATATATATTATACATCTCAGTTCTTGGAATGTGGACCCCCAATCACCTCAAAACATTGAAATCTTAAAGGGAGCTATGAGGCTCACAGGCCTGAATGGAGAATATCAGACACCACAGTTTTATTCAAATGTTTAACACACAAATCCTGTATCTTTAAGCTTTGTTTTTCTCTCAGACTGAACACTCTCTGCTACACCTTGTGATGTCATGTGGTAATGAAGGAAGTTCTTTGTACTATACTATACTACTCCACACACATTCATTAGATTTATTTGGAGAATTTGTGCAGTGGGATTGCCTAAAAGTTAAAAGGTACTAGCTTGAAAAATACTGCTACATGACATCACAAGCAGAACAGAGCATTTTGAACTTCGGAGATGTAGACAGACTAATCATTTTACTAATGGGCTAATAAAGGATTACACAGTGATAGGTTGGTTTATTCATACCTGTAGCTAAATTAGTTTGTTTAATTGAGAGACAGGTCCCACGTTTCACATTTCCTTCACCCACATTATATCCAGTAATGCGTATAAAAACACAATTACAAAATAAAGTGTTACAGTGCTCATGTGCAGAATGGTTTGTTCCATAAACAATTAGATAAATTCATTCATCACGCTTGGCTAAAAAAAAAAAAAAAAAAAAAAAAAAGAATTGCATAAAAAATTATTAATATATACAAAAAACACAATATTTTTCCAATACAAACATACTAAAATTGATAGATAAATAGATGAAAATTTATTCATAAGTATGATAGGAGTCGGAACGAAGCTCCTTTTAAAACGATTCGTTCTTAAACATGTGTGAATGAAACAAAACACAGCTCCAGGTTTTTGATGAATTAACAACATTAGAACATGATTTAAAGCTCACAAGAGTCAATTTTGCATAATATAGAACCTTTAAAGAAAACATACACATGCTTGTTCTCATGCTTACATTACATTTTGTTCACTGTAAACTACGATTTTGCAATTTTAGTAACAGAACTGCATCCAATCACTTTCCTTTTCATAACATCATAACTGGGAGGATGTGGGCGGAGATAAGGGGTTGGTGAAAACTGAATGACTCAAACATGCATTAATCAATACAAACAGAATTCTTGAATAAGTTAATTAGAAGAAAAGCTCATACAAGTTGATTTTGTGTCATTTTTCTCTTCTAAGCTTCTAGAGTTCTATGAAAATAATTGCGATATCTTACTGCCCGAGTGACTGGCAAAGGTCATGAGCTATAAATATCCAACATACACAGTGGAAAAAAAATTGACCGCAGATTGACAATAAGACATGTTTTATCCTCTAATCGCATGTAACACTCAAATCTCACTGGTCTCCACTCCATGATCCTTGCACTTTCACTTGTTATGTTCTCCACTCTCCTCCTACTGCCGCTCAAACTGTTGGCTGCAGCCTACTCATCCTCTGCTGCATCTCCCGCACCAATACTCCATCAATACAGCCATCTTTGGACTGCTGCAGACACGTCACGCTAATGTTTCTGAGAGGGAACATCCTGATTTTACTACTGTTGACAACTATTGGCACCAACCAAACAACAGTGATGTCCTTAATTAACTCTTTTTACGTTAGCCAATAAATCACCCTTCCACGAGTATGTGAGCAGCTTTAAGAGATCAGAATTTCGGAATAAAACAAAAAAAGTAGTGGTACAGGAACTTGGAGTTGAGTTTCATATTAGGAATAGGAATTTATTTACTGACAAAACAGCAAAAATAAAAATACACTGTTAATAACACTGTAAGAGCAAAATGACGAGGCTCACTGCAGCAGTTACAGAGAGAGGAGCGACAATTTTACAATGTAAAGTCAGAAACAGGAAGGAAACAGAGTTGATAGAGTCAGAAGTGCCCCCATGTTCACTTCCTGTTTGTAAAGTGATGGCTAGAAGGTTAGCGATGTCCATTTATATATACAGTCTATGGATATAGGGACAAAAAACAAAACACACACACTCAAAAACACTTTTCTCTTAAAGCCAAGTGATCCAACTTTTTGACCAAAACAAAAGCATGGTTTTTTTCATAATGGATGTTTTTAGTTGCACTGAAAAACACAGAAAAACATGTGTCCTTACCTTGAGGTTTTTTTTTTTTTTTTTTTTTAAATCAAAATAGACTCTTATTTAGCCTGTTTGTTTGTATGAAAAAATTGTTCCCTTGGCTATAATAATTTAGCCTGATTTATCACCCGGTTTCATTTCGTGGAAACCGTCCGACCTCACAGCATTAGAATTAGTTCGCTCAATGGTAGGAGGGTACTTTTTTAAATTAAACCAATCACTGTTATTTGGTCGTGACGTATGTAATGCACCAAATCCTGTAGGAAGATGGGCAATAATGTCTTTCCCCTTGATAAAATTCACCAAACATTCTTTTTGTTAAAGCTTTAAATCCTCGATCTCGGGAAGCGTTGCCAACACAGAATGTATGTCTTCGTTTACATCCAATCTAGACCGCTTTGTTTACTGTTGTGCTGTTCCACAATAGGGACCCAGACAGGTGCTTGAATTTGACGTCATGGCTTCACAGCTTTTCGCAGATTGGCTGGTGCACCATCTACAAATTTCTGGGTTCTTGCAAACCGTCTAAGGTATATCGATTCCTGACCTAATTGCTAGAGAGAAATGAAATTGAGTGGAGGCACTAGCTGGTACCAGTCTGGCTAATAATATTCCACATTATGGCATAATACTTTATCTCTATGTTCTCAAGTATGGAATCCATGCAGTTCACTGCCAAAAAAATTACACACTATACCTTTAACTTTAATGTGAGCATACATTGAATTGAAATTACTTATTTTTGCATCACTATTATTATTTTTTGCCCTTATGCTTAAATTGCAATTCCTGTTATTATTGATTAACCAAAAATCTGATATCTCCATAGTCCATCTAGTATTGATCTTGGATGCTCGTTCTCTCTTGCGTCACTGAACAGCCTCGTACAGTAACAAGTCAAAGCTGTGTTACATATGTTATCTGATGCCTTGTGTTTTTATGTGCACGCCCTTTTATACGAGAGGTCTGGTCTCTGGGGGCGTTAGTCCGGATCGTGCCTACACATCCCTCCTAATAAACAGCCTGCATACGTACTCAAAGCAGTTCTCTTATACATCTTTCTTTATAGGCTTGTGTGGTGACCCTGCTCCGTTTCCCGGGAGACCGCAGACAGGCGTCCCCACAGTGATTGATTCACTCCATGTTGTAATGGTGCTGTAAGTGTACTGTGAACTGTGATGTAGAGAGACAGCCGTGTCACTGTGCACTGCATCATGTGTGTGCCATGTTCAAAATCTCACATCTCAGACTGGGGCCCATACTTCAGATCTGCACCATGTGGAGACTTCTGGATACGCTCTGGCACAACAAGAGTGCAGCTTGTCCATGATCATTATTCACAAGCAAATAAAGCAGAGACAAGAGGACTACCAGACTACGCAGACTTACTTTGGTTTATTCCAGTCAGGAGCAGTATGGGCTGAGACACGAGGATCTGTTGTTTGAAGGGTGCACAAAAGCACACACACACACACGCACACACACACACACACACACACACACACACACACACACACACACACACACACATACACACACAAGCACTGCCATTCAGTGTCGGATTCACTCTTTTGTATTTTTTGCAACAAATTCATCTCATTTACAATTCTGCTATAAAACTATCATTTTTGTTCAAATTCAATTGCAAAATGCTTTTAAATGTATCTGTTTGAAGTTTTTAATCTAGTAACATCTGCCAGGACATGGTGCATGGTCTGTGGCTAAGTCAGAGTGGCATGCCCTCACAGTATTGAGGTTAGATTCCTGCGCTATTGCTGGCTTTCACATGACATTACAACATTCTAGAGGCCAGTACAGACTGCAGTTTTGTGTTAAGATGTGAATTGGTCTTAGCCTGATTCATCACCCAGTTTCACTTCATGGAAACTGTCTGACCTCGCAGCACTAGGATTTGTTTGCTTGACAGTAGGTGGGTAGTTTTTTTATTTAACCAATCACTGCTATTTGGTTGTGACGTATGTAATGTGCTGTTAACGGGACTAACTGGTATATTAAGCTTTTCTCAAATCCCGTAGGAAGAAGGGCAATAATGTCTTTCCCCTTGATAAAAATTCACCAAACATTCTCTTTGTTCTGGGAATCGTTGCCAAAACAGAATGTATGACTTTGTGTACATCCATCTCGACCGCTTTGTTTACTGTTGTGCTGTACCACAAAAAGACCCAGCTCTTCACTGTCTAGTGTATTCCGATTCCTGACCTAGTCGCTGGAGAGAAATGAAATTGAGCAGAGGCACTAGGCTAAATTGGTCTAGTCACTAATAGAAAACATCACATTAAACATTTGTGAATTTAGAGATATTTGAGATATCTGGCTCTTGCCCCCAATGTGGCAGTATGACATAATCACACTGTAGAATATGAAAACCACCATGTCTCGGGCCTGTCTGTGTGGAGTCTGATTGCTCTACTTGTATCTGGGTTTCTGTAGGTTCCCCATAGACCACAGTCTTGATATACTGTAGATCCCAGGTCAAGATCTCTGGAAATGCTCCCTTGGGTGCTCCATTGCATAAGCCCACTGCTCCTGACAGGTTTTTATGGGGTCACTAGTTAAAATGCTCCAAACCAAATTTCCTTAAATGGCATAAAACAAATTCACAAATTTATGGTTGCAAATACTGAACTTGGCTCTTTCTTTGTTGTGTTTTTGAAATTTGCCTAGTTATACTTTTGTTTAAGCTTTCTATTATTATTCTATTTTACTGCTCAGTGTTCTTAAAGGTTTTATATTACACAAAATTGATTGTTGTAAGCTTTAAGATGTGCTATAATGTTATTACCGCCTCAAAACATACCTGGGGTTGTGTTTTGTTTCAGGTATGTATAAGAAAACAACTTTATAACATAGATCACAAAATAGTGTAATATGAACTCGTTAAAATTCCTCTTAGGGATGAATAAAATAAGATTGATTGATTAACAAATAAACAAACAAAAAGCATCAGTTCAAATGCCAAAGCTGGTGGTAAGAATTTGTGCTTTCATAATGAGAAACTGAACCTTACGCAACTGTGATTTTTCTGGTCGGTGAAATGCTGCTGACGACAACTTTTTGCATTAAGGATATACAGAGGATATAATCTCGCAAAGTCAGTTCCTGCTTATGGACTTTCAAATGTGTGTTATTTTCATCTCTTACTCACATCTTTCAAGAGTTGTTATTATTTATTCTGCCTACATGCACCTCTACCAAACTTTCTCAAACGCAGTGATTTTCGTGCTTTTACCTAAACCATTGGGAAAAGTAGAAATTTACTGTCTGGACCAAGATTTTGCAGATATTATGTTTTTTCCAGGAAGTCCATTGTGAATAAAAGCTAAAAGTTAAATTGAACTTTGCAACTTGCCAAGGCCCTCGCTCCCCTGCTGTCGACATATTTGCTGACGGTGTATTTCTGGACGAGTGCATGGCAGGATGACAACAGTGGTTTACCCAAACTATCTGGGGCCGGCTCTCTCTTGTGAGTCAATGCTTGGAGCTGTCAGGCATCTTTCACTGCTCCCTACCTCCCCCGGGCCGAATCACAAACATGTACAACTAAGTGCGGATTTGCCCAGTGCTCGCTCTTATCTTTTGGCTTGTTCCACTCTGTTTTGAAAGGGCTCATATTACACTATTCTCTGATCTGTTATAATCATGTTTTCTCATCACAAACAGACCTGGAGTTGTGTTTTGTTTCATTCACATTTGTTTAAAGGTGTGGTTGCGTAACTTTTCTGGTGGAGGGTCTGTCAAATCCTTTTCTCCATGGAGATGTTATTGCTTTGTCTGGAATGGTTCACAGTACGGTATTAAATATTTATATCTTCATGGAGCCCAGACCATACCAAGTTACAGGTCAGCTCTGTGGAGTGGCGACCCCGCTCACAGTCAGAATGCCTTTTTTTTTAAGGTATGTTTGAACTATAAAACCACCTGTGATTGAATGAATGTAAGGGAGAGCTGTTTAATGTCATACTGGTCGAACTGTCACATATTGTCATACAGGCAGAGCAGTGACCTATCCATAAAAACCAGCAGGTGACAGATAGCCAGGCTGGTGCCACCTAGTGCCTCCGCTCAATTTAATTTCTCTCCAGCAACTAGGTCAGGGATCGGAATACACTAGATGGTTTGCAAGAACTGCGGAAGCACTGGCCAATCAGCGAAGAGCTGTGAAGCCGGAAATTACTTGGACCCCACTGAGCATTCCAACGCATTGCATATGTCTCCACCAAATATTGATTAAATAGATTGGTTAAATAAAAAAAGTACCCGCCTACTGTTGAGCGAACAAATCCTAATACTGCGAGGTCAGATGGTTTCCACGAAGAGAAACCGGCTGATGAATCAGGCCAGGTGACAGACCCCCTACCAAAAAGTTACATAGTGCACCTTTAACACACAAACCCTGTCTGTTTAGGTTCTTCTCTTAAACACAAAACATTTCCACCTCGTGATGTCATGTGGTAATACAGGAAGTACTCCACTGTGTTTTTAAACTCCATACATTTTCAATAGAATCACTAGGATACTTTCATCTATGGAATTGTTAATCTTCACTGAACTAAAGGGAAAAAAAAGCTGTTAATGTGAAAACTACAACTAAATGACATTACAAGGTTGAACAGAGCATTTTCATCTTTGGACATAAACAGAACACAGAGAGAGAGCGAGTGTGAATGAAACAAAACACAACTCCATATATGTTTTTGAGGAGGTAACAACGTTATACAATTCTCACAAGAATCCTTTTTTTGTAACATAGGACCTTTAAGCTCCAAAAACCTTCTTTACTACAATTTCCTCCCTATGTGACCAGTGCTGACCTCTGCAGATCATATCCACTCTGTAATTTAAGCGGAGGCAGGGGTCAGGGCGCTTTTGATACCAGGGCTCTGGGACAGTCTGCTCCTTTTTAGTGTAACGGTTTATTCTGAAAATCCAATTTGAAAATAGAAGTTTATTTCATTACGTTTTGTAACTCTCCACTTGAAATATCAACTCCAAAGGCCGTTTTCTCCAAATGAGTGTTTTTCTCACACTCTGAGTCAGATAGCTTCACTTCAGTAGCACCAAATGTTCTCATCTCCACTGTATTTTGAAGGCTTTTAGGAGGTTTGAGGGAGCTGTTTATTTGTCATTCCAAAACTGATTCATTGGGTATTTAACTTGTAAAGATATGTTAAGTAAGGATTTTCCACTTTACCAAAACACTGAATCATATTATAATGCTTTGCCAACAAAAAGTAAACTATATCTGTATCAACAGGATGACAAAATTGTTTTTAAAGTTTTTAAATAGGGTTCAAAATACAGTTTAACACCTGTTTGATTTATAGTTCATAACATTCAACTCCGTACAAACTATTCATTTTATAACACCATTTTCATATTTACGAAACAGTCACTCAAATCACATTGACAACTGAAATGTAAATGTAACTACCTCAGTTATTACCTTAATTCATTTCATATAGGCAAACACTGGGTTGAGCTGCAAGTATTCTCATCTCACAGCAAGAAGATTTAGTCTGATTCATCAGCCGGTTTCACTTCATGGAAACCATCTCACCTCGCAGCATTAGGATTCGTTAGCTGGAGAGTAGGCGCGTACTTTTTTATTTAATCTATCACTGCTGCTAATCTATCACTGCTGTCTTGACATATGTAATGTGCTGCTAACAGGGCTAACTCATTAAGCTTTTCCCAGATCCCGTAGGAAGAAGGACAATAATGTCTTTCCCCTTGATAAAATTCACCGAACATTCTCTTTGTTCTGGTTTTAAATCCTCAATCTCGGGAATTGTTGCCAACACAGAACGTACGGCTCTTCGCTGATTGGCTGGTGCCCGAAGTCGCACTTCTGGCGTTCTTGCAAACTGTCTAGTGTATTCCGATTCCTTCCGGATGCGTCTTCTCCGGGCTTTCCAGTTTCCCCTGTCAACCTAAAAGCATGCACAATGGAACACAAATCTATAGTTTAGTCCTGACAAAGTCTCATTCTAGAGTGAAACCTTTCCTGCTCTGTTCACCTGACTCCCCCTGGACACTGCTGTGATGCGGCAGGAGACAGAGGAGGGACACTTTTGGCTCTTTCTCTCCTCAGTCTGCACTGACTCAGGATCTGCTGACCCCACCTGAACAATCCTTGTGGTAAACTGCACTGCAACCTTTGACTGAGACACAAAGGCGACTGAGAAGTGCATCTTAAATGTTACTGCAGCAAAACTTGAATGTCCCTTTGGATCAATAAAGGATCTCTCTCTCTGCTCCAGACAAATTACCCCAGCGACATTGAAGGATGGGTCAAATGCAAAGGACAAATATCCTCCCAGGGACCATAAAGTCTATCATAAAGTATACCTTAAACTTAACTTTATTCATCAAACGCAGCAGGTGTTTGAACATCTCTTCCAAACAATGTCCATTAAGGCACCGAAACCAAACTCTGCAAGCTTTTGTCATAGCAGCGGGGCACCTGAAATAGAGCAAAAGTTACATTATGTTGCTTTAAGACTCGATGTATCCAACAAATACACCTGCCGTCACCTGTATACACTTCTGTGCAGCCACTTACCCGCCCGGGAATACATTTCCACATAGAAAGAAAAAGGAAACCAATTTCACGGCGGGGAAATTACCTCCATGGTATCTTCCGGCGAACGCTTTAGTTAATGTCTACACTTAAGCACTGCTAGGTAATGCATTTTCTATGTCCTGGGGTGCCCCTGAGAGCTACGGAGACTACACCAAAGCAACAAGCGCCAAACACCACGAAAGCTTTAATAATGACGAGAAATTCACTTCATTGTATTTGTTAATGACCGTCTAATAACATCCAGGCTAGACGGTAAGGTAAGCTGGGGGATGCTGTTCGCTCCCTGCAGGTTTAGCGGTGAGGATGTTTACTTTGATCGCCCACAAGAGGCAAAGCAAAGTGTATATTTTAAACACTCTAATTCCCCAAAGTAGCTAGCTTCTCCCTCTGCTCTGGCTGCTCCTGGTGCACTCATTACTGCTGGAATTGATGCAGCAGAGAAAGAGAGAGAGAGAGGAAGAGGAGGGTGGGAGAGGGAGTGTGTGTGGGGCGGGTGGAAGGGTACAAGACTAAGACAGAAAATGAGAAAAAGAAGACGAAAATCGCAGTGGTATCTGTTTTCTCCAGTCATTGCCGCTGGCTTTTTTCCTTTGCATCTCCTTACCAGTGAGATATTACGCTCGGGTATATTGCTGTATTTCCATGCACAGAGAATGCGTCTGGTCTGAATGATCTCAAAAGTGGCTAGGTTTAAGTGTGTCAAAACGTGGAGAGGTTTCGGAGTGCAAAAGAACCACCGTGGTATTGCTGTAAAACGCTGTGAACGTAGAGCGGGGAAGCAGGAAAATGGTGAGACAAATACCGCTTGCATAAATATCGAGTAATAAAAAAACAGTTGGCAGTATTTTCTTCACCTAGTCATCACACAGTTCATGGTAAATTATAGGCAATAACAAGATTCAATTCTATGTCATCTATTCAGTGTTTTGCTCTACCACTTTTATTTGATATTCTCACTGTCTCAACTGAAAACAATTTGTTGATGCACACCCAGGTTTCACAAAATAATCATAGCAGTACATTAAGCAGAGCCTCCTGGTAACACGGAAATAAATCGCAAATAATGGGAAAGTGAAAATAAATTGTTGTTATGTAGTGTTAAATTACTGCCTTCAACAAGATTTATGAGATATTACAACTTTGAATTCCAGGCAACAACAGTTTTCGATTTTGTGTTTAAATGAATAATGGAAAAAAAAAACTGATAACGTCTGTTTCCCGTTTCCGTGACTCAAACTGCGCAGCGTACGGACTGAACCAGGACTGAACCAGGACTGAACCAGGACTGAACCAGGACTGAACCAGGACTGAGTGTCAGTATGGGCCCGGAGGTGCGCCTGCGTAGACAGTCGGGTGATCATGACTGAGACCAGGACCAGACTGAGACCAGACTGGGAGTGAGACCAGACATTGACACTGGGATCAGACCAGGACTGAGACCTGGATCAGACTGGGACTGAGCCTGGGACCAGATTAAGACCAGACCGGGAGTGAGACCAGGACTGAGACTAGGACTGAGACCGGGATCAGACTGAGACTGAGACCAGGACCAGACCAGGACCAGATCAGGACCAAGACCGGGAACAGACCGGGACTGAGACCGGGAACAGACTGAGACCAGAGCGGGAGTGAGACCAGACATTGAAACCGGGACCAGACCAGGACTGAGACCTGGATCAGACTGGGACTGAGACCGGGACCAGACCAGGACCTGACCAGGACTGAGACCAGGACTGAGACCGGGACTGAGACCAGGACCAGAGCAGGACTAAGACCAGGATTGAGGCTGCTACCAGAATGGGACTGAGACCATGACTGAGATTGGTTTAGTCCTGGTTTGGACCTGGTTTAGTCCTGGTTCAGTTCTGGTTTAGACCTGGTAAAAAGTGAAGACGCGACGCCACTTTTGCATCATCTGTTCCGACCGTCATCATATAAACGTCGCCTTAAACTCACTCTTGAACCTGCAGCCATGTGGTGAAAAGACAAACGCTCAACAACTGAGCCACTTTTGTCTTGTATGTCCGGGAATGGAACTGTAAATGACAAAGTGGTGACCAGGGTTGAGAAATTTGGGGAATTCTCAACACACTACTAACCTGGCTACTGCCCCTGACAAGTTGCCCCAGAGGCATTGGAAGAATGGGTTAGAGAGGTGAAAAACTAATTTCTCTGGGGAGCAATAAACCCTACCTTAACCTTTGGAGAGAGGAAATTCTGGCTGTGTTCCTCGAGCTATTTTGGTCCTATACACCCGACGTATGCTCTGCCATACAGCACAATAGGCTGGGCTCACCTGACGTCACATTTAAAACAAAATGTAGATGCTTGTGCTGGTTTATGGATGTAAAATAACTTCTTATCCGTGTATCATTCGTTCATTTGTTTTTCAATATAAAACCAAAAATAAGAAAACGAGAAAACAATTTTCTTCATTATTTGTCTCCAAAACCAAAATGAAAAAACGGATAGAGGTTCATTTTTTTTCAGTTTTCAGATAACGGCTGTTTCCCATCTCTGTGACTTGAACTGAGATGCTGGACTTTTGAGCCGCATATGGACTGAACCAGGAATAAGTGTCGGGACAGGCCCAGAGGTGCCCCACCCACGTACACTGTTGGGTGATCAGGACCAGACCGGGACCGAGAACACTACTGAGACCGGAACCAGACCAGGACCAGGACCAGGACTGAGACCAGAACTGAGACTGGGACCAGACCAGTACTGACACCGGTTTAGTCCTGGTATAGTCCTGGTTTAGTCCTGGTTTAAACCTGGTATAGTCCTAGTTTAGTCCTGGTTTAGACCTGGTATAGTCCTGGTTTAGTCCTGGTTTAGACCTGGTTTAGTCCTGGTTTAGTCCTGGTTTAGACCTGGTTTAGACCAGGGTTAGACGTGGTTCAGTCCTTATGCAGCACAAAAGTTCGGTATCGCAGTTTAAGTCACGAAAAAGGGAAACGGACGTTATCTGCTTTTTTCCATTATTCATTTAAACACAAAATCAAAAACTGAAAAAAATTAATCGTTATCCTTTTTTTTTTTTTTTTTTTTTTTCATTTTGGATTTGGAGACAAATAATGAAGAAAATAGTTGTTTTTTTCCATTTTCTTATTTTTTGTTTTATTTTGAAAAACAAATGAACGAAAGAAACACGGATTACTACTGGGCTTATCCACTTTAAACATAAACCTTCATAAAGTTTGGCGTCTTCTTTGTCAGCATAAATAAACAAAAGTGAGATTAATTTTTTAGGTTCAGATAGCAATGCCATTATTCATCCCCAATTGCTGTCAGTTGAAAGAACTTAAAGCTGCAAGATTTATATTGCAAGTTTTTGGATAAGGTTCAACATCTGTGAATCATAAGATTGGATATTTCTTTCAAAAACAGTAAATCTCTCGTACAGTTACATAGGCCTCTGCCCTCCGTCTGAAATTATGGCATCATCAAACTCTAAACCGTAAACACAACATATCCATGCATTTGAGAATGGTGAAAAACTGGACTGGATTTATATTATATTTCAGATTTTACTATTTTAATCTTGGCTATTGTTTTCTGTTTCTTACATATATTTTTAAGTTTTTAATTTAGCTGTAACTGTTACCTAGCAACCATAATTAAAAAAATAAGGGCTGAAACTAAAATGCCAGAATAGTTATGCTTAGACTAATATAAATGGATGAAAGTGCATTTATTTGGTTTAATTGAAGCTTTAAATACTCCTTCCTTGCACATAAATTGTCCTTCTATTTTGGATGGAATTTTCTGTGCTGATAAGTAGAAGTTTTCAGTACTAGAACCTGTACTCCTTTATTTTTATGTCTTCTTTTCAGCTTTTTTCCCGCCATATGCCACTTAACTGATGTAAAACTAAGATAAATATTTACCACAGGTACTATCCCATCTAACCAGCTCATAATTAGAAAAACATGAAAACCTGTCAGATGCACTTTAAAATAAAATGCCCCATCTGCAGCTGCTGGCGTGAACATTCCCTGGAGGTGTGACGCTAACTAAAAGCACTGCTCTGTTTACAGCTCTGTTAGTCAAGTTAGACTTTAATAAGAGCTTTATTTGAACACAGTCTGACCAGAAAGAGCTGGTTCAGATGTGTGGTTTAAAGGTGCATTGTAGTGTCGTAGTACTCGAGACCAGCAAGGATGGAGCCACCTAGTGCCTCTCTTCAATTTCATTTCTCTCCAGCGACTAGGTCAGGAATCCGAATACACCGGTCAATCAGTGAAGAGTTGTGAAGCCATGACGTCAAACTCAAGCGCCTGTCTGGGTCTCGTTTGTGGTACAGGACAACAGTAAACAAAGTGGTCAAGATGGATGTAGACGAAGACAGACATTCTGTGTTGGCAACGAAAATGAGATCGAGGATTTAATGCCGGAACAAAGAGAATGTTTAGTGAATTTTATCAAGGGGAAAGATGTTATTGCCCTTCTTCCTACAGGATTCGGCACATTACATACCAAGCAGCAGTGACTGGTTAAGTAAGAAAAGTAGCAAACAAATCCCAATGCTGCGAGGTCAAACAGTTTCCATGAAGTGAAACCAGCTAATCAGGCTACTAGTTTTGAGACCGACCTTGAGACTGTTTTTTAATGGTCTTGATCTCGTCTTGAACTCGAGCGCATTTGGACTGGGTCTTGTCTTGAACACGAGGTCTAACGCACATGTGATCATATTTCATGTGCATGCATGTGCAAAGGAGACTAAATATCACTGCAATGATATGAAATGAAATAATACTAACATTGTGGAGTGGCGGCAGAGGTATCCACCGCAATCTCTATGGATAAAAGCATTTGATGACCCCTATACCAGAAAAGTCACACAATGCACCCTTTAATTGTTGTGTTTTTTCTTGCTTTTTTAGACAGTCTTAAACATTTTCGTCATCGTTTGCTCATGTGTGCATTGTATCACCGTGGTAACTGCTACGTATATCTCTAATGGTAGAATGTTGAGACCCCCCGGCAAGATGTCAGTACAAAATATCTTTAACAGGAAGCTGATACCCCTGAATTCACCGATCCCTGCTTTACCTAAGGGATATCAATGTATTTGCCCTAATAAAATGTTGTCAAGAAGTGGATTTAGTGCCTTGATATTGTGTGTATTTGTGTGTATCTATTTGCGTGTACAGTATATCTAGATTTATGTGTCCCTGTTATGAGTATTCCCCACGTGTGACTGCATATACCTGGGGAGAGGATAAAATGCCAAGAACAGTTGTGGCACACCGGGGTACTCACGTGTGCACACATTGCCGCGGATTGATAGGAATGAAATATTCTGTAATCTAAATGTAAATGGAAGTGAAATTTACCGGTGACTTCTATGTAATTACTGGTGCCACAATTTATTAGAGTTGTGTTTGTGTAAGGTGGAGGAGCTCGGATGGAGAGAATATGAGCGAAGAAATGAAGAGACAAATGGCGGCGCGTGAATGACAGAGAGTGAGAGAAAGGAAGATTTATATTTAGTTATGGTTTCATGCTTGAGGAGAGCGGGCGTACGGCGTTGAAAATAAGAAATCTACTCAGAAGGGTCCATTAAGAAAGACCCCTTAAGACTGAAATAACCCTATAGACCATATGCTAACTGTATAGGCTAAATATATAGGCATGAGTGTAGGAGCGGACCTGCCAGACCGGGAACACTCACAATCTCTCAAATAGTGGTCAATTAGTCACTCTGTGGTCAGGCGTCGGGCTGTGTGCATGATGTATGGACAGAGTAGCCGCGCAGTGCACCTCATGTGAACCCCGCGCTGGCCCCGTAGTGCACCGAAGGAGTAGTGTCATCAGGAAAAGAAGGGATTACTGGTTTGGTCATGCGGTGCTCGCGCTAATAATGAGAGAGTGGCCAGACCGACTCACTGACTGCAGAGGAAGAAGTGACAGGTTGAAGCGGAGAGGGCAGCCCGGATCCAGCGGCCTGTCTGTGCAGTTATTATGAGACGGGACCCGTGTAAAGTGCTCGCATAAAAATTTCATCAGAGGTTTAAAATTAGGTCATTAGTCCGGTTGAAATCAGCTCATTAAATATGGATAAGCAATTAAGAAGAACACAGTATCTATACAGCAACTTGAAGGGCTATTTTTAATCAGGTAGTTGATGGTTTATTTGTGTATTTTATTAACAAAGAGATACAACACCATTTTATGCCTTAATTAGCTTGAATAAAGGATGAACAAAAATTTTATTCAGAGTTGATTAAGAATGATTCAGGCTTAGTAACTACTGATTTAAGGGGACGATTAGGAATTTAGTTAAGAAGTGGCGCCCAAAGTGGTAATTTATCTTTTGCACATGCATGGATTATTTAAGACATTGTTTCTCAAAGACTGGGTCGCAGCCCTCAGGTGGGTCACAAGAGATTTCTTTTGGGTCGCCTTGTCACATCTGCATGTAGGTCTGCAATCTACAGTTCTGCCTTTACGCCTGATATGTGTGTTGCGCTCTCCTCCTGCACCCTCGAACTGGAACATACTACAAAAACGCAGACAGGCCTGACTATCTCATTAGAAATGTTAAGACATGTTTTGTATAATTTCTAATCTTTTTGCAATTATTTTATTGACTATTTTGTACGGTGGCCATCAAGTGCAAAACACTTTTACATTTCACATACACATTAACAAGTTTGAAAACAAAATTACCTTTAAAATACACCTTTACATCTTGAAAACAAATTTACAAAACATGAAACATTTGTACAAGCGGCAAGACAAATTTACAAAACTACAAATACAAACCCCCAAAACACATAGACCTTTATCACAACGGCTCGAAGTGCTGCGATGTTGGATAAACGTAACTCCAGGTTAATGCTTTTTTACGGCAAAATATTTGTGGAAATGTCTCGTGTATTTTCCACCAGCTTCATAAATCTGCCCCGTCACCAAATCTTCATCCAACAAGGTCGACAAAGGACATATTCTATCCATGAAGAATTTATCCACAACTATCAAGGTAAGAAAGATGAAAACTTGAAGGCGAACAACGACGACGCATAAGTGAACTACTTCTGAGCAAAACTGACGTTATGGTCATTCGTCATTTCCACCCTTTTAGAACATTTCCTTTTCGTCAACAACTTTCTTGTTAATTTGTTTCAGGGGTTTGTATTTGTGTTTTTGTAAATTTATCTTGGCACTTTCGTGTTTTGTACATTTGTTCACTCATTTGCAAATGTGTTTTATGAAACATAAATTTGTTTTCAAGATGTAAATGTGTATTTTTAAATGTCATTTTGTTTTCAAACTTTTTAATGTGTATGTGAAATGTAAAAGTGTTTTGAACTTGCCCGCCACTGTAATTTTGTTCCAGTATTGCTGGTTCAATTCAGTGTTGCAATGCTACATTTAATGTCCAAATATATAACTTATGGATCCTTTTATTGCTGGTTCAGTTACTGTTTTTCATTGTTTAGTTTTATATAGTAATTGTTCATAGAGACACAATCACTCAGTCAGGAATAAAATATCCTCATTAATCTTCACTAATGGTTAAATCCACCTTTATTTTGTGATTTATGATTAATGTCTATTGACTTGGGTCACAAAGACTTGTGGCTCGCTCCCCAGAAAAAAAAAGGGAAACACTGATTTAGACTATGCATTTTGCTGTCATTTGTTGTTTTTGTAGGTTGGTGGTCGTCTTCAGGTCATTAGCAAAATATGGTAAGCAGCATGAGCTTTTAGAGTCTATAAAAGATCAAATGCATTTGCACAAAGACATATGATAAGAATATTTTCTTTTTCACAATATGATTACACATAAATTTCCATCACATTTACCACCAGACTAAATGTCAGCAAAGAAACAACTGATGACTTCTTTCTTTCTTTCATCTGTAATTTTTAGTCTTCTTAATGGGCCCATATTATGCCATTTTCTGAGCTATGTTTTAATGTTGTTTCCTCATCACAAGCATTTACTAATTAATTAATACACAAATTCTGTAGTTCTTCTCTCAGATAGAAAATGGTTCCACCTTGTGATGTCACATGGTAATCAATGTGTTTTTAAACTCCGCACACCTTCACTAGGTGCATGGAGGTGAGAAAAAGGTAAGAAGTGGCTGTTAACATGGACACTGCCATTACATGACATCACAAATTGGAACAGAGCATTTTGAGCTTTGGAGAAATAGACAGATAGTCAGGCTGGCGCCACCTAGTGCCTCCGCTTGATTTCATTTCTCTCCAGCAGCTAGGTCAGGAATCAAAATACACTAGACGATTTGCAAGAACCCCAGAAGTGCGAGTTCGGGCACCAGCCAATCAGCGAAGAGCCATACATTCTGTGTTGGCAACTATTCCCGAAATCGAGGATTTAAAGCCGGAACAAAGAGAATGTTTGGTGAATTTTATCAAGGGGAAAGACATTATTGCCCTTCTTCCTCCGGAATTTGGGAAAAGCCTAACATACCAGTTAGCAGCACATTACATACGTCACCACCAAATAGCAGCGATTGGTTAAATTAAAAAAAGTACCCACCTACTGTCGAGCAAACAAATTCTAATGCTGCAAAGTCAGACGGTTTCCATGAAGTGACACTGGCTGATGAATCAGGCTAGTGAACCAAGTTTAATAAAACAAGATTAATCATGTGTGAAGTAGTTTTCCTGTTACCTGAAGAAGAAATATCAATTTTCAGTTTATTCTTCCCACTTGTGGGTCTTGGAGCTGTGTGTGATTTTACCTTTGTGAAACATGACCAAAGAGTAGCACAGGACCGTCCTTGCAGCCCCTCCTCTGGCTTCTACTCAAACTGGTAATCAGGATTTCTCTGGGGGTCAAATAATAGAGCACAGACATCAGAACACATATTTTCCTTCTCCATTTTTGTCTCTTTTGTGCCACAAACGTGCGCGGCCTTCATCAGCCCTGTTTGTTCGGCCAATGTGAAATCTCATTTAAAATGCTTTTCAATGGATCACAAGGTTCGGTGAGTAGGGTTACCAAAGAGTACATGGACACGATTTTCACTTGTTTGTGACAGTAGAAAGTAGTTTGCATGGGCAGTTAGCTTATTTATTGGAATATCAGAGGGGCAGTATAAATAATAGATCAGGTGTAGTGATGGGGGATTGTGCTTGGTCCCAGAGGACAATGGCCAACGTGCTTTTGAGGAGAATAGGGGACTAAACTAGAGTCCTCTTGTGCGGCTGGAGAGGACACTTCAGAGCGGTGGCAGGTAAGGTTAAACGTGTGTAAGAACAACAGTCACATCTAGCATTATTGTATAGTTTCATGGATTTGTTTATATATTTTTTTTGCTTAAACTGTTTGTGGCCACTTTTTTTCATACATAAAAATAGGTTGTAAGGTCAAAATGAGACAGTGTCCAACTCCTCCCTACTGCATTAATCAAGCTTTTTACATGTTTTCCCATCACTTTCAACAAGAGCGACACCAGACTGACATGAGTGCAACTTAATTCAGAGTGACACACACATCAGTCTGACGTGAGCCAGGTTAAGAAATGCCTTAAGTGAGGAATAACTTTCAGCAGCTGCAAGTAGTTCTTATTTCACATTTTTAAGACAGTAAAAATCAGGTACAGCACCTTAAAATTGTCAATTTCTACTGGCTCTAAAGAAGTTATATTTTAAATTCTGAAAATGAAAGCGTAGCATTTTGATGACATTTAAAGATACTGAGAGGTCAATTTAGAAATTGTTCCTTTTAGGTGTGTGGAATCATCATTTGCAAAAGATTTTGGAACATTGTTAAGCAAGATAAAGCCATTCAGCGGAGGTACTGTATTTGGGCTCAACAGCATTTGTCAAAACGATTGCTATAAGGCAGTGGTCCCCAGCCTTTTTTGCACCACAGACTGGTTTTATATCAAACAATATTTTGCGGATTGGAGGGAGCTGGGGGGGCTGCATATGGGAGGAGGTGCGGTGGGCAGCCCACTGGCATGGTTAAGTCCTGGCTAAAGTCCTGTTTTAGTCCTGGTTTTAGATCTGTTTTAGACCTTGTTTAGTCTTTTTTAGACCTGGTTTAGTTCTGTTTTAGTGGTGCAGCCCACAGTGCGAATTATTACAGTCAGAAACCCGGTCACATTTAAAAATGCTAAATAAGTGATTTTGTCATGTAGTCTTCAATGAAATGGAAGGTTCATGTTCTATGTAGTTCCTTCAGATTTACTGTATTGTACTGCAGTGTACTGTCTTGTACTGTATATTACTGTATTGTACTGTTTACTTCTGTAGTACATTTGAGGACACCACATCGCAGTACTTCAGTTCCATCCAAAGTAACAGAGAAGTGGGAGGGACATGTTCCAGTTTGTTCCTGTAAAATTAAACACACATTTATCAGCTGTATAGAGAAAAGTATTTTCTAAAAACATATACATTTTTTTTAGAAGAAGGATCAAGTCTTCTCAAGTCACTGACCTTCAAGTTTGAGTCAAGTCCCAAGTCACTGACCTTCAAGTCCAAGTCGAGTCCCAAGTCCATTTTATCAAGTCAAGTCTCAAGTCCTAAAAATTGTGACTCAAATCTGACTGGAGTCCAAGTCACGACCTGCAAGTCCCCACCTCTGGTTATTTGCATAAGGTATGGCATAGTTTTATATCAGATGCCTTTGTTGACTTCGTCTCTGCGATCCATTTATCAAGACTTGGCACTGGCATAAATAGTACACAGACTTTTGACCCCATGTAGCTGGATTAAGTTCACCCCCTGATGGGTAAGACAATAGAGAATGAGCTCAAAGTGACTTGGAGAAACCATATCGGGGCTTGGCTCTGGGGCTCAGTGCACTCTTGGCCAGCTGCCCGTCCAGCCGCTCCTTATAGAGGGGTCAGAGGAAGTGAGGTCACCTGAATCATGGCCACTGTTAAAGACCCACTTGGCAGATCCCTCAGTGAAGGTCAGACATACATCACCTGATGCAGAGAGATGGGCCCAGAGCTGGGACAGAGCCGAGGCCAGATAAGAATCGCTCATCTCTCACTCCATTGTTCTGTTTAAACACAAGAACCGCATGCTCACTGTAACATATAGCCCTCAGTGGGAGCTTTATAGTGTTGTTCCACTGAAAACAGAGAGAGATGCCAGGCAGATAAAGCACACTCTCTCCTGCTATTCATTTCACCCACTCGGCCATACAAAACGCACAGGGGACAATGTTAAAAGACCTGCCTGAGAACACAAGCTGGTTATGGGAAACCTGATTTTAATACAGAGGGAGGAGGAAGTGCATGTTTGAATCTATGCAACTCGTCCGTAGCTCTACAAACTGTTTAGCACATTGATAATATTCATGTGTATTCATTTACAAGTCTGTGCACGACCAGTGGTGTAGTGGGGATTTTAATTGAAGGTACGTGATTGTTTTTTTTTGTTTTTTTTTTACTCAAAATAATGCAGAATTATGTTATTAACATTAATGCCGTTCATAATCACCAACAGAACATAAATCATAGGCTACAACATGTGCCCAGGACTGAACCAGGACTAAAACAGGACTAAGCCATGTCTAAACCAGGTCTAAACCAAGACAAAACCAAGACAAAACCAGGACTAAACCAGGACTAAACAAGGTCTAAACCAAACCAAGTAAACCAGGTCTAAACAAGTCAAACCAAGACAAAACCAGGACTAAACCAGGACTAAACAAGGTCTAAACCAGACAAAACCAAACCAGGTCTAAACAAGGTCTAAACCAAGACAAAACCAGGACTAAACCAGGACTAAACAAGGTCTAAACCAAGACAAAACCAGGACTAAACCAGGTCTAAACAAGGTCTAAACCAGGGGTGTCAAACATACGGCCCAGGGGCCGGATCCGTCCCTCCAAGACCTTTAATCTGGCCCTCGGCTGATTTTCTACTGAAATATTTTAATTATATTTTCTATTAAAATATTGATTGGTAATTTTCTGCGCCGCTTAGCATAGCAGCGTCTCTAACGCCTCTGTGTGTGGACGCCTCCCACCAGAGCAGCACAAATGAAGACTTCTTCAGACCTCTTTCCAAACTCTCTTAAAGGACGATCGTTTTGACTGTTGACCATGACACCCTCCACAGCAAAATGTCAAAACAAAAGTGAACGCCGAGTGCAGGATTTTCCAAGAAAAACTGAATTATTCCAATTTGCATACAAGTTTTAATGTTAAAACACTGTGTTGAAATTGCATTTTTCTTAAAGTTTCAGGTTGTTCATAATATAATATTTTGTAAAAGAAAGTTAATCAATTAAAAAAGATTTCTGTAATAAATTTGTGTTTCTCTGCACAAATATTTGAACTTATTGCTATTTTACAGCGTACCCCCGCGTACCACGTCCACTACACCCTGTGCACAGCTTTAAACAGCCTTTCTCAGACGACGAAGTGAAAATGGAGAGGACCCCAGGAGCACAGCCAATCAGAGCGCTGCTTTCGGCGCTTGCCACACAAAATGTACTCACTAATAAAAAACGTTGGACACCCCAGCTTTAATTACACTTTGGTTACAGTGTAGTTCCTGTAAGTACTGAGGATGAGGCCAAAAGTCCTTCCTTAGAATAATTAACAGTAAGAAAGCCCTCAGTGGGAGCATTACAGTGCTGTTTCAGTCCAGAGAGATACAGGCAGATAAAACACACTTGCTCTCGCTATTCATTTCACCCAGTCTTCCATCCAAATGCCAGAAAGCAAATACCAAAAGACTCACTTTAGAAAACGACTTAGTTGATTACGCCTTATAAAAGCTTAGTTATAGTTTAATTACAGCTTTTCCCTTGGTACTGGAGACAAGTCACAGTATTCTTTTGGAATATTGCCTGCATGCGTAATTACACCTGATTTTTTTTCTTTAGAACCCCACACTCATTGTAACTTATAGCCCTCAGTGGGAGCTTTGTAGTGTTGTTCCAGGGAAGAGAGATGCCAAGCAGATAAACCACACTTGCTCGTGCTATTCATTTCACCCATTCTTCCATCCAAATGCACAAACACCTTTAATCCCAACAAAAGAGCCGTCATTTGGTGGCATCCCAAAGCTCTCCTCTGCTGGAGCGGTGCGAGCCAGAGCAGCAGCAGCAGCACAGTGACCTGACCGGAGCCAGCTCTAATTCAATCAAGCCTCTTCAACTTCTCCTAATGGGTCTCTCTCCCCTGGGCTCTGCTGGAAAGGCCCTTCTTATCTGTTGTTTTTGGCTGTTTACCGGTGTGGGGTCAGCGCGCCGCCTCGCTCTGTGTACAAGAAAAACCAAAGCCACATTACACGCAGCGTAGGCAGTGATTAATGTGCGGGCTAGGTACCTCTGTGGTTATTCCATAGCAGCAGTGTGTGTATGTGTGTATATGCATGCGTGTGCGTGTGTGTGTGTGTGTGTGTGTGCGAGAGAGAGGGAGAGAGGATGTGTGTGTGTTTTAATGTGCTTGGCTGGGTCTATCAGCCAGACTTTAATCTAATCTGGTAGCCCGGCTTGCCATGCTGACCTGTAATGATTTAGAGCTGACCTCACTTCTCCAACTCAATAGGCTCTTTCCCCACTCAGCCGCTGCATATGTGTGCGCAGGGCTATGCTGCTCTATAGTCAATACAAGCCTATTAATATAAGGACAATGTACTGCTGTGTGCCGCGCTGTCACACCCTGACTTTGCCCTCGCCCTTTTTCAACCTCTGATTCATCTGGGTCACACTGTGTTTTTTTGGCTAGCTGTTTGTTTTTGCCTATTAGTCCAATCCAGGAAAAGGAGAGAACACATTTACCCCTCTAGCTCTTACGTTAGGACACTATGGTATCCTGGGGGTAGCAATGCCTCAGATGATTGACCTACAACAAGGTTAGAAGTTTGGTCTGATCTCTGACTGTGCATTTCTGAATGGGGTATTCAAAGTATTACTGTGGCAGACCCCGTCATCTTGTCTCCATGGAGATAGTATTAAAGCTACAATGAACTTTTGCAGATCATAATCAAGAGGTTAAGTGTTAGGGGTGACTTAAACTACGATGCCGGACTTTTGCGCCGCATATTGACTGAACCAGGACTAAAACAGGACCAAAACAGGACTAAGACAGGACTGAAACGGTCTAAACCAGCTCTAAACCAGAATTGAAACAGGTCTAAACCAGGTCTCAGTCCTGGTCTCAGTCTCAATCTGGTCCCAGTCTTGTCCCGGTTTCTTGATCACCCAACAGTCTACGCCGGCACACATCCGAGCACGTCCCGACACTCCTAGTTTAGTCCTGGTTTAGTCGTGGTTTAGGACTGAGACTGGGACCAGACCAGGACCGGGACTGAGACTGGAACTGAGACGGGTTTAGAGCTGGTTTAGAGCTGGTTTAGACATGCGTTAATCCTGGTTTAGTCCTGTTTCAGTCCTGGTTCAGTCCCGCACACAAAATCGAAAAATGAAAAAAAAAAAACAAAACAACTAATCATTATCCATTTTTTTCATTTTGGTTTTGGAGACAAATAATGAAGAAAATAGTAGTTTTTTGCTTTCTTATTTTTGGCTTCATATTGAAAAAATACAGGGATTCTCATGATTAGTGATGTAAGAATATCCAAATCTCGCGATATTTTCACGATATGCATCTCACGTTACGATACTCATTGAGATATTTTGTGGAGGCCAAACACTTAAAAATGCTTAGAACTGTTATTACTTCTTGTAGTCTGCACTGAAATGGAGCAAAGGATCATGGTCTATGTAGTTCCCTCTGTCTTTTTTTTTAGCTGTTGCTGCACCATAACTCTTAATTTAATTAAAGAGACTTGTAATTCTATATATTGTGATGGTCCACGATATTATTGTTAGAACTTTGACAATACAATATCATGATTTTTCAGTTATTATTACATCCCTATTAAGTGCTGATAGACTTGTGTTAAACATTTTAGCTTTACAATTGATCAATTACTAGGACTTTTTTGTATTTGTCATGTGATATGATCATTTTCATAACCTTTCATGACCTAACCAATATCTTTAAACTTCCATCACTCAGTAAATATTCACTTTTGGACTAGAGACGATCACCACAGTGTTACTTTGACATGGCTCTACCCACTTTTCATCCCCTCATCCACTTAAAGTGTTAAAACATGTCTTTTTTCCTGCTTTTCTTCTTCTATTTGACCTTCAGTTCCAGTTTATGGGTGCAACCTGCTATCTTATAAACAAGCACCCCCCACTGGCCCCTACATAGAGACGCACACGCACACACACACACACACACACACACACACACACGCACACACACACACGCACACACATGGATATTGGATTCATAACTGGGAGACTCCTACTCCCTCCTTTCTGTGCAAGATGAGAGGTGTTGAAATGAAATTCTCCGGCAGAAAAGCCCTGCTCTTACCTGGGATTTAGAAAATATCTCTGGCTGGCATGGGCACACACACACATGTCGAGGCTGCAGGTGGAGGAGACTATACACTAAAGAAAAGAAAGGGAAGAGAGAGGAGAAGTAAGTGGAGGGAACGAACGAAAGTCGGACAGAGAGAGGAGGATTAGAATGGTGTGAGCAGAGAGGGAAGTCCAAATATAAAGCCCCTGCAAAAAGACATGAGCCCGGCAAAGTTTCAGACAGAATTGATCGGTCTATCTGAGGCTCGCAATGGAAAGTGGAAGGGTTGAGGTGTCGGTGCGTTTAGAAAAATGACCACAGAACTGAAATGGCTTCTCAAGGTCATCTTTCTTGAGCCGCGCTCCTGTGTCAGAATCCAGGTCGAGAGCAGGATCAGATGTTATTGCTCTAGAGACCTGAACCTGCCCTGCTCCTGTCTTTGGTTTGGCCTTGTCTGTGTCTCTGTCCAAATTATATAGGAGGCAATATGGATTCACCAGGGGATTATAGAGGGACAGTGTGTACATTTACATGCTCAGTAAAAATAGAAAACTAGAATAATCAGGTAACACATTTTGGACATGCACAAAGTAAATTTCATTCTCAAAAACACCGGATATTATGGATCAATGAATCAATGGCATTTTTTAGAGTAACAGTTGTATTTTTAAAGGTTCACTATGTAACTTTTCTGGTGAAGTGTCTGCCACCTGCCTGTCTCCATGGAGATGTTATTGCTTTGCCTATAATGTTTAACAGTACACAGTTGCCTATAATGTGCTAGCCTGATTCATCATCCGGTTTCACTTCATAAAAACCGCCTGACCTCGCAGCATTAGGATTTGTTCACTCAATGGTAGGCAGGTACTTATTTTATTTAACCAATCGCTGCTGTTTGGTCGTGATGTATGTAATGCGCCAAATCCTGTAGGAAGAAGGGCAATAACTCCTTTCCCCTTGATAAAATTCACCAAGTATTCTCTTTGTTCTGACTTTAAATCCTCAATCTCGGGAATCATTGCCAACATAGAATGTATGGCTTTGTCTGCATCCATCTCGACCGCTTTGTTTACTGTTGTGCTGTTCCACAAAAGGGACCCAGTCATGGCTTCACAGCTCTTTGATGATTGGCTGGTGCGCGGTTTACAACTGGATTTGCGAACCTTCTAGTGCAGGGGTGGGCAATTTTTTTTTACTTGTGGGCCACAAAGGGTTCTAAAATTTGACGGAAGGGCTGGACCAGGAGCAGATGGATGGAGTTTTTTTGGTAATCCACCTCAGAAGACAAAAAAAAAAAAAAAACATGTTACAATATTACATTATTGAAATATCCCATAATTGAAAAACATTACAAAGCATTACAACAAAATATCGGTCTTTCAAGTCCCACGGTATTTACTATTTTACTGAAATCACTTCTGAAACACTGAAAATCATTATTATTATTTTTCAAGTTTGGCGGGCCGGATTAAAAAGATTAAAGGGCCGCATATGGCCCCCGGGCCGTAGTTTGCCCACCCCTGTTCTAGTGTATTCCGATACCTGACCTAGTCGCTGGAAAGAAATGAAATTGAGCTGAGGAATTAGGTGGCGCCAGCCTGGCTAATAATATTCCACAGTGCAGCATTAAACTGTAGCCAACTAACTGTTCAGATTTGTGTCGGCTCTAGCCCACTCGCACCAAAAATGTATGTTTTCTAATGTATTGCTAGCGTTAAACCTTGGTAACCTTGGTAACTAAATAGATGTGGTATGCACTGAGGTTAATGCTGCACATTTTAGGCTAAGCAATAACATCTCCACAGAGAAAAGTAAAAGACAAATATCCTTCCAGAAACATTACATAGTGTGACTTTAAGACAAGGTACAATTAATTTTGATATATTCACTTTTTATATTATACTTACTAATTATTACACAAAAAACAACGATGAGCACAGTGCCTATAACAAAGCATAAGAAAAAAAACAAAAAAAACAAAAAGGAAATTATTTTAAAAAGTTCTGAATTCCATTATCCAGGCCCTTTAGACCAAAACTCTGCCCTCACACATACAACTAACATCTGGACTACACTTTTTTTTTTCCTGTGAATTTAGTAATTATTTATTAATTTACTAACCACTGATTGTAGAAGTGATTGCAATTCATTTCTGTTTTTAGTGTTATCTGTATCTATCCATTTGAAATGCTCTAAGGTCTTGCTTACACGAGAACGCTTGCGGGTAAAAATGACAAAATATTTTTTTGGAAGTGCCTTTCGTTTAGACGGTGACGGCATTTTTGGAGCTTAAAAACGCGAAAATCTGAAACCAACCTAAAAGAGTGGAATAGTTGAATACGCTCAGCTGTAGCGTTTCCGTCTACACTGCCCAAGACACAAAACTCTGGTCAGATCTGCTCACGTCGCGTACACGTTTACGTCACATACATACAGTACACAGAAAAAAAAAAAGTCAGATGGCATGCATAACCAGTCGAATTCCACACACTTTTGTGTCACCATATGCAAGTAGATTTCCTCCTGAAAACACTCATCTAAACGCAAAATAAAAAGTGAAGACGCGACGCCACTTTCGCATTTTCTGTTCAGACTGTCATCATATAAATGTAGCCTCACTGTAATCATAGCTGTTGTTATAAATTTAATAAAAATGTCTTTGCCCTTTCTGATAAAGTGGCATCAAACTGTGACAAATACAATAATCCATGCATTTTCAATTATTATTTTATATATTTTTAAGGAATGTACACAGAGAAATATTATTTGAATAAGTGTAAACCTCTTGACCTCTTGTACAGCTGAGATTTGATATTTTATTATTTATTTTTCAATTTATTTTGACTTGTACATTTACATTTACATGATTATGTCTTGTTTTACACCTGCCTCTTGCTATTTTTTTTGCTACTTATTAGAATAATTATTATTACCATTTTTTTGTTATTAGATTATATTGTGATGTGTGAGTTACTGTGTCCAAAATAATTTCCCTTGTGGATCTATGAAGTTTGTTTAAATAATAAAAGTAAATAATAGTACATTTTAGGAACATCATGAGTTAATACAAGGACCCTCTCCCTAATATTGAATATTAGAGACGGGTCCGTGTGAGATTTTTTGCCCCAGGCCCCCAGATTTCTCTAAATGGCCTGAGTTAATTCCAGCTGAAGCACTGAAATATGAACTGTAAAACCAATCCAATAATCTTATGCGTTTCTGAACATTTTACCTGAGGTCTAATCTATTATTTAAGTAAAACTAATCAACAAAAACCTACTTATAAAATGTTATGTAATGTAATAGAATAACAATTCGCATTCCACTTTAATCACCAAAAACACGCTGAAGATTATGAACCCCATCTTTATTCATTTTCTTTATTGTTTCCATGGCAACAACAGGTCAAGTTCGCACTAATTAAAAATCAAATGTGGGATTCTTCTTTCATAAACCAACACGGATTTAAAATGAATGCCATTGCAGTACTGACATTACAGCGGGCTACTTAAGCGGCAGCATGATTTATTCAAATAGGAGGGTGACCTTAATAACCTGCAAACATGCACTTTTCTATGTGAGAAGTATAAATGACCAACATAAACGCTATTACACCTGTTCAAAAGGCAGCCTACTCAGTATTCCCACGAGATGAAGCTTGGGTTGTTTTCAGATAATAATAGATAATAATGATTAAAGTAGTGCTGACTTTTGCAGGTCGTCTTCCTCATATTTTTACCTCATTGTTTGAATATGAGGTCTTGAAATGGGCCTAAAAAAGCAGATGAAGCTCGTGAATTATTTGGTAAGGTCTATGTTTTAATTATATCTGGGGTCTCGGTGCCATGGTGCTCCCCTTCAATATCGTTCTATCTTTTAATTATCCCGTGGCCCTCTATGGAAGCTGCAGAGAAGTAGTGATAGGGTTTGGGTCCCTCATCAGTGCGTGTGTGAAGATGGAGTCCTCACTACCTCCTATTTCAAGTCTCGGGTGAATATCGCAATGGATTATTCATCTGAAATCTCTGTCTTGTCCCTAAAGATCCTCTTAAACTCTTGTCTTCTCTACTTTTTTCAACCTACTTATCAAGTCTTGTATCTTGACAGAAGTGGAAAAATATGCTCAAATGTGTACTCCTGGTTCTGAATATACTCAAGTAAGAGGAAAATGACATTTTTTGAAATTGTCACTGTAAATCATATGCCTCAATGAACAGAGAGATGTGTATATTTTTAGATAGAGAAGAGAATCCAAACAACTGTACAGCAACTCAGTCTTATGTCCCTCTAGTGGAGGTTCTGAAACCTTCTATTATTGTATCTGAATATTCCACAGTGTGGCAAGAACACCATTGGGCCAAGTATTCATTTTCATATTCGTCAGATCGCAGAAGCTCGGCAAGAACAGACCTAGTTAGTTACTTGGATGGGAGATTTATGGGAATACCAGATGCCACAGTAGAGCACCAGGAGCAATACTTTTACTGTGTCCTTTGGCCCATGTTGCCCATTATGTATGTGGTGGATACCTCTACCACCTCTCCAAAGTTAATTTAATTTACATTAAGTTAATAAAAACGCATAATTGAATTCCTTATTTAGACTTATATTCTAATGTGGGTGCAAATATTCCAGTTAATATAAGTCTGAACTATTTACTTACACTTGTTCTTTTTGTTTTGTATTTTTTTTGAGTGCCGGACAGAGGACCCTTGGGAGAGACCATCAATGAATCAACAAAAGGGGGGAGAACTATTTAGTCAGTTTTACTAAGTTTGTTTGTTTAGTTTGCCTTAAGGTCACTTTATTTTATCACTTATTATTTTCTGTATTATAATTATTTGCCTTCTTGTTACTTTGATTAAGATAGCAGTTGTATTTAATTATTTAGTGTAAATTTCCCCTCTTGTGTTCAGTTTTAGTCGGTCCTTAGGTATTTAAACACCCCGTTCTTTGTTTGGTTGGGTTAGTTTTGTTCTGTTCAGTTTGATTTGACTTACTCCAGTTGGGCTTGTTTTTTTGTTTTTTTTCATGATTTACCTATTCTGAGCCTTTGTTATCTCTTTTTTGGACTTTAAACTTATTTTTACACCTTGTCTTTGCCTTTCTGTTTGGTCCACTACAATATATGTGGTGTGTGTGTGTGTGTGTGAGTGTTGGTGGTGGTCAGAGGGACCCATGGCACAGATTGACAGCCGAGATTCCATCAGTCTGCTCGAAGGCAGCTGCGGCCACAATAACAGCTTATACCTCAGAGTATGGAGTGAATGAATAATGCATAAAAGATTATCATCGTTATTATTATGAAGCAATAAAATATCCACGAGACAAGCTGAAAAGTCACATGGTGCAAATGCAATCTATAAGCACTAACATTCCTTCGCATATGGTGCTAGTCAATACTGTCAGAAGAGGAGCGCTGGTCCACTGAGGAATGCAGTCCACACACATGTAAGACACAAGGATGCTGTGAAGAAATGCATTATGGGACTCCACTTACTGTACAATGAATCAGTTCTAATGGCTATGGGTTTACCTTGACCCTGCGGAGCTACGGCTTTATTCACTGCCTCCTGTAAAACACAACCACTCAGGCTTTTCCTTTCAAATAAATTACAACAACTTCTCAGGGCAATCAAACCATTCTTTTGTATTGTAAAGATCCATTGTGAACTTACACACAGGTACCGCATAGTGTTTATTTTGTGGGAGATGAAAAAGTGACTCAGTTTAATGCAAACACAAGGAAAGGGCTCAAAACAGGTCTAAATGAAATTCCTTTTGAAAATAGCGTCAGAAACAATTTCAGTATCAAACTCGCTGCACTGCACACAGCACAAGAAAATACATGCTACTTTGAGGTGCCAATTCATAATATTAAAGCACTTGACTTTTCTACACACTAACTTTCCTCAAAACACAACACCTAAATCACAGTAGTAGTATTAGCAGTATTAGTACTAGTAGCAGTCATAGTAACAGCAGCAGAAGTAAGTACGTAAGTATGTAAGTAAGTATGTAACTATGTAAGTACATAAGTAAGTATGTATGTAAGCATGTCTGTAAGCATGTAAGCATTTAAGTAAGTATGTAAGTACGCAAGTAAGTATGTATGTAAGTAAGTATGTAAGTATGTCTGTAAGTATGTAAGTACGCAAGTAAGTAAGTATGTATGTAAGTATGTAAGTAAGTATGTAAGTACGTAAGTAAGTATGTAAGTATGTCTGTAAGTATGTATGTAAGTATGCCTGTAAGTACATAAGTAAGTAAGTACGTAAGTAAATACGTAACTATGTAAGTATATCTGTAAGTATGCAAGTATGTAAGTAAGCAAGTATGTAAGTATGTCTGTGAGTATGTCTGTGAGTATGTCCGTAAGTATGTGAGTAGTAAGTAAGTATGTCTGTGAGTATGTAAGTATGTCTGTGAGTATGTCCGTAAGTATGTAAGTAAGTAAGTAAGTAAGTATGTCTGTAAGTATGTGAGTATGTAAGTATGTAAGTAAGTAAGGAAGTATGTAAGTATGTCTGTAAGTATGTAAATGGTAAATAGTAAATGGTCACATTTTTCTATAGCGCTTTTCCACCTTCAAGGCACTCAAAGCGCCTGTCTGTGAGTATGTGCCAGGACATACCTGTACATACTTTTTACTTATATACTACACATGCAGTAGAATTTTCTCTTTGTATTCTGGTGTTTTCTGAAAAAATATGTATAATTAGATTGAAGTTTGTCCTTTTTAGCACAGCCCCATAAATAGACATGGCATTTGTGCTGTAAAATCTTGTGAATGCATGTTGTCTCTGATTCATTATTAATCACTGTCGCTCACACATTTGGCACCTTTTGTTTGGAGAGACACGAGCGTCTCCTGCGTCCCGCCTGCCCCGGCCCGTCCTCGCTCTCCCGCGGGGACACTCTATTTTCAGCTCCTGATGTTGTCTGACAGCTTTCGCACATTTAGCTTTGGCGCTAATGCTAAGAGACACACACACACACAGCGTTTATGCCAGGGCTGAGGGCTTTCTCCAGTGATAAAATGTACAGACATGTCAAGCACACTCTGCTAAATTGGCCTCAGGATGGACACTATCAAAACACTGCACAATGCTGTCCCACAAGCCAAAACATCTCACAATACAAACCATTAGAGGAAAACTTTATTTATTTATTTATTTTAACTTACAATGAAATGAGAAAACTGCATAAACACTCCAGCCAGGTTAAAAGCGCCATCTGTAATTACACTGCTCTGTTGTATTCCCTCATGTCACCACTAGATGCTGTCTACTTTACTGCATCTGATAGTGTTCCAGCTTCGGGACAGTCCGGAATTTTGGACATAGGACCTCAGTTCCTAGTGAGCCAGAGTATTGGAGACTTGTGGAGACACTTTTTAAAATATTTCATCCAGTCCTTGTATTTGCAGAGGTGGCTGGTGCTAGACTAGCGCATCTCAATGGCCATAGTTAGCCTACCACTAAAAACAGTCTTACCCACTCCACAAAACATCCAAAGCAAAACACTTATTACGCCAGACTGTCAATGTGAATGTCTGTGTTGATAGAATAATTTTAGATGTAAAACCAAACTTGCATTTGAACTATTTATGTCTGAGCAGCAACAGCGAGTTGTACCTCCTGATAGAAAGCTTGGCAGCAGTGGAGTGATATCACCTTACACCTCTTACTAGCAAAGTAAAATTCCACCACTGCTGAGAAAATAGTCCCTCAACATGCAACGATTCATGCGATGCAAGGTCAGTTTTATTTCAAACATTATTCTATCAACACAAACATTCACATTGACAGTCTGGCGTAATAATAGATTTGCTTCGGGTGCTTTGTGGAGTGTTTTTAGTGGCAGAATAACTATGACCATTGACAAGGACTAGTCTAGAACCAGCGACCTCTGCAAATACAAGGATTGGATATTTGAAAAAGTGTCTCCACACGTCTCCAACACTCTGGCTCACTAGGAAATGAGGCCCTATGTCTAAAATTCTGGACTGTCCCTTTAAAGAAAATGTCCAGAGAGCACAAGTGAGCCTGAGCAAAGGCCAGGTGAGGAGAGGGTGGGAAAGTTTCACATCTGCCATTTACAGATGAAAAAAAATTTAAATAAAAAATCAAATAGACTTACAGATGACATAGCTTTAAAGATCCTATATTACACAAAATTGACCCTTGGGAGTTTTAGTGTATAATGCTGTTACCTCGTCAAAAACATGCAGAGTTGTGTTTTGGTTCATTCACACATTATCAGTTCAAGTTAACAGCCTTTTATGTTTTGTTCAGTAGAGATGGGCAATTCCAGGGCTGAAATCATCCAAATGATTCTAGTGAAGGTGTATGGAGTTTAAAAACACAGTGGAGCACTTCCTGTATTAGTGAACACAACTCATGCACTCAGGCATGTTTGCGATGAGGAAACAACATTATAAACAGCGGAATATGGGCTCTTTAAAGGTAAGAGACCTTTCAGTTGTTGCCCTACTTTTTAAAATAAGGTTTTCTATAATGGAGCGTTCTGTATTCAAATTTAGCCTAAAACCTAATTTTCGCTTCTGCTATTGTACTGTGGGGTTTGGGTTAAAGTATCACCATATTAAATAGCCAAGTCATTATAATTGAAATGGAAAGGAATAAAAAAATACATAAAAACAGGACCTCTAGTTACTTTTGTTTGGCATGAGCCCAGCCATAGACAGTATTATTTCTCCAGACAGTCTCTAAAACAAAAACTATAGTCTACGCGCTACTACTGGGGTGTTGTTAATCCCTGTGGCTGGGTTCGGGTCACGTCTGCTGTCCCGTCGCCGTGGAGACATGAAGAAAGTGCCTATGGAAGGTCTTTGCTGGGGAGAGTAATTAGTCCCTCACTTGCCGGACTGCAGATTGACATTTAAGCGCGATTATCCGCTCTGGGTCTGGTCTCTTGTGTGTACGTGAGTGGATACAGACTTTCACAGCCGACTCAGTGTTCTGCAGATGTCCAGATGACTTCTCCCTCTTCTGCTCGAGATGGTAATGTGATTTGACAAGACTTGACAGTTACTATGACATGGATTATCTCAGTACTGGACTGGACGCAGGCAGACTGACTCACTGAAACAGACCAGCAGTCACTGTCTGTTGTATTGTAATTTATGGAGATGTCTTCTGTATCACTTTAAGCATTTTTTTCTGAGCTCATTATGCACATAGGGTCTAGTTAAATATGTGGGATCAATGGTGTGCTCTCAAACAGTCACATGTCTCTCATATACCCAAATGTAATATTGACACTTTACAGCGACGTCACTCTGGTGGGGCACTGCATGCATGTCTGTGGAGGAATATTCATTAGTTACCATGGTGATACAATGTGAAATGGAAATAAAGTATACATTTTCAGGAGCCTGTGAACAATATGGACGTTCATGATCCATTTAGGTGTTTGATTTTCAATAAAAAAATAAGATAATCTGCTGTAGTTTCAACTAAAGCCCTATTTGCACAGAATTAGTTCCACTCAGCGTCTCCTGGTAAATAATTACAGACGTCATCTGTGTTTCTAGTCCCGTGTGAGTCGTCCATGTTTGTAAATTGCCCTTTCTGAAGCTAATAGTGACTGAAAAAGTATGTACAAACTAAATGACCAATATTTATTCTCTATGGACAATACTCTAATCCAGTTATTGTATTTTTCTACCTTTTTTTTTTTTGATCGTCTTGTCACGATTTGCAGGCCTGATTCATCACCCGGTTTCACTTCATAGAAACTGTCTGACCTCACAGCATTAGGATTCATTTGCTTGATGGTAGACGGGTACTTTTTAAAATTTAACCAATTGCTTCTATTTGGTCATGACGTATGTAAAGCACCGCTAACGGGGTTAACTGGTATATTAAGCATTTCCCAAATCCCGTAGGAAGAAGGGCAATAACGTCTTTCCCCTTGATAAAATTCACCAAACATTCTCTTTGTTCCGGCTTTAAATCCTCAGACTTGGGAATCTTTGCCAACACAGAATGTATGGCTCTTTGCTGACTGGCCTGTGTTCAAACTTGCACTTCTGGAGTTTTTGCAAACTGTCTAGTGTGTTCCAATTCCTGACCTAGTCACTGGAGAGAAATGAAATTGAGCAGAGGCACTAGGTGGCGCCACCCTGGCTAACGATCTGCATGTAGGTCTGCAATATACAGTTCTCACACATGAGAGAGTGAGTGAGTAGGCGAATCCTATCTGCCCGCCCTGAACCAGTGTTCCTGCAGCTAAAGTTGAGAAACTCTTGCTTGGTTGTCCAAAAAGAAGAGTGATAAATCAACAAAGGTCAGGGCACTTCTGGATACTTATGCATCCCTTTTATTGCTGGTTCAGTTACTGTTTTTCATTGTTTAAAACTTGATTAATACTAATTGATCACTCAATCAACCATAAAATATCCTCATTAATATTCAATAGTGGTCAAATCCACCGTTATTTTGTGATTTACAAATAATGTCTTGTCTTGGGTCATGAAGGTTTGTGACTTTTAAAATATGGGTCCCCCCCCCAAAAAAAAAAGATTTGGGAAACACTGGTCTGTGGAGAAGTCTGGGTGCTCTTTGTACAAATTTTGTAAAGTTTGGATGGGCAGACTATATCAGAGTCAACAGGTTAAAAGAGAGAGACCCTGTGTGCTTCATGAGAAATCTGATGGCGTGGATGTCATTGTGACTGCCGATCGCATCAGAAACAAACTTAAACTCAACGTTAATGACATGATGAATTAAAAGTTCTTGTCTTGTTGCAGTCTCACTCTGAGGCATTTTACTGGGGAAAAGCATTTTTTGTTTAATTTTGCTTATACTATTGTGCCAAATTACAAAATAGACATCATTATTTCTTATTATTTAAAATTTATTATTCACAAAAATGATGTGTGTTCAATTCTCAAAATGATTGCCCTAAAGACCCAAGCTAGTCTTGGTACCATTCCCTGGGTTTGTACATTGTTTTTCTTTCTTTCTTTAGTTAATTGAAAATAATATTTTAATGTGAGCAGACAACAAATACTATTACCAGAGCAGGTGTATTTATAATTACTCCTGTATTTAATTATTATTTTACTCCAGTTCTGATCCATATAAACAGGTGCAGAAATATCAAGTCATTTTATAAAACAGCAGGAGGCATCTTCTCCACTCGAGGTCCATAGTGACACAGTGTGAGGCTGCAGTGCTCAGTGTCAAGGGCGTCTCCAAGGGCGTATTCAGATTAATTATACATTTCGTTCTGCCAGCCAATCAGAAAGGGCCAAACGCACGCACAGACAGGTCAAAGGTCACAGCTCTCCACATGGTCATGCAACAATTAACCTACACTCACTGTACTATGCAGACTGTCCCCCAGTACTGAAGCAGATGCCACTCTTACTATTACTATTACCACTACTACCACTGCTGCCTATGACTGTTACTACAACTACTATTACCACTACTGCTACGACTTGTGCCACTTCTACTGCCACTGCTACTGTCCCCGTCTAGGGTAATTCATTCTCTCATCTGCCCCATCCTTTACTGCTGCTGGGGCAGTGGGGGCCACCGTCCTGGACTACCTCATGGACGATTTTAACTATTGTACATGTTTTGGGTTGAGGGGGAAAACTGGTAGTCTGATTCATCAGCCGGTTTCACTTTGTGGAAACGTTCTGACCTCGCAGCATTAGGATTTGTTCACTTGATGGTAGGTGGGTACTTTTTTTATTTAACCCATCGCTGCTATTTGGTCGTGATGTATGTAATGCGCCACTAACGGGACTAACTGGTATATTAAATCCAAATCCCATAGGAAGAAGGACAATAATGTCTTTCCCCTTGATAAAATTCACTAAACATTCTCTTTATTTTGGCTTTAAATCCTCGATCTCTGGAATCGTTGCCAACACAGAATGTATGACTTCATCTACATTCATCTCGAGCGCTTTGTTTACTGTTGTGCTGTATCACAAAAAGGATCCAGTCCTGGCTTCAGAGCTCTTCACTGATTGGCCGGTGCACGGTCTACAACTTCCGGGTTTCTTGCATTCTTTTGTATTCTGATTCAATGACATCGCTGGAGAGAAATGAAATTGAGAGGAGGCACTAGGTGGCGCCAGCCTGGCTAGAAAACTGGAATGCCCAGAGGAAACTCAGATATACATTTAATGCCACACTGCAGAACATTCTAAGCAAAGCAATAGCCTATTACAAACTTTATGTTTTCTTCTAATAAGACAATTTGTAAAAAGCTAAATAGCTTATTTACCTGACATGTTTCGGTGGTAGCACTTTCGACTTCATCAGAGGTGTAGGCTGACTGCTGTGACATGTCTCTTATCAGCTGTTGTTCTCAGATCTGGCAGATCTGTCAAACTGACCACAGCCACATGGTGGTCTCTGGAGAAGTGAGTCCCATGTGTGAGCCAAGGTAAATGCCCCCTCATCTCTGTTGGTGGTCTGTGCGCCCCTGATTTCAGTAGCCTCTTGTGTCCATCTTTTTTGTTTTTGTGCTCCTTTATTTCTACTATTTTGGCCCTGTCCCAATCCATGTCATGGTTTTCCCTTTTACTGTGGTCATTGCAGACTTTAGGTTTTCCCATCACAGCAGTCAGCTGACATCTCTGACAAAGGCGGCAGTGCTACCCCTGAAATGTCAGGTAAATCAGCTTTTTAGCTTTTCACAATTTGTCTTAACAAAAAGTTTCTATATTAAAAGATTACAAAATGAACATTCTAAATATAAAGCAATAACCATGGAAAACAGGTGGTGGACCCTCTACCTGAAAACTTGCATCGTGCACCTGCAAATTACCAATAGAAACAAAGTGAAATGTTCTTTTAATGAATCTGTTGCATTATTACTCTCCTCATTATTTAATAAGCCAGTTACTTGTAGCAGCATAACCTCTTATGGCTGAAACTATATTGTGAAAAATATGTTTATTTATTCCTTCAGTTCTACTTCATTACAATCATATGCTGGGCTAATTATTATTCTTGGCACAAACTCCCACATATTGCATTGTCCTCTCTCCCCATATTTCCTCACAAAGAGCGCTGTGTTTAGTGCCATGGCTGCTCTGTTCTTGTTTTTATAACCTCTCCCACAGACACCTGCCACTTGAGCTGTGAACGCTCCACATTTTTCATCTTAACATTTAAATAAGACAAGGACACGGCCTCCTCCCCAGACAGCGCCACACCTCTGCATAGGCCCCCATTATTCACACTTCCTGTGTCTCTGTGTTATCACCAAACACATTTATTCTTATGTGACTTATTTACCCAAACAACTGCCAGATTTGTGCCAACTTTCTGCAAAGAGACAAAGAGTTCAATATCAGTTTTAACCAATAATTTTTTGCACTACTTTGGATTTATTTAATTGATACACTTCTGATTTCTAAGTAATTAAAATTTGCTAGTGGGGTTGCAAAATTATATTAGCAGATTGTCATTCTTATTTCAAGATGAATTACTGTGAATCCACAAGATGTCATGCAACAGGTTAAAAATATTAGGTCACAATAATGTTTAATCCAAACTCTTACAGTGGTCACTTATCTTATACTTTTGAGTATCCTAATTATTAAAAAAATAGCATGCCATCACATAATTCCTGATCATTTCCAGACGATATATATGTACTGGGCCGAGACAAATTTTGTTGAAATATATTTAAAAAATCCAGTACAGACTCTTTCTCCATGACTTCCCAATATTGAACTTTTTAACACTATTCTAATTTTCTGAGACGTAGAGTTTGGAGGTTTCATTATATGTAAGCCATAATCATGCAAATGTCAAGAAATAAAAATTTGAAAGCTTCAATCTATGTGTCATAATCTGTAATATATGAGTTTGACTTTCTGAAATAAGTGACAAAAAAGTTTGAACTTTTCATGGTATTCTCATTTTTAGTACAAGTTATGGCTCATTCTAAGGAAAGGTATTTTGTTGACTTTTTCACAAACAGATTTTAAATACAATTTTATGCGAGATCATTAATACCACATACATTTATTCTATGGGGAAAATAAATAAAAAATTTACAGAATCAGCGACCACTGTTGAGCTTCATAATATTTGTAAAAAATATATTTACATGTAGGTCAATCAGAAAGACATACTAATTATTGATACGTGGAGATGTTCTACGTGTATCTCTAATGTTGGAGTGTTGAGGAGTTACCATGGTTACACAATGCACATTAGCAACAAAATGTTTTAAGATTGTCTGAAAAAACACAAATGGAGTTAATTACATTTTCAGGAGCCTGTTAACAATAGCGTTCATGATTCTATTTCAACAAAAAGGCGAGAGTGACTGACTGGAAAACTGTTTGTGAACTGTAACAATGTGTGTGTGAGAGATGTGTTTAAAAGCATAAATCAGCTCACCTGCTGTAGTTCCAAATAAATCAGCTCTTTATGGTCAGATTGTGTTCAAATAAACCTCAGATTAAAGTCTAACTAGTCTCTGACAGAGCTGTGCTTAAATGTTTGGTGAAACTACTACCCAAATAATTGTAAGCGCAAAATATGATTTATACAAGTTAAAGCCATTGACAAGGATTAAACAATAAATAATCCAATCCACTTTATTTCTATAGCACACTTCATAAACAAAAATGTTGCTAAAGTGTTGTATATTACGGGGTTGCAATATCATGGGAAAGCTGATATGGTGGGGGAGGCTCACGATTAGGAATATAAAAATATCCAAATCTCTCGGTACGATATTTCCACGATATACATCTCACGGTACAATATTTGTTGAGATATTTTGTGGAGGCTCACGAAACTGTTAATATGCTACTTTTTCTTCTTAAAATGCCTTGACAAGACTTAATCCAAAGAACTAAGACTTAAAATCACTTACTACTGTTATTTCTTCTTGTAGTTTGCACTGAAATGGAGCAAAGGATCATGGTCTATGTAGTTTCCTGTGTCTTTTTTTTTTAGCTATTGCAGCACCATAAGTCTTAATGTAAGCAGAAACTTGTAATTCGATATATTGTGATGGTCCACGATATTATTGAGAACTTTGACGATATCACGATATTTCCGTTATTGTTACATCTCTACTGTATATAGAGAAATACAAAAATCAGCAATTTAATACAATAATAATACAATTAATACAATTTAATACAAACACAAAGAACTTTAATTGTTCTGTTTCCTCTCAGGTGGCCGGCTCCATGTTTGTCGTGCAGTTCACAGTCGGCTAGAAGGTGAAAACAACATAAACTTTTTCAGCGTCATTTGGGCCAAGGACAGAGGGCGAACTTGGCAAGAGGTATTTTATCATCAAAGAAATACTGAAGTTAGAGTAAAAAATATTTGGAGAAACTACTACTCCACTAATTGTAAGCACAAAATCTGATTTTTACATTTAAGTTAATGTAGCTAATAAATAATGATCAAAATCTGGTATTTTCAAAGAGTAGACCACAAAAGTACTTCAAATTAAATATCACTGAAGGGAATTCACTCCAAAAAAACTACTGTGAGAAGTACAATTTCTTTAAAATGTTAACCAATTTGTAGTAAAAGGTAAGTGGATTAGACAAGGATAAGAGGATACGGAGAGACCAGGTTTACTGTGATGAGATGGTTTAACTTTAACTGTTCTGTTTCTTTTCAGGTGAACAGCGTCGCAAATGTCTGGCAGTTTGGCAGATAATGATCACCACAACTTCCAACAGCAACATCTCGTCCAAGTACCAAGGATGAATGTGGCATGAGGTATGTCAAAAAAAGTTCCAGTGGCATTTGGCATAAAATAGCATAAGACAAAGATGAGAGGATGAAGATAGGCCTGATTTTTTGTTTCCTACAATGAAACGGTTTCACTTTAATTGTTCTGTTTCTTCTCAGGCGAGGTGCCGACTGTTCGCTGTCGGCCAGATGGCGATAATAATCACCTCAACATTCTAGAGATTCTTCTGGTCCAAGGACAGAGGGTGAACGTGGCTGGAGGTATGTCGAAAAAGTAACATCTGACATTAGCGAAATAGTTCAATTCAGAAAGAAAAGAAACTCACTCACACTCACATACTTGCTTTTTTGTTGAGTAATGTTATTAGGGGCGACAGTGGCTCAGTCCTTAGAGCAGTGGTACCCCCAGCCACCCCAAGGTTGGAGGTTGTGTCCTTAGGCAAGACACTTCACCCACATTGCCTTGTTTGAAAGTGGAGTGCGTGGATGATTTATGAGTGAGTTATGTTACTTCAAACAGAATATAACTCATGTAGGAGTAAGTATATTCAGTCTAAAAACTACTGTGAGAAGTACAATTTCTTTAAATGTTAACCAGTTTGTAAATGTAAGTAGACTAGTCAAGGAAAAGAGGATAAGGATAGGCCAGCACTATGAAAAGTTCGGTTTAACGTTGCTTCTTCTGTTTCTTCTCAGGTGAGGAAAGGGCAGTTCGCCGTGGGCCAGGTGCCGATAACTTCCCAGAGCCTCATCTGGACCAAGGACCGAGGGTGAACGTGGCAAGAGGTTTGTCAAAACATTCACATACACATGATTTTTGGTTTACTATGATGTTTGCATTTTAATTATTCTGTTTCTTGTCGGGTGTCCGGCTCCACAATTGGCATGCAATTCGCTGCTGCACCAGATCACAAAAACAACCTTGACCACTTTTAACATCACCCGGGCCAAGGACGGAGGGTGAACTTGCCAGGAGGTAAAATGCGAAACGTTTTAGTGGCATTTAGCATAACACGTTAGTAGCTAAATAGTTCAGTTCAGAAAGAAAACATACTTGAATAGTTTAACACACACTCACACTGTGTTTGTGTTGAGTAATATTAGTAGGGGTAACAGTGGCTCCACAAAACTGAGTACTGTTCTTTAAACAAAATACAATTCAACTAGGAATAAGTATATTCAGTCCAAAGAGTATTCTACAACTACAACTAGACTAGACAATTTCTTTAAAACCGGGGTCACCAAAGTTTTTTCTCTGGGGGTCACATTATCGCTCCTGACTGTGATGGGGGCTGTGGTTGCATCGGCCGTATAACAGAATTGCATGACCCAGACCAAAATGACCACAGCAGGCCTCATTGTGTAGTAGAAATTTCTAGCCTGGCACAGAAATTCACAATACTATATCAACACATCATTCCTGGCACATATTTGTTTATCGTTACTAGCTGTCCTTACTAGTGTCCTTAACTAGTCCTTAACTGCACTACAGTACCCGATTCAGCGGCAAAGGTAAATACGTCATATAATTATTTAAAGATGCAGATATGTTATTATTTGTAAAAAAAAATAAAGTAAAATAGGCCATGACAAACTTTGAGGATTGCCTCGTAGGGTCAGTTCAAGTGGTGTTGGGCAGAAGGGCTGGCAGTGGCGGGCTGGAGTTGGTCTGCTGGCCTTAGTTTGATGACCCCTGCTGTAAAATGTTAACTGATTTGTAGTAAAATGTGAGTAGATTAGACAAAGATAAGAAGAAAAGGATAGGCCTGCACATGATTCAAGCTGCTTTAATTCTTTCTTCTTACGTGACCGACTCCACAATGGTCGAGGAAGAGTCGGGAGGGCAGGTCGCCGTGGACCAGATGATCTGAACTGAGGACCAAGGGCAGAACTTGGATGGAGGTATGTCAAAAATGTTCTAGTAGCATTTCGCATAACACATTTTGAAACTTTAAACTTTTTTGTTCTGTTTCTTCTCAGGTGACTGCCTCTGAATAACTGTGGAAGAACCTGGATGGCAGTTTGCTGTGGACCAGATGGCAATTTCTGTTTTTTATTGATATATATTTTTTTCAATTATGAGGACATGAGCAGGGGTGGAGCCTTGACATTTTTAGTTGGAGGTTCCAAGAGGGCGCTGAGATCTTCAATCTGGATTGTCACTTTAGAATTTTCAGTCCCGCTCCTGCCCACATCCGCAAAGAATTGTAATTTTCATTCCCGCTCCCATCTGCAACATTTTGTCCCACTACCGCCTGCAAATCCCACAAGATCCCCGTCTTTCTTAACCTCGATCAAACACAGAGAAGGAAAAGGAACTGTCTAACATGTGCGTCAGATTAGACCACGTCCGCAAGTTTAGACTGCTTAAAATGTTTTTATTAATGCCAAATAAAATCCAGCACAAATGATGTATGATAAGCTTACATGAATCATTTGTCTATTTTACTTTTACACTCATATTTAGGTTGCGGGACTGCAGTTTATCATCCCACCCGTTCCCGCCCAGGCCCGCAGTGAGCTTTCAAAATGTGTCCTGTGCCGCACTGTTTTGCATCGGGACCCGCAGGCGCAGTGCAGGGCTCTAGGTCACTTAACATGTTCATTTTAATAGCAAAGGAGAAATTAAAATCTGTCAACTGAAATACAACTATGATAATGTCTGATCAAAAAACTTTCAGAATTAAATTTCCCCTTTGCTATGAATCCTGGACGACTGTGTTTGCCTCGTTTAGCTGTTGGCGATGTAATGAGTCATTTTGATCTCTGTGCAGTTGCCATTTGAACATTTTTAGTGGAGATTTGATGTCCCTCACCTCAGCTCACCTGTGCTCTGATCTCCTTCTCGTACTGTAGGCAGCATCTGGTGGTGATGTGTGAGAATACAACAGGGGCGGGTCGGCTTATCCAATCACAGATGGTAGCTTTAACACTTAATACTGTGCAGTTATTATTACGTGTTTCCACTGTTTTTTCGCTGTGTCTCATTTTTAACACCACCAAATTGATGATATCTCGAATGTTTTCAAAAACCTCAGATTGCAGTGCCTTTATACCTATTATTTAGAATTTCAATAGACTTAAACTCTCAATCTCCATTCTTTTATAAATGGCCTTTTTTTTTTTTTTTTGACAATTTCTGAGTTACACAGGTGAAGCACTTTATAATGGAACGCATTAGTCAGCCAGAAGCATCCACAGAAAATAAAATGAGAGTAAATTCCCTTAGCGAGTGCAAGCTGCTATTATTATTATTCATTTATTTGTTAACCGCCTTGACGCTGTTACTGCAAGCAAAACATCTGCTATTTAGTGACACTGAAAAGCACAATAATGTTCAGCACATTGTAGGGGATATAAACTGATTGTTTGACAAATGGAAGAATGGGGTTGCAGACATAACACATTAGACAAAGAATAATTCACATTTAAATAGCAAAATACAAGGCAGTTCTGCGGAGCTTATCTGCACTAACAATGTGTACGCTCATATTTACAATGGAGCAGGAGCCATACTGATAATGAACTGATGGGAAAGACTAGAAATGTGTTTTTGTATAATGATGGCAAAATTAAGTAACAAAACATACAAATTAACATCATAATATACAGCAAAATGAATTGGCTGCAATGCGATAACTTTAGAGCGGTGGTTCTCAAAATTCTTACCAGCTCAAAAACAGGATTATTCCAGTTTAAAACAGGGAGAAACTAGGTCTAAAATGAGACTACACCATTTCTACAGGCAAAGGAGGAGAAAAATGTAGATAAAATGGACTCTAAATAATCATTAATACAGAGAGGAATCTGCGAACCACCAAAACAAATGAATGAACTATTGGTTTATATTATGTATATGGTCAGTGAGAATGCCGTGCTGCTGTCCATACATCCAAGGTAATCACTACTTGATTTAAGCACAGCTAAATCATTGTTCCCTTGCTCTTGTTGAAAAGTTGATGTTATCTTCTCTTTTTTGTCCTTCAGTAATTGAGCTCTTTGAATAAGGTGACCACACGTCCCTATTTACCCGGGACAGTCCCAGTTTTGAGCTTTGTGTCCTCTGTCCCAGCAGATTTATCCAAAACCAGTGATTTGTCCCAGTTTTATACAAGAAATCTTCCTGGTGTTGTTCACCAATTAAATACTTGCCAACAGTAAAGAGAGGCATTACATTGTCATTTGTTTAGGTAAAATCCAGAAAAGCTGATTAAAAATGACCAAAACACAAAGAAAATGTGACTGTACTGACTCACATTAGTGCCGAGTGTAGAACAGTTTTTCTTAATTATACAAACTAATTTCACAATTTTATTAACCAGGGATGTTTTTTTTTATTATGAAAATCTGGTCACTCTCTTTGACTAAACATTATTACATTTGTGGGTAGGAATAAAGTTAATATTTAGCTTTTGAGAGGGCTAACAATAACAAATGTTATCAGGTAGTTCTAATAATGACATAATTCATTACCAAAGACATAATTGTTGCCAGTTGAAAGAAGTAGATAGAATTTAATAAGATTCAATAACTAAGGATTTTAGCTTTTATTCAAATACAGTCAGTCATATTTATATTTTAAACAAATTTAAACCTTAAAATAATAAACAACAAATATTAGTTAGTTTGCAAACAAACTTGGGCTAGTTGGGAGCAGACCAAGTTGGATAGATTTCTGAACATTTAACAGTCAAAGAAGACTGTTCATGTATCCAGATCTTCTGAAGAGACGAGTCACATGTCTGAAGAAGAGCGACAAGTCACATTTCGGAAGCAGAGACACAGATTTACAAACCAACAAACTCGAAACTCAAAAGACACAACAATGGAGTCCGACAAAAGAAACACGATGTCTTTACAGAAAAAGATAGATGTCAACTATAAACATGAAGTCAATCATGTTTATGAACTGGTCCAAAAGCACTACCTGCCAGTAGATTTTAAAGAGGCGAAGATGGAAGGTCCCCTCCACAGTGCAATCTTCACCGTCCGTGTAACGATCGGAGAATTCACGGCTGAAGCGGAAGCACCAAACAAAATGCCAAAAAACTGGCAGCACAACGGATTCTGCCAGACCTGCTCCGCCTACCTCCTCCACCCGAGAAGGAGCAAAGATATTCCAGGGTGAGGAAACAAAAGAAATATATTGTCTGTTGAGAACTACCCATGTTCAGTCAAAAAGAAAACCCAGTGCAGTGCCTGAATATGCTGGTGTCAAAGTGGCGTGGAAAGCCCCCACAATACAATGTGGTGGAAATAGACAAGGAGACTGAGCCTTGGATTCATCACATGCAGCTGACTGTAGCAGACCAAACTGGGGTGGGAACTGGTGAGTCCAGGATAGAGGCCAAAAAAGTGGCCGCAGTCAAAATGCTCAATTCCTTTGGCTATAAATACATTTATAATGAACCACAACCACGTCCCCGAGAAGTGCCACTGAATCGTGCCCAGGAAAACACAGCTCCTCTAGAGAACCAGTCTGAGGAGATCCAGCCATCACCAGTGGACCTAGAACAGTCTGAACCAGTTATGGAGGAGACCACATCTGGTGTTCCTCAAGAACCATCGGAATTACTCAAGGACACATGTACAGAACCCAGAGGTGACAAGCTCCACCATGGGACAATCCAGTGGAGAGAACCTCATGGCCCTCGGGGGAGTGTAGAAACGGCTTCTGAAGCTGCTCCAGTCCACTTACCTGAGGTCAGTGAGGCCACCACAGCTCAGGGACAAGTAGACATAACACCAGAGCCCCACATAGCACCAGGACGCTCCAGGACATGGCACCTGTTGCGCTCCAGGGCACAGCACCTGTCATGCTCCAGAAAGTCTCATCAGAAACTATTCCAGTTATTTCTCAGGGAATCAAATCTGAATTTCCACAAGAAATGATCTTGGAAAATGTTCAGGAAGACTCACCTGCAGTGATCGAACAACAGTCACCTGAGATGAGCCAGGACCCAATATCAGAGACTGCTGAGCCCCAAGAGGAGGTCCAACCTGCATCAGTGAATCTACAGGTGTTGCCTGTGGAGATCCTGTCCCAGTTGGCCTTCATTGGGGTTATAAGAGAAAACAATGGCGTTGTCCAGTGGTGTCAAACAAATACAACCACCACTCACCAAGAAGAGCCTGAAGTCTGCAGGCTACATCAGGCTGAAGAACACCAGAGCAGCACAACAACAGCACCATGTGAAACTGCACATGAGCCAGAGGTCAGCAGGGAAGTCAGTCCAGCAGAAGATGCCCCACATCAAGAAACAGATGAACTGATCTCTGTTCTTGAAACCAAAACAGAGACAAGCAACCCACCTGAACCATCCTGTGGAAATCTAGTGTCGTACACCATTACACATGCTTGAGTTTAAACAAATCTTTAAAATGGCAAAGTGCGATTATGACTGTTGCTGAATGGCTGTCAGGCTGCATGGACAGATTAAAGAGCACCTCATAGTCACTGGAGATGGTGATGTCAGCTTGGAGGACTTGAAAAAAATTGGCAAAAAAGCAGCCAAAACCCGAAAAAAGAAGTATGGCTCCGCTGGCGCCCTCCTGAGGACTGTTGGTGCACAATATAAAACACCTTTCGAAGCGGCCGCTGTGACCCACCTCAATAATGCCCTGACGGCCTTCCACAACCGCCCCAGGTCCGCCCTCTCACGCTTCTTCTCCAGAGTGAGGAGGGCGTTCACTTTACTTTAGGCCCAATTTGACAAATATGTCTTTACACACATTGCATTGGAAAAATGTTTTCATTGAAATGTGTGAAGGTGCATATATTTGTCCACATGACGCAATAACAGCCTCCCACAACCAGCCAAAGTCCACTGACACACTTCTCCAGACTGAGGAGGTGTTCACTTTTTTATGAGGCCCAGCATTTGACAACAATATATTATTATATATATTATTTTTCAAATAATGTGGCTTCTATCTTTAGTCTAATTTTCAGACTAAATGCACAGTACAGGTTTGCTACAGGCTGCTGAATAGGAAAACACCTGTTGCATCAAACTAATTATAGTAAATTAATGAGAGTTAAAAAAATAAAAATAAAAAATACAATGTAATGTAAATGTACATATACATTTAGATATTTTTATTTTACGCCTGCCTCTTGCTATCTTTTTTGCTACTTATTTAGGATTTACTATTACCATTTATATTTTATCTCTTTGTTAGTATTTTATTTTGTGATGTGTGAGCTACTGTGTCTAAATAATTTCCCTTGTGAATCAATAAAGTTTGTCTAAATCTAAATCGAAGTTATTATATTCTATCCAAGTGTTCGATACCATTACCAAAACTCACGACCAATCTGATTCTTACAATTAAACATTGTTAATAGAGAGGTCAGATTATTTTCAACAACCACATGATAATCAACAGTCTTTAACCACTGCTTAATTAAATGTTGCTCTGTGTGTGGAATATTCTGTTTAGTTTTTCTCACTCTGTCTCTCAAAATATATATATTTTTTATAAATGTGGATGATAAACGAGTGGACTCAGTGATTTTATTATTGGTGACATAAAAATCCAGAGTTTCCGAGATATATACACATAAATGCAAACCTTGAAATCCCGAGTTCCCGAGGAGTACATGAATGCAGCACATGTCACTGCTCTGCGGCCATCACCATAGCAACGTGTAAACAAATGCTCACCTGCTTTGACTCTTGAATAGAGGGACACATGAAAAAGACAGAAATAACACATTTTTGAGACATTTACAGACAGTTTCATATATAAGCCATTTCAGTTTGTAGCTGCAATAGAACCATATATACACAAATCATACACCATTTTAACATGTTTTATCTGAATCTTATACAGTCTATGGTTTGGCAACACAGTGGATACATGCAGCCTGAGTGCAGAAAATGCAACTGTCTATATAATGAGAAGAAACGTCTCAAACTTCAGTAGCCGGACATCCACTCATACCTGATCCACCCTAGAGAGTCTGAAATCTGCTGAAATCCTCCAAGATGCTGACATGATAAAGACAGGACAGTGGCTCTTTCTGCAGGAGACATGCGCGGGGAGAGACGGGGTGATGCACTGAGAAAGATGCTCATTTAATAGTGTTTTGAACAGTTATTTTGCTCTTCATACACACACACTCCTCATGGAAAACACACAAAGAAATGCAGATGATGGAGCTTTTAAGTTAACGGCAATTTATCTGGCTGTGGAAGAAGGAAATAGAGCTGTTGCACATGAGCTCAACATCAGTTTTGGCGACAGCAGCAGGACAAACTTAGCCTGATTCATCAGCCAGTTTCACTTCGTGGAAACCTTCTGACCTCGCAGTGTTAGGATTCGTTCGCGCGACGGTAGGTGGGTATTTTTTTTTCATTTAACCAATCGTTGCTATTTGGTCGAGCCTCTTACGGGGCTAATTGGTATATTAAGCTTTTCCCAAATCCCGTAGGAAGAAGGGCAATAGGAAGAAGGGCAATAACATCTTTCTCCTTGATAAAATTCACTGAACATTCTTTTTGTTCAGTGAATTTTGTGTTTAATCTCAGGAATCGTTGCCAACACAGAATGTATGGCTCTTCGCTGATTGGCTGGTGCCTGAAGTCACGCTTTTTCATTCGTTTTTGTGAACCGTCTAGTGTATTCCAATTCCTGACCTACTCAATGGAGAGAAATGAAATTGAGCAGAGGCACTATGTGACGCCAACCTGACTAGGACGAACTGTCTCAATGCAAAAAGATGACAAAAACTTTCAGAGGCAAAAAAAGCAAATGGCCCGAACGTGAAAACTTTCTTTAAGACGTAGACACCCGCATCTTATATTCAGATGCGGCCTATATATGTACAGTTTTAAAATTTTGTTAACATTTAGTTGATGTGACTTACATTCAAGTGCGCTCAATGGTCAAGGTAAGTTATTTAAGTTTGTAGCCGCAGTAGAAGCATGGCTCTCCATTTAATACTTATCTTTTTATAAATGTATTATAATATGTTTTGTGTCATGACGTAACCACCATCTTCTATCCACTATGTATGTCCTTCAACTTGAGCTGCATTTGTAAAGAACTTTGCAATATCCATTATATTTCAGTTAATAAAAATTCGCAAAGAATTTAAAACCATGAGCATGAACTATTCATTCATCATATATTAGTTTTTTGTTAGTGGATAGGGTTAAAGAAAAGCTGAGTTCAGAAGGCAAGGTCTCAGATTGCCAAGTATGGTAAAATATACTTACATTTCATTTTATTGCAATTAAAAAGTTTGTATCTCTTGTTGTATATTGATATTACGAGCTCAAAACTTTCAGATATGCGAATAAGTTAATAATGAATATTCATACAAGTCTTTTAAGGCCAGATAGTGATGTAAGTATTGCAATTTTGCTCTCCAATTTCAGGCTTGGTTTCCTCTTACGATCATTTGGATTTACTTTGGGGGGAAAAATCCAGACTTAAATTATAAAACTGACTGAACTAAAACTTAACCTAGATTTTTGTTGAGTTTGTTGCGCTTCATTTTGACTCTGAGATCAACAAGACAGGAAAAACAATCCATCTCTGAACAGAAATGGGGGTCTAAAGTACAACGTGTCACCCATGTACAACTTCATCCACAAACCCAAATTTAAAAAGTACACAGTAAGGCAAGGCAAGGCAAGTTTATTTGTACAGCACAATTCGTACACAAAGTAATTCAAAGTGCTTTACAGAATAAGAAATACATTAAAATCACAATAAAAACAAATCAAAACATAAATAATCATGAAGATTAAAATTAAAAAAAGAGAGACATAAATTGGAGAGAAGAGTGCGGAATGAAAACCTTTCAGTTATATGCACAGTTAAACAGAAATGTTTTGAGCCTGGATTTAAACAGCGTCACAGAAGAGTCTGTCTCACATGTTCAGGAAGGAAGACTGTTCCAGGTTTTAGCTGCATGAACCTGAAACGCTGACTCCCCTTGTTTAGTCGTGACTGTGGGCACCAGCAGGAGGCTGGTCCCTGAGCTCCTCAGAGTGCGAGTAGTACACAGAGTATGCTCAAGTGTTAGATCATCCAAGCTTGAACAGTCCTGCATGACTTAGGTGACAGTTCACACGGTTGATGTGTTAAAGGTGCATTGTGTAACTTTTTCTGGTGGAGGGTCTATCAAATACTTTTCTCCATGGAGTTATAATAGCTTTACCTGGAACATTTCACAGTATGATATTAAATCTTTCTATCATCATGGAGACTAAACCAGACCAGGTCAGATCTATGGAGAGGCGACCTCACTCACAGTCAGATACCTGTTTTAATAGATATTTTTGAGCTATAAAACCACCTGTATTTGGTTAAATGTAAGTTAGAGCTGTTTAAAGTCTTACTGAGGAACATTTCAATGACATAGCAATGACATATCCATAATAATATCCAAACAAAAATGTACACAGAGTGTCTTTAAACATGTGTGAATGAAACAAAACTCTAGATCTATTTTTAATAAGAAAACATAGATCAGAAAGCAGTTTAATGTGGGCCCTTTAACTAATAACTCAACTTTAATCACTAGGGAGTGTGCGTAGTTTGCTCCTCCCTTCAGACAGATATTTAAGACATGACTTACTAAAAACCTGTCAGAACTGAAGAAGCCTCTTGGGTGGGCGGCCAGACAATCCTCGAGTCTTTGCACTGACTTCCTGTTAATTTTAGAATTGATTTTAAGATTTTATTGTTTGTTTTTAAAGCCTTGAATGGTCTGGCCCCACGCACGCTCTCTGAAGTCCGAGGACCAGCTCCAGCTTGTGGTGCCAAAGACAAGACTTAAAACCAGGGGGGACAGGACCTTCTCTGTGGCCGACCCTAAGCTCTGGAAGGCTCTGCCCCCCCACGTCCGAACAGCCCCCACAGTGGAGAGTGTTAAGTCTAGTCTTACAACCCACTTTTACCGTATTTTAAGCTTCCAACCCCATCAAAAAAATGACTGGGCGCCCCGCAATCCAGAGCACCCTATACACGAATCCACTTGGGTGTCCCAGCATGACTTCAGTAAACGACAAAACCACACCGCCCGCAGTGCACACAAACAGGAACAAACCGGAAAAGCGAGTGCAATGTGCCACTCTGAGCCACAACTGAACAACTGAGTCACTGTGAACACGCCGACAATCCGTTGGTCCCAGACAGCACCCTCCCTACACGCCACAACTGAACAAAGCCCAGAGTCACCGTGAACGCGTCAAACAAAGTCCGACTGACCCATCTAACTGTTGTATTTCGTTTAACGTCCGGTGCAGTTTATTTGTGAAAAAAGTACAAAAATAGACCATTCTATGACAGTGCGCCTTATAATCCAGAGCACCTAATAGTGAGAAAAATACGGTTCTCTCTGGCTTTTAAAACTGCATGAGTTGTGCGGTCGTCTGTGTCATTTATTATTTTATTTATTTTTTATGTATTTTATTTGCTTTATTTATTTATTGCTATTCTATGATTTTGCTCTTATTTTATTTTTACAGGTTTTATTATTTAACACTGGAATGATTAAATCTGAACATTTATTTTACCATTTTATTATTGTTGTTATTATGTATTTGTGCAGAAATTTAGAAACTATTCGTGAAATGTGCTATATAAATAAAGTTAAAATAAAGTTTGGATTGGATATTCACTCTTAAAATCTTTAGTCCTCTCGACACAGTTCCATTTTTTAGTTTATGTTATTTTTTATTTATTTGGTATTTTAACAGGTAAAAAACTGAGAAGACCTTCTCATTTGCAGTGATGACCTGGCCAAGATTGTATGAGTGTATTCTGTTATAACATGAAACAGTGAATGGAGACGTGAGAATGTGAAACATTTGCAGATTAAAGATATAAAAGTGTTAAAAGCATGTGCAGTGATCTTGTAAAATACATTGGATGGAATTTTGAAAAGTCAACAGAGTCAAAAACAAAATAATTTTTAAAGTCTGTTGAAGATTGTTTCTTTTTTCTTCAGCAACACTGTGTACTTCACAGGTAATTGTTGTCCATTAAATCCTCACCTCTTCTTCCCAGACGTGAATCACCATTGTACCCTGTCTACACATCTTACAAACTAAACTTGAGTAAAATGTCCCTTTTAGCGGCCATAGTTTACTGAAGAAAGCGCCGCAAAGCTCAAACTGATTTCGCTGAGTTCCTGTCCTGCTGATCTAAAAGGCCTGCTAGCCGCTAATTATTTTTCACCAATCATGGCTCTGCGTCGCCTCATTTGACCATTGTTTCCCAGAAGGCACTTTGAATGAGAACAGTGCAGAACCCTCTCTTTCTTTCACACACACACACACACAGACACACACACACTGAGGCACGTTTTCTCTCTTAACGCTCTATATTCTTGTGCATAATGAGCCAAACCACAGAATTATAACTGCAAGTCCAAATTTAGGTTAGAGAAAGTAAAATGCGTGTTATACTTCACAAGCAAATCTCTCTATATTATGGCCTATGAACATCAATGGTTTGGTGACATTTCTCCAAGTTTGTGAAAAATCCTGGTGCATTTTAAGATCATTAATTAATCTCCTTAATTAACCTTATTAATAATCAAATTACAGTTTTGCCTTTTCGCCTTAGACCATTTTAAATGAGCTTTGGTCCAAGCAAGACTAAGTGCACTATGATGAAAACCTTGAGAGGGATTCTATTGGTATTTTAATCCTTAACTACGCTTTTTGAGGGGATTTAGAAATAAACATATGTAGATTGTTATTTTACATTTTTTTCATTGTAAACTGCAATGTTGATCTAAAGAAACAGGTTCATTCACTTCCTGTTCAAAACTGCCTACTTGACTTCATCTTAAAGAAGTTTATGTGAAATTTTGTAACTGGATATAACTGGAGATGGGCCGACTGCTCTTGACAGATTGCCCCAACATTGACGGGTCAAATGTTTGGGTACAGACTGAAAGGACAAGATTGTGGACATAAGCGGCTGAAATAATTTTCCTTCGAATAGTGACTGGACGCTCCCTTAGAGACAGAGTGAGGAGCTCAGTCACACTGGAGGAGCTCAGAGTAGAGCCACTGCTCCTACACGTCAAGCAAAGGTATCTGTATCTGTATGTATCTGTATCTGTATCTGTATCTGTATTTGTATCTGTATCTGTATTTGTATCTGTATCTGTATCTGTATTGTATCTGTATCTGTATCTGTATCTGTATCTGTATCTGTATCTGTATCTGTATCTGTATCTGTATCTGTATCTGTATCTGTATCTGTATCTGTATCTGTATCTGTATCTGTAGTTGTATCTGTATTTGTATTTGTATCTGTATCTGTATCTGTCGGTATCTGTACTCCACATAATTGGATTTTACAGTGGATACTTTTTACTTTGACTTCACCAGTTTTGAGAGCAGCTATCTGTACTTTCTACTCTACTACATTTTTGACCTGGACTGAAAAAATGAAATTTTTTATTATTATTATTATTATTATTATTATTATTATTGTCTGACACCCTCTGAACAAAATGTGGTGTACAAAATTCACCACAGATTTTTATCAAAAGCTCAGCTGTCCATCAAATATAAATTAGCCTATGAGAACACACCCATGGAAATCTCGTCCACCTTTCAAGTTTGTGCCAAAACTAACTGCAAGCAAAAAATCAGGGAGTTAAAACGAGAAGACTGGAATCGTAACCAAAAAATAAAAAATTGCATCAAACAAAACTGAGAAAGTAAGAAAAGAGGCAAAGACAGACATTTTACACAATCACAGAAATAATTTGATTGCAAATGTATTTATTTAAATTTATCTAATTTATTTTTTATTTTTTTTATTTTTATGTTTTTAGTTGGTATTTTGATTTATATTTTTTTTAGCTTGATGCTGATGTTATTTTAATTATTTGACTCAAAATTTATTCCATACTTTTGAAGCTTTATTAGATCCCCAAATCTGTGCAAAATACTTGAACTTTTTACTCTTTAAGCACATTTTTAAATGGGTACTTCAATACTTTTACTTAAGTAGATTTTTCATGTGATGCTTTTACTTTTACTTCATGTGAAATGTGAACCTATATACATATAACCTGGAGTGTGATCTTTTTTTTCTTTTTTCTTTTGTATAATTGTGAGAAAGTACAAACACTGGGCGGTAGGTGACATTTTCTGAGTACTCAAACCTCAAATGCAGGACAACACAGGATTACTCACAAATCAAGGAAACAGCGTTACACAATCTTAAAATCTCCAAAAGCTATCATATTATGTCTCTTTTAAAGCCAATATGATGCAAATGCAAGTGTTCCTGGCGCCTGTTGTTTCTGTGAGTACAGAATCACGTTTAGTCCTGTGGTGGTCTGAAGATGAGCAACATAGCATCAAACACAGCTCTTTTTCAAAAATGCCCCTTTTACCAGACATATTGCTTAAATCAAGTTGTTTCTGATTGCTCCCATTCACAGATCTATCATGAAATTGCAATACTTGTGATATATGATCTGTCTCTGCACCTGGTGTTTTTCTCCTGCACACTGCTTAACCCACTCCTGTCTCTTATGTCCCCGATGAGGAGACGCACTTCACACTCTAAGCAAGAATAGTTATCGCTGTGGTAATAACTAGGGCTGGGAATCAATTGGGAAGTTGCCTCGATACAGTGCACTTTCGATTCGATACATTTCAAAACGATTCGATACTAATGTCTAAATCATGGCTGTGATACTAAAAGTGTTTATTAAACCACTTCTTGTGCAAAGTTCATATGAAACACAAACATTTTAATCCTCAGAACAGTGAAAATGTCAAATGTGTTGCATAACGAGTTTCCTTTCTCCAAACAAGCAACAAAACTGTAGCACTGCAACAAATTTATTCAGTAAAATTTTGTAAAATATACCAAAAAAATCCTCTTGGTGATATATCGATACAACAACTCATGATATCAATACTGTATCATCACATTAAACTCTACAATATATCTATATTTTCATATTTTTGCACACCCCTAGTAATAACTAATGGGATCCAAAATAAAGAAATTAAGAAAAAATAAAGAAATAAAGAAATATGACTGAATGTTTAATTGCAATCAAATCAAAATCTCAATTTGAATAGATGCAATTAGCACAGGCTGCAATTTTGGTACAATAATCCACAAATAACAAAATATCTGTCTTATTTGGCACAAAACTAACCCGTAGTTTTAGTTTACTTAGCTTTGAAATTTCTCCTTTATATGTTTAAAATGTTGTTAATATATTTTCTGTTCAGTTTAAATTTATATTTACATAAGGCGCTCCTTTTGTTTGTATTGAAAAATCTGCCAAAAAAAGAAAGAAAGAAAAAGAAAAAAAAAAGCATATTTAGTAATACAAACACTTGTGATTAACTAACTGCAAGATAAGGTTAATGCCGTACTGTGGAACATCTAAGGCACAGCAGTAACACAGTGAGAATGTACTGTATATACTACTAAGAAAATCAGACCAGAAAAAAAAAAAAAAAAATCTGTCTCTCGATTCTTGCAGACGTATTTAAAAGATGAACTTAAACAGAATCCACAAATCTACTCCCAATCACAATTACTAATGCATATTTTTCCCCAAATCAGAGCATGTCCCTGTGATGAGTTGGACTTTTTCATCCCATAAGAATTATCCATCTGCGTCAGCTATTTTGCCCCATGTCAGCTTTTTCACATGCACCATCTGAGGTACGAGATGAGGCGAAAATACACTTTGGACCTGTTCCTTATTCCTTATAATGGGGCCGCCTTTCCTCTACTAGCCTCGACACACTCTATTTGCAGACCACAGCTGTTTGTCAAAGATACGATTATACGCAACGACGCAAACACATCCTGCGATTTTAATCTTGCCTTTCTCTGCATGGCGTCCTAAAATGTTTCTGCTCAACTTCAGCCATCTCAAATCAGACCAAACGTGACAGAAAAAGGAAGTAGAAGATGATGTCATTGTCTTATCTCAGCTTTCTAAGGACAGCCAAAGCATTGTCTCTCTTGGTATGAAAAAGGGCTGAATTTTGAGTTTTACAAGCCTCTATAATTTAGTCTGTGAGACCAAAAGAGAAATATCTGCAAATCTGCCGGTTCACGCAGCTCCTCCTGCTTCTGATTTTTGCCGCTCGGGTTGTCAGATAAGATTGGGGGACTTCAAACGTGCCGTCAATGCACATCTCACCGAGGAGCAGATAGAGAGCCGGAGTTTGGGGAGAGCTGTTTCCGTATACGATGAGTCTGCTGTGGAGAAGCTGATAATGTACGAACACATGTAGCTCTGCAAAATCAGACAGTGATACGGGAAGAAATGTGCAAGGCGTGTACAATCTAAAAACTTTAAAAAGTTTAAAGTGGAGCTATGCAGTTAAATGGATTTAAACTGAGATTAAGTCACTTCTAATCATTAAGGAGTGGGTTTTTTAAATCAAGAAACCCACAGTCAATCAGCTGTCTGTGAAACATGTGGTTTGGTTTGGTTCAGTTAACTTAAAATCTGGACCCACTGCTCTTGACAGGTTGCCCTGGTAACACTGAATGATGGGTCAAACGTTTCAGACAAAGGTGTAGGTTTGGTCTCAGCTTTGGTGTGGACATTATCAGCTAACCCCCCCATGAAACCAACTGATAGGTTACTTGTACTTACTTGTAAGTTGCTTTACCGAATAACAGTGATGTAAAAGTTTGTAGCAGATTTTACTTTGTTTGTTGGTAATGAGATATTTGTGAGGTAATGTCCAGACATTTTTCCATGGAATATTGTCAGTAGAGTTAACAGAGCACAATTAGGACTCTGTTTGGGAGGAGCACTTGTGGTGATAGTCGGTCTTTTTCTGCGTTGACTCATTATAAGGCAAGTTTAATTGAAGATGAAGCCAGATAAGTTCCTTTTGAAAAGATTTTTCAAAGTTTGGTGCAGCGTCTTCACTCACGTCTGCTCAAGACGCCATCTTCGGGTGCTGGCACTGTCCTGCCGCTTCTCCAGTTTAGGCTCCTGGCTCCACTAATGACATCACTCTGTTGCAGCCAATGAAATAGTGGCAGGTGTAACCCTGTCGTCATAGCACTGAATACATCTCAGAACATCTAATAAACAAAACGTGAACTAAAACGTGTTAAATCAATACTAATGAGTTTGGAAAATATCTGAATAAATTAATATTTTTGTTTATTAAAATAAAATGTGTGTGTATTTTGTCTTCCCCATATATTGGTTGTGACATGTCTCTACTGTCCCTTTGTAAACCTACGCCCTTGGTTTGGGTAATGACTGAAAGGACAAGATTGTGGATATGAGTGGTTGAAATAACTTTCATCCACAGAATATCTGGACGCCCCCTTAGAGATAGAGTCAGAAGCTCGGAGTAGAGTCACTGCTCCTCCACGTCAAGAGAAGCAGTAGTGTCTGTATCTGTAGGTATCTGTACTTTATATAATTGGTTTTTAAAGTGGATACTTTTTACTTTGACTTCACTAGTTTTGAGAGCAGCTATCTGTACTTTCTACTCCACATTTCTGACATGGACTGAAAAGTTCAGGTATTTTTATTATTGTCTGAGACCCGCTGAAAAGGCAGATGGGTTTATATTTAACACATTCATAGTTTGAGCAAACCAGAATATACAAATAAAAACAGCTAGGAAAAAAAATGATTCAGCTGTTTCTGTTGAACAAAATTCAGCACAGATCTTTAACAAAATCATTACTTTTGAAGACTTAGATCCCAAAATCTGTGCAAATACTTAAATGGGTACATGTGATGCTTTTACTTTTACCTGAGTATTTTTGTTCCAGTATCTATACCTTTACTTGAGTACATCTTCCACCACTGCCCAAATAATAGCACACACAAAAAGGCATAATAAAGGTAGAACTGTGTATGCCCTCTGTGTGTGCTCCACGGCTGAATTCCCTGTGCGATGTGTCTGGAAAGCTGCCAATGGAATATTTATGTGATATTTCTGGGAATACTTGAGGGAGATCCTGAATGTAACTGGCCTTTTTAGCAGAACTGAAACACTTGTATTCTCATAAGTTGCGTTGTTTCTTTCATCCTCTCCTCAATGCCTTCTCTGCACTACTTCTGCCTCTGCCTCATTGTTTGCACTTTTCTATTTCCATCCACTCTCTTCAGCTGGTTCAAAGCACTATTCCTCTCCCAATCCCAAACTAGTGCATTAAGTGACAGAAAGAATGTCAAGCAATCAGCAGGAAGTCTGATGTGTGTGCATTATTTAGAGATTTAATATATATTTTTAATTCCAATATGAAGTGATTTAACTGTGTCACTCTGGTGTGAATCTGGGTTTGACTAAAGGTTTCAAGAAATAAAATGAAAAAAACAAAACATTTTTATAGATTAAAACTGTAGACAGCATGATGCACTGGAAAATCACATTTCATTGGGTGAGAAATAAATTTTACAATAACAATGTCTGGAAGTAGATGATACATGTTGCAGTACTGTGATCTTTAGTCATGTGACACAAGTGCTGGAAGAAGTACTCAATGTTGTGTCACGTGGAAACAAAGGGAGGACCCAAACTGCAGGACTGCTTTGAAGTTATTTAATGACAAACCAAAAAATTAAAAAATGTAAACTGAACTGCCATGAAAGGACAAGACACTAACAAAGACACAGAGAATGGCAAATACAATGGACCAACAAAGGGCAGAGGAGAACAAGGGGTATAAACGCACACAGACACATGTGAAATACACAAGGACGGGGCAAACAATCAAGACAGGAAGTAAAACTCAAAACTACAAGCAGACAGGAAAAAAAAAGTCTAAATAAAACACCAAGGTCATGCAACACTAAAGGAAAAGATACAGCAAAATAAGCAAAAACAATGACTACAAAACATGAACCAAGATATGGTGTTACTTGAGTAAAAGTACAGATACCGGAGCAAAACAATTTAATAAAATAAAATACTGATGCAAAGTAAAAGTATCACATGAAAAAATCTACTTAAGTAAAAGTATTAAAGTGCTCATGTGAAAAATGTACTTAAAGAGTAAAAAGTAAATATGTTTGAATAGATTCTTTTTTCTAGAAGTTTTTATTTGTACGTTTTGGTTTGCTCAAACTATGAGTGTGTTAAAAATAAACCCTCCTCACAGAATCACAGAAAAATACTTTTACTTTTCAGTCTTGTTGAAAAATGTAGTGGAGTAGAAAGTAAAAAAACAGAGAGAACTACATGATCCTTTGCTCCATTTCAGTGCTAATAAATAAATACATGTTTTAAAAAAGCACTTTAAAACTTAATTATATAGATTATGCCAGAACCGAAGGCTTGTCATGGCATTTTAAAAAGGAAAAAGTAGCATATTCAGAATTTTGTTAGCCTCCACGAAATATCGCAATAAATATCGTACCGTGAGTTATACACGGTATAACCGAGAGTTATACACGGTATAACCGAGAGTTATACCGTGAAAGAATCATACTGAGAAATGTGGATATCGTTACATCCCTAACAGATACCTAAATGTTTTACCTAAGTACTGCATTTTTACTTTGTTACATTTCACCACTGCACAAGTGACACCTAGTTTCACCTTCTGGTTTTTGTTTTTTGGTTAGACACATAGTGACATGTATCCAAATG